>NC_052499.1:81702217-82044486 GCF_016617805.1 Bactrocera tryoni
CTGCGTTTTTGAAGTCGTTTGGCAAGATTTCTCGAGAACCGCTTAACCGATCTTCATGAAATTTTACACAGATATTTGATACAAAATTCTCAAGGACTTAGATGAATTTTTTTTTCGATTACAACCATTTAAAAAAAGTCCCGAAATTTTTATTTTTTTGTAAAAATGTTTGCCAAAAATCCAATTCCAGTTTTCGGTTTTACCTTTGTCTATGTTATTAGTTAAGGTTTTAACTAAAATACGTAATTTTCAACTGTATGGGATAATGTAGCAGGCGCATCTTTTTTTTTAAATCAGAATTTCGTTGTTCATGGTGTATGTTTCTAACAATAAAAAATAAAAATATTTAATTTTTATATGAGAAAAACAATTTTGAAAAAAAGGCTGTTTTTTACACGAGGAAACCCATGTAACTCCTTTAAGCCGAAAAATCATAAAAAGCCATTACTTAAAGGGTCAGTAGGGTAATCTTTTAAAATTTTTTTTTTTGCATTTTCTGTTCTCTTATACCCTTAGGATTAATGTAGAAACCCACTTTACCATTGGAAGGTTTCGAAAAAGACCCAAAAATAATAATTAGGGGAATGTCACATTTTTCAACGTTTATGTCCATCTGTGTATGCTTTTTCAGTACCTCAAACTTTAAACGCGCTTTTCTCAAAACACACTTTTTTAAACTGGCGGTCGTGATTCCGGTCGAACTACTCAACCAATTTGCTCAACTACTACTAGATTCATACTTTTTTACAATTTATTGACAATGTTCACTTTTTTATTTATCAACGTTTTTCATGATTCTAGTAGGGACGATAACCATTGACGTACTTTTTAAGAATAATTTGGGTTTTTGTGTTTCAGATGATCCAAACATCAGAAATCATGTCCGCCAGTGAAAAAACGCATCTCATTCACCCAGATATTTCTCCGACAGATGTCATCAAAAAATTCCTAAACAATTTGTTTATACACTCCACGATATACCTCATGATATATGAAAAAAGTTCTATTGTAGAATAAAAATTTCTATGAAAAAAATGTCAAAAAACAGGCCAGATTACCCTACTGACCCCCTAATCAAGCAAAACAAGTGTATCTGTGGACAAACATTTTTAGGAAAGGTGGACGAACGCGCGCTCCCTACTGGGTTATAGGTACTTATCTCACAGACGCTATCAATCGCTATATCAATCAAATTTGCTGGTAAACTTTTTCTCTATTTTGTTAAGAATCGAACGTACATAACAATTTCGTGTACTTTTGTAATTCGATCTTCAGATACTTACAGAAAATTTTATATCAATCCCAAGTACTACTCCCTGTTGACTAAACTATGATTTAAGCGATAGTTCACTACTCAGAAGCTTTCAAGTTTTTTGCTTGAAATGATCTCCGTCTTAAAATATCAAGCCTAGTGTGATTTTAAATGCAATCACAAAATATTAAAGTTCAACAATTTTTAGAAAAATTCATTTAGATTTTCTTTTAAGTCGTTCCATTGTGGAATTCGTCGTAAATTTCTTAGTATCCATGCTTAAAAAATTGTACTGATTCAACAACTTTTTTATATTGACTTAGATAAAAAAACACAGTTCCTGAAGCAGTTCCTGTCTTAGTTTTAATTGGTATGCCTTCATTGGAACACGTTTATTGCCGAACTTTTATTATCACTTCTACGTACACATGACTACAATGTAAATATGAACTATGTAGGCTACGCAAGCACGCGCACTGCCAGCAACGGTACCATATACTCTTTTTGGCAAAACCGCTTTGATAAGCTTATTGTTGCAACAACTGAATGCTCACTTTCTGTTTCTAAGCGCGCTAATAGAGTGAACTGACCTGTCAAGGTACTATAATTTCAACATGTGTCTCACTCATTATTTTGCGTATTTCAGTATATGCACATACATACATAATAAAAACACATATATATGTATATAATATCATAATTCAAAAGGTATGTCTAATTTTTATGAATACTAAAGAAATTCCATAACAGTTGCATGGTATAAAATTGGTCGCAAATTCACATTTGATATCATTCAATTCGTGTAATCACTACAGCACAGAACAACTTTACTCCTTACGAGACCAAATTTGCAAAATATGGCATTCAAGGTAAAAGGATTGAAATATTACACCTAATAATTTCTTATAAATAGTAAATTCCACTTTAATATTTGCAGTTTGTATTCGCACTCGCTTTCGTCGCTGTTGCCAGCGCTGGCTACGCTCCCATTGCTCCAGTTTACCATTCCGCACCAGCCGTCGCCGTGCACGCAGCACCTGTGGCTGTAGCCCAAAAAGTTGTTGTGAAGTCGGAGGAATACGATCCTCATCCTCAATACAAATTCTCTTATGGCGTTGATGACAAACTCACCGGTGATTCCAAGAGCCAAGTGGAGGAACGTGATGGTGATGTGGTCCATGGTGAATATTCCCTCATTGACGCTGATGGTTACAAACGCACTGTTCAGTACTCTGCTGATCCCATCAATGGTTTCAACGCCGTCGTGAACCGTGAACCTCTCGTAAAAGCTGTTGCCGTCGCTCCAGTTGTAAAGACTGTTGCTCCAGTTGCCCACTACTCCGCTCCAGTTGCTCACTACGCTGCTCCAGTTGCCCACTACGCCGCTCCAGTCGCTCACTACTCAGCCCCCGCCCTGGTCAAGACCGTTGCCCCCGTAGCTCATTATGCTGCCCCAGTGGCTCATTATGCCGCTCCAGCTGCCCATTATGCATCATATGCTGCCCCCGCAGTTGTCAAATACCATCATTAAAACCTGTAAATATTGTGATTATAGTACATATAAAGGATTGTTCTTGTTAAAATATACCTGCGAGTATATACTTATTTATGCTTATCGATGAAACAGTGGAGTTAATTAAAGTTATAACTTATCTAAATACGAATATAATTTCTTTAAAGTTTTATTTGATAGTTTTAAATTACAAGTTCTTATCTGATAAGACCACGATAAGATCTTTAAAGCTTTCTTTTAGCCAGGAAAATTCTGAAGTTCCTTTATTAGATTCCTAGGAAAGCTTATCCAGCTTCAGATGAACAAATGATACTCATAAAACGGAGTAAAGAGTTTTAGTAGTATTATCTGACTCAAGAATCGCAGTTGAGGCTACAAAAATTAAGTTTAATACAGCATGAAGTTTGATTTATAATATTCAATTGACAGATGAACAAAGCAACAAGATTTTGTTAGAACTGGTTGTCATAATATGTCATAGTATCCAATAAAGTGGGCAGTGTAACACTAGAACCACGAGGTATTCGTCGACAACTTACAGGGCAGTTAAGAAGATTTCTGCTATTAGAGACTGGCACGCAAAGATGTTGTCGATGGCAACCGCAAAACCGTTTGGTTTGGGTCTCTACGTCGTGTCGTGTTCGTCGTCGAAATATAAGTCCACTATTGTAGTCCAGAGTCGAAGAGACTTCAAGGAACAGTCGAAACACTGTACTTCATACTCCAAACTTCTGACCAGGAGCAGAGGGTGAAAACCGTTGTTTCCTGTTTTTCTTAAGAGTTGATCAATATCGTCTCTCTGAATAAGACCAAATTACAGAAAACTCCTTTTGCGAAAACAAATGGTCTTCCCTTATGACAATGCCCCGTCCCACGTATCCGTTTTTGTGGCGGTCGAATTAAGCGACGAGCTTTTGTTCAATTCTGCGTATTCCTTAGTTTTGACCAGAGCTAGGTTCCAAAATATACATATAATATTCAGTCAGATTTAATGTATTCATGTTAGGATCAGTCATTTCTTTCAATTCGATGTATGCAAACTGCTCGACCAAAAGATGGTGTTATATTATCTATGTCAATCATGTTGAGGCAGACATATCTTTGTTTCAAAAGTTAGCAATATCCTGTCATATATCAGTCGGTTAGTCATATCCTTCTCTATGTATGTATGTATGAAGTAGTCACAAAGTTTTTGAGATATCAATCTGAAAGTTTACACACGTCCAATTCGGACAACTACAACATATAGCTGTCATACAAACTGAACGATCAAAATCTTGTCCGTTTACGCACAATTATTTTATTTGACGAAGAGTCTTCACGAAATTTAGCGGAGATTTTTATTTCAAAACAGCGGAACAATCAACGTAAAGAATTGTTTAGATCGAACTTCTGCTTCCTCGTCTTTATTGGGGTAAGCGGTGTCACGCGAGTTTACAAAAGCGCGTCTGTCGTTCTTCCTTTTCGCTGTTTGGCGCTAGTTGGAGATTCCAAGTGTAGCCAAGTCCTTCTCCGCCAGGTTTTTCAAGCGGAGTGGAGGTCTTTCTCATCTTCAGCTACTCCCGGTGGGTACTGCATCGAATACTCTTAGAGCTGGAGTGTTTTCATCATCGTCCATGCCTCTGCACCAAATAGCAAGACAAGGATGATGAGTGACTTGTAGGGTTTGGCCTTTGTGCGTCGAAAGAGGACTTTACTTCTTAATTGCTTACTCAGTCCGAAGTAGCTAGTAGTGTTATCCGGATACTGTAAACCGAATGATATTATTCGAATAACGCCCTATTCGTTTAATCAAATTAGTTGATTAGTCGAATACAAAGAGCTTTATTTGAAACTACCCTTAGGGATCACAATCACTTTTGAATATTTCTCTTTCTGGGCATTCTTCAATTAAAGCTAGACGACCTTCTTATACATATTCAAATAACTAAATATTTTGAACAACCTTTTCGTTTTCACTTAAACCGGCCAAGACATTTTAGTATAGTACATACCACGGTGGTTAAATTAATTGTGTCATTTTTAAGGCTGTGAGTGAAAATGTTTAAATGCTCATACATGTTATTATGCTACTATCTATCAGTATTTATATTAACACATTGTATGTACTTATGTCAATGCTAATATTCAATTATACTAGACAAGTGAAAAGTGAACTCTAGTCTACTATCTGAAGGGCTGTACAGTATAAAATGATCTGCGAACTAATAGCTTGTATCATTCACTACTTGCGTTCGCTGTAAGAAAGAACCCGTCTTGGAGTTAAGAAACCATACAACATATTTTCAAAAATGGCATTCAAGGTAAATTGGCACACGCCTGAGACTAAAATAACCTGATCTAATTGTTTGTCAATTTCACACAATCAATTTGTTTCTTTGCAGTTTGTATTGGCACTCGCTTTCGTCGCTCTTGCCAGCGCTGGCTATATACCCACTGCTCCAGTTTACCATGCCGCACCAGCCGTCGCCGTGCACGCAGCACCTGTGGCCGTAGCCCAAAAAGTCGTTGTGAAATCGGAGGAATACGATCCTCATCCTCAATACAAATTCTCTTATGGCGTTGATGACAAACTCACCGGTGATGCCAAGAGCCAAGTGGAGGAACGTGATGGTGATGTGGTTCATGGTGAATACTCACTCATTGATGCTGATGGTTACAAACGCACTGTTCAGTACTCTGCTGATCCAATCAATGGTTTCAACGCCATCGTGAACCGTGAACCTCTCGTAAAAGCTGTTGCCGTCGCTCCAGTTGTAAAGACAGTTGCGCCAGTTGCCCATTACGCTGCTCCAGTTGCTCACTATGCCGCGCCAGTTACTCACTACTCAGCCCCAGCTGTTGTCAAGACTGTTGCCCCCGTTGCTCATTATGCTGCCCCAGTGGCTCACTATGCTGCTCCAGCTGCCGATTACACATCATATGCCGCCCCTGCTGTAGTCAAATACCATCATTAAAGATTTGGCGGAAGTACTTAAATATTTTAGAGACTATTTTAGCAGATGTTGTTTTTATTTATGAAAATCTTGATTGTTTCCGATATTAAATGAAAATTAAAAACTATTTAAAACTAGTGTTTCATTTGTATTATGAGATAAGTTTAAATCCTTGTGGTTACATTTGAACTTTTTGTTATGAATTGTGCACCAAATTCAGAACAAAACCCAAAAATATTTCAAGTAAATTTTGTTTTCAGTAAATTCAACAGTCGCTATTATGCAACACACTTATGCCAACGATTTTTCCAGTCCTCGAAACACCTTCGGCCTACAGCTCTTACAGCGAATTTTGTTTTATCTCCTCGATCGACTGAAAGCGGGTTCTGCAGAGTGGCATTTTCAGTTTTATTGGGACAGGACGATCAAGAACGGGTTTTTTATACATACTTGTAAAATATCTACCAAATTATTCGAACGGACTCACGAGAGATGTAGAGTTCTCTTGCCATCTCTCTAACAGTTTGCTGACGATTTTCAAGCACCTTCACTTTTTAATAATTCATCAGTCGAAGAGGTCGAAGATCGTGCAGAACAAGGCTGGGTTGTGTTTTTAATAAAACTTCCAACATTCGTAACGATTACGCACACGAAATGTGGTCAGAAATACAACACCTGTTCCTTTCCGCGCCATGATAACCGACTATTTGATTTGAAACTACTGTACTGTACCGACTTAAGCTGCTGCTGTAAGCAAACTGGTTGACAGATCGTGATCATATTTCGCTTAGTAATTAAGGACACTGCTACCAACTTAGCAAAATTATTTTTTTTTTTCAAATATTATCTACCCAGGAAATTTAAATTGCAATTTCCGGGTGCTTTTCTGTCCCAATTTCAAGTCAATCGCTTGTACAGATATAATAAATCCCATAAGGAGTATAGGAGAAGTATAAACTTTTGGTGGAAATAATATTGTATATATGTACTTAAAATTATTACCCACTTGCCATTATCACCTCAGATAACTGGGCAAAAAATAGTAAGACCTTTTAATTTATATTCGTTGAAACATTTTTTGTCTAAGTTGATATGACTGTCAGTGACATTTGTGCCTAATGTGGCATCAAAAAAATTGTTAGAGTTTAGTATACGGTTGCCTTTTTGATGTACATAAAGTGCATTGGCGATTTTTAAACATTTACATCAACTGATGGTAAACACGTCAATAAAATAAAATAACGGAAGGTGTGTTTGAGAATCAACGATTAACAATCAAAGATCTTACTGGCATCGTTTGAATATCAAAAGGATCAGTGAAAACCATTTTGAAAGATCATTTGAGACTAAAAAAAGTGAAAATTTTAATTTTTTCGATAAACAGCGTTTCGTTAAGATCTGTGAAACAATGCTTTCTTACAACCAGGATGTCATGAAACGTATTATTACTGGCGATGAGTTTCGGATCAATGCTTACGGCTCGGAGACAGAGGACTAATCGGCCGAATATCGTGGCAAAATTGAGTCAAAACTGAAAAAAACGTCAATTCAGGTCAAAAATCAAGGTTATGTTGACAGAATTCTTCGGTTATCGAGGTGTTGTGCATTCCGAATTACTTTCGACAGCACAAACTGTCAACGAGAAACGGTCAATATTAAAAGAAACGGTTTCCCATACAAGATTTTGATCAGTTTGTATGGCAGCTGGCTATTGGGAAGAAAAGGACTTGTGTCTAATTTGTCGGTGTGTTCAGTAAGGTTTGCGACTTCATCATGCTACGCTTCACTTTGGTACATTACTTGGAAATTATCTAAGGTTTTTACCAAGCTCATGTTATCCAATGGCTACTGTAGGAGCTCTTCGCGCAAAAAATCAGCTTCTTATATGAGCTCTTATCTTATATGACTTAATGGTTCCGTCAACAAGCAAAATTGTCACTATTGTCATCCCGTGGTTCAAGAAATGCTATAACTTTTCCCAAAATAAACCGCTTGGTGAGGATTGTGATATGACGGTATCAACGGAATTTATACCATTAGAAATGAGGCAGAAAATGTCGTTACCGTAAATAGCGGGTTACAAGTTGTGGACCGACTGTTGTTTCTCGAAAAATAAGGAAATTGATGCGAATGATCCAACAAGAAATGCGCCGCCTAATGTTTCACGTCTGAACAGAGTCAGATTGCGTACAAAGTTTGGGAACTCTTTAATTTCCAGAAATGGCCCTGTCAAATGCCCGCTAAAATCATGTGATTTAATGCCTCTAGAGTATTTTCTCTGTGTTTATGTTAAATCAATTAATTTCGGTCAACCTGCGACCAGCGCACTATAGCCGAAATTCTTCACTGGGTCATAGAAAATTGGCGTAAATGGGTTGAGATATGCAAACATTCTGGCCGAATTTGAGAGCTTTATTTAATTTTAGCATCACATTGTTGTTGTAGCGACATAATTCCTCCGGGTTAACAGTCTTTGGCCGGTTAAAAGTCCGGGTCCATTTCTGTTACGTAGACCCGACGGTGGGAACGGTTTATATTTAACCTCACGTCGTTCTTGTTTGTTGATCGCGATTTAATTCAAATATCCCTAAACTACATGCATAAAAGAGACAAAATCTGTATAATCGAGGACTTAAGCATATAAAACTGATAAGTGTCTTCACCTCCGTCTTTTCGGTTGAATTTTAACGTACATTGTTGAACTCTAAGGTAGACAACCCGAATAAAAAGTGAGATAACCGTTCCTTACATCATTGCTTTTTCGGTGTTCATCATCTTTATGGCTTGAGAAAGGTTTTCTACAAACTTATAAGATTTTATTTCAAACGTTTTCAATGTTTCAGTAAGAAGACGTTCACTCTAAGCAAAAATAAACAATTTGATTATGTTGTTACCCATATGTATATTTTTTTAGGCAAATGAAAATTCCTACTAATTTTCAAATGTAAAATGTCACACTCTCATATTTCGTGAAAAAGTACTAAAACACATAAAATTAATAAATTATGTACCTTAAATGAGCAAATGTCTGCGCTCACATGTCAAAAATACCCACACATGTGAACAATTATTTCATCAAATGCGTGTGTGGCCTTACCTTTCCGAAAAAACGATTAACTTTCATTTATTTTATAATGTTGAGCAGATTAAACGGATACACACGCACATTGCGCCAGTTTCTTATTGTTTTAGTACAGCAAATTGGGCGGTGAATAAACCAGATTTTAACAAAAGAAATTTTCAATGATTAGCTGAACAGGTGTGGACTATAAATTGATCCGTTGACGGATACTTCATATCATTCACTTCTTGCTATCTCAGCGACAAAGAACCCACCTCTGCTCAAAAGCTCTTTAACATATTTACAAAAATGGCATTCAAGGTACATTGAGGCTCGGCTACCGTTAAAATAGCCTGTTCTAATAGTTTGAAAATATTTATCAATTAATTTGTTTCTTTCCAGTTTGTATTCGCACTCGCCTTCGTCGCTGTTGCCAGCGCTGGCTATGTACCAGTTGCCCCAGCATACCACGCCGCACCAGCCGTCGCTGTGCATTCAGCACCGGTGGCTGTAGCTCATTCAGAGGAATACGATCATCATCCTCAATACAAATACTCTTATGGCGTTGAGGACAAACTGACCGGTGATGCCAAGAGCCAAGTGGAGGAGCGTGATGGTGATGTGGTCCGTGGTGAATACTCCCTCATCGACGCTGATGGTTACAAACGCACTGTTCAATACACTTCGGATGACGTGAATGGTTTCAACGCCGTCGTCAGCCGTGAACCTTTGGTTAAGTCCGTTGCTGTAGCTCCAGTTGTAAAGACAGTTGCTCCAGTTGCCCACTATGCTGCTCCTGTTGCTCATTATGCCGCTCCTTCCGCTCACTACTCAGCTCCTGCTGTGGTCAAGACCGTTGCCCCGGTTGCTCACTACGCCGCGCCAGTCGCCCACTACTCAGCCCCTGCTGTGGTTAAGACCGTTGCCCCAGTTGCTCATTATGCTCCTGCTCCAGTGGCTCACTACTCCGCTCCTGCGGCTCATTACTCTGCACCAGCTGCTCATTATGCTGCTTACTCATCTCCAGCCGTCGAGTACCATCATTAATTCATTTCCACAATCATACCTGTTTAGCGAATAATTGAAACGATTGATAATATCCTTAAATTAGTAAAATGTTTTTAATGTATATATTCAGTATTGCTATTTATTCCCATAATAAACATTGAGGAACTATAAAAGTATTAGGCGTTGTTATTTTGAGCATTTTGAGTACTGTAGGGTATAAAGGAGGGTCTCTCATCCGAGGCGTCCTTTTCATTGTAGTGTTTATTTACGTGGCAGGTCCCAAACCCAACGCACAACCCTGCTCTTTGGCTACCCAGAGGATACTTGGTCTCAGACCGGAACTCGTGAGCTTCTTGAGTCATATGTAAAATAAAATCCCAAGTGTTCAGAGAGTCCCAAGTGGCGTTCAGAGAACTTTCCTCAGTTCCGTGAACTTCTACACATGACTCCATCCTTCCAATAAAGAAAAATGGAAAAAAGAAGTAAATACATTGAAGAAATGAAGAAAATTTTGCATCAAGCGAGGGTCTGACTTGAATGACTTCCACTATCCTTTTATATTCAGATACTCATAAAGGGGAATGTCAGAGGCAGAGATCATTTTATGCATTTCGAATGCACGCATTTGAGACCAAATTTGGACGTAGCTTAGATCGAATAGATTAATGATTGACTTCCATATGATTGACTTTATTAAGAAAATAGAACAGATCTTTTGGAAGAAAATTTAAAGTTAAATATTTACGCTTTGTTTGGTAACCAAATCTTTACCATCAGTAAGGTAGATTTGTTTGTACCAGGCAAATGGAAGCGGCAATAGATTTCCGCAAGAAGTATTTGTGAGCTTAAAATTTAAAGAACCGATCCCGTTTTCACAAAGTTTCGTCACCAGACATCAGTCAATATTTGATTTTTAAAATTGTGTAATAAAGGTTAGGCTAAATTAATTTCCTTCAACATATGAACTAGAAAATTCTAAAAACATCCATTAAAGGCCTATTAAAGTTCACCTGCTAACCAAAAGCGCTATCAAACAATTTAAAACCAACTTTGAACGAATGTCTCAAAAGCGCGTAAAAATGTAGAACACCTTTGTATTTTTGTCTATACTGAAACTAAAGAATTGAAGGCAGAAAGAGGAAATCTGTTAATGGAAAACTGCGGGGGATTTTTCAAATTCAATTACATACATTTCTAAACGCGTCATTGAGCGGGCGATTGCCCATATGGTCATTCACAGCGCTCTAAATGTATGAACTATATCCGTGATAACAGCATGGCTTACGAGACAAAAGCCGGAATAAGCTGTGCCGGGTAAAACATTTTACCGAATCATCAGCGCACGTCATTACATGTTCGTGTTGTTTGTACACCAAACGCGAATGTCGATTATAACGACCCATTAGGAAATGAAAATAAATGAAAAGTTTGAAGAAAGCGCGGTTTTATAAAAGCTGTCTTCGATTCGTCGTTTCTCTATTCGCTATCTTTGCGCGCTGCTCTTTTGGCAAAAAAATTACATGTAAAAGCAGGAACAAAGTTATCAAGATGAATTTGTACAAGAGAGTAAGCATAAACCAATAAAGTGGTAGGTAAGTTGCCTTTTATTTTTCCGGAATAAAAAACAAAAAACAAATATTAATCAACGAAAACCGTCCAGCTGTTTTTCAAAATATTCTCCATTAAGATCTCTGCACATTTTGAAACACCCATACAGTCGACTGCTCTTTAAATTAGGGCTCCTACGTATAAATCCACGTCATCTTTCATGATGCCATAGATGTGTTTCAAAGCCCCGCTATTTTTAATTTTTTTTTTAAATAAAGTTAAATTAAGTTCATCGACGCACTATTGCTGAGATAATCCAAGTGGAAAATTGGAAAAAAATTTTGATTTCAAAAATATAATCGACTTGAACCGCTGAGGAAGTTAAATATTTTTCAGATAATATTTTGTGAGCTAAGCATCAAACGATCCGAAAAACAAAAATTTAACTAATCTAAATTTCCCACAGGGCAGTCATTCGCATATGTGTGTTTGCATAGCATTCTTTGGCCACATGAGTTATTTAATTGAGCCATTTAGTAATTTTGGCCATTTGATTTAGCTGTTGGCGCCAAGCACTTGTCTGCCAGCGCTGCGAACGAAACCAGCCAATGAACAGAGCATTAACTGCATTAACCGATTATGCCCGCTATAATTTCAACGCCATACGACACATGGACGCGGTGCGCAGACTTAGCGCAAATCACCTTTGCCGTGTTTACGCTGAAAGGTTTGAAAAATTGGCCGGCTATTTGCCAGCGAATGCGTTGAAAATTGTATCGCGAACATGACATTGAAATTCCTCTTGCAAACGGAATTTCCTAATTGTTAGATATGTGCTAGTATTCGCTCGTCATTTCAAACTTTGTGTACGTATGTAAATATGTATGTGTTGTTGTTGGTGTATTTGTTGGAGCACAGTGGATAACATGCGCTGGAGCAATTGTTGCTTTAATGCCACCAATATTTGGCTAATGAAATCGAAAAGTTCTCATTAAAACACGAATGCGCGATTGAATGGACGATTGGAGAATTTCGTGAGATTTTTTATTTATTAAATAAATATATATGTAAGTACATATACATAGGTATGTTTTTACGCTATTGTGCTATTATAATCGTGTACATACATACATATGTACACATGTTTAATTAATTTACAGGTTTTCAGTGCAGTAAGCCAACGTGATTCGCATATTTCCGGTTCGAAATTCTTAACGCTTCATTTTATGCCCCAAATTCGTACATTTTGATTGATAATAATACTCGCTACATATACTGGGTGGTTCATGTGTTCATTTATTTTTTAGAATTAAATATAAAAGTATATATCGATAAGTTATCGGCTGGAAAAAATATTATAAGCATTTTCTGACATAATTGTTAGAACATTGTGTCACTGAGATCTGAAAAACCGTAATATATTTTATATATGATAAGCATAATGCTTAAAACTTAGAAATATTTAGATTGGAAAGCTATTTTGAGCTTTAAATTAAAGTACACTCAGGGACGTAGAGCGAAAACGGTGCCCGGGAAGGGTGTGGAGAAAAAAATCGGCCCAAATTGTTGCAGAGTGCAAGGGAACTCCGGGTCCGAGAGGAATTGCCTCGGTTTTCATCTCTCTCAACTACTTTAAGAAACTACCACTAACAAAATTCTAGTATGAGAACTTTCATCATGGGTAGATCATTTACTAATGAAAAGTTTGCAGCCAAAAATTGCAGAGCGATTAGAAATTCAGAGACACAAGGAAATTCAACTAAAAAATCTATGTAAAAGACCTTCCAATCGGGTGGCTCAACTCATAATTGGCCAGCGCTAGGGTAGACTGCTTTCGCAATATTTTTTGGACCCAAAAAGCGGAGCAAGAGGTTTGGTGAGTACCTCCAATTGTGGGTGTTCTAACTCGTTAATGCACTAACAACGTCCACCCATGGAGTTTGAAACTTTTATCGGATGATAGTTTTAGAAGTTGTTTGGAAGTAAACAAGGTAGAAACGATCCTTTCTTCTTGATGGCCTCCACTCTGTGGGATCATGGCTTAAATAACTCGGAGTTTATACTTTCAGACATACCGGTGGGCTGGAAAATTACAGCAGTTCTGTTTTTTGGTTTCCTCAATCCCTGTATATAGTAGTGTGAGTGAGATCGCCATCTTGAGAATCATAAATTGAAACTAATTCTCGAATAATTTTCCGATCTCAACAAAAATTACTAGAAAAGATGAATGAGAACCAGGGTCTAGTGAGGAAAGCTCTTTGAGCATCATTCACTAGCTGAATAGAGAGAGTACAATATTCTACAGGAATGTACAACTGCTGGTGAATGCCGATGACATCGATATCAGTGGCCATAATAACCGCGCCGTTAATTCTGCTTTCTCCAAACTTGTTAAGGAAGCGAAGCTTATTGGTTTGGTTTTGCACGAGGACAAAACGAAATATGTCATGTCACCAAAGTCACCGCATTCTAGACTTGACTCCCACGTCATTTTTGACAGTCATACTTTCGAAGTCGTAGATAAATCTTTCCTTGAAACAGCATCAATACCAACAACAACATCAGCTTCAAAGACTAAATTTTATAAGTCATTCATCATCCCCGTCTTGCTGTATGGTGCAGAGGCATGGACGATGCCAACACCTGATGTGTGAGCGTTACGAGTTTTCAAGAGAAAGGTTCTGTGGAAGATTTATGTGAAGAAGGACCTGGCTATTCTTGAAATCTCCAATGGGCGCCAAACAGCGAAACTCGGCTATAACCGCGGAAGCGGTGTCTTCAGCAATAAAGAAGTAGAAAAAAGTATTTGAAATTAAATTTTTGGAATGAACTAAAATTATAGTCATGGTAGCTCTGATAATTAAGAACTTGATAAATAAATTAACACCATTAGGACCACCCTGTATTAATGAATATAAGCAAATTTATATCCGTAGAGGTGGGGTAATGTGTATCACACACTGTCTTTTGTCATCCAATTATTATCTGTGAAAAAAAGATTGCTTAAAAGTACATTCGAACAATAATAGAAATAATTAAATCTACTAATGAAATGCACTTCTGACAGCTTCACTGTTTTTATCGTATACCATACGAGGACCGGATGTATAATGTAGTGATAATAATTTATTGTTTTTCCGTTAATTTGATTCTTTTTTTATCTTCTCATGAAACCAAAAAAGGTATTTATACCGCCCAGTTAAACCTATGAGTAAATAATAATTAAAGTTGAGCATTACTACATATATGATTTGTAAATATGTATGTATAAATATACTAGCCCTTTTAAATGCAATAACAATCTAAATGTTTAAGAATGGTGATCGCTATAGCCAAACGAATAATATGTACATACACACACATATATATAATTACTCCATAATATAATAGTCGAATTACTTGTATATTAATTATGTGTATTTTGGTTTGAAATTAGAAAAACAATTAACAATAATAAGATCACCTTTAGAGCCGCCTTGTTAATGGTGTTTTGTTGAAATATCTTTCAGTTTAAGTCGGTATGTATAAGTACAATCTAAACATCAATTATTTACTTTTAATTGGCTTTAATATGCCTATTATTGGACATAATTTGTGGACGCTGAAAAATTTTAATCGAATTTTCATAGCAGCGCTGGTGGGGCTTAAGGCAATTAGGAAGGTGAAGATAAAACGTGGGCACAGTTTCATTTTTCAAAAAATCAAAACAAAATCGAAATTAAGCTTCAATTCGATTCACACTACCCCAAGACTTCCTCTTTATGCAGTGCTGTATTGAATTTCGTTTTGATTAATTTCAAAAGGGAGCGGCTAAAATTAATTAAGAACTGGACAGTGCATTTTGGTTCAAATTTTGTGTACTTGAAAATGAGTAATTAGACGGACATGAAGAGGTGTGGAAATATTTTATATGCATAAGCCCATAAAAGATAAGAATGATTTTAATAATGTTTTATAATTTAATATTTGTTAATTATAGATATCTGCATGTGGTCTAGTGAAGCCCGATTGAAATGCAAAGACCAAAAATAAAATTTAACTCAAAAATATGTGTAAAGGATGTGTCAAACCACCAAAGTAAAATTGAAAGGTGAATTTTGTCCACTTCATCTCCTTCAAAGGAATTCCCTTCCGCTGTTATGCAGTTATCATAGCACTTGGAAAAATCCTTCGTCGTGATGGCCATCAGAGCCTTTTTAGATTCAGCTTTTAAATCCTCAATTGAGTCAAAACAGTGTCCTCGGAGTGGTCTTTTGAGTTTGCTGAACAGCCAGAAGTCTCACGGGGCCAAACCAGGCGAATACGGTGGATACAAATTTATTAATCATTGACCCAAAAGTCGAAAAATTTGTATTGTCTCTCCTTTATATAGCTGAACAGAAAACTGAATTAAGAAATGCGTGAGCCAGAAAAATAAAATTATTCATCCTTAAGGCTCACTTATAAAAATAAACTAAATTCTCACAATCTTGTATATATGTATGTAGGTCGATTAGATTAGATAAATAAATGAGGTTTGTACCCCGGCTTAAGGTCTATTGTGTGCTCCCCTAAGTCACAACGACTCACTACACATATGATAGGACTAATATTGATAAATTCCAATAAACTGCTAAGTGTCATTGAGGCGATGTGAACCCTATTTGAAAAGATGGACCCAAGGGTCTTTATCCTGCGCCCACAGAACGCTGTGCAGTCAGTTAGTAGGTGTTTTCGAGTTTCAGGCTCAATGTCGCAGAATCGGCAATTTGCACAAGCAGCTAGGCCCATGTTATATATAGTAAGTGTTCTTAAGCTTACAATGGCCAGTGTAAAAAGCGAGGTTGATTACATATTTAAAAGTTTTAAAGTTGTAACCACCCATTAGTAACTTGATATGGCGATTGCCTTGTATTTGTTACCAATACCCTTTCTTGCCAGACATATCTTGTGGAGCAGTTCCTTTTGGGTATGGGAACCAACCGCAATGAAAGGTTCGGGTCCTACCATGTTGGTGAATGCTGCGGAACGAGCTCATCAGCCCGATCATTCCCGGATATATCTTTGTGACCGGGCACCCATATAAGGTGCAATTGGTTACGATCTGATAGACTGTTCAGCCGTTCTATAAACTTCTGCACCAATAGCGATTTGATCTTGTAGGCTGAGATCGCTTTGAGTGCTGCTTGACTGTCGTTAAGTATAATAAATACATTTCAATAGTTGCGTTGGAGGTTTATCTCTATGCACCGACTTACAGCAAAGACTTCTGCTTGGAATATCCTCCGAAACATAAGTATGAGAAGTTTGGTGCGTGGTCCTGCGACTACTGCGGCAATTCCCTCCGACGTTTTCGAGTCGTCGTTGTACCACTTGATTGTACCATCCCTTAGCAGTAGCTCGAGAGCTGAATGGTTCCTGTCCCTAGGGAGAAGAGCCAGTGGTATTTCGCTACTTAAGTCCCTCATGCGCTGGGAAGAGATTACCTTACCTCTGCCAAACCCTTCTTCTGTCATTTGGTGCAGTGTGTGTTTAGCTACCTGATCGATTAGTAGGTGAAGTGGTGTGAGATTCCAGCATAACTTCAAGTGCCGCCGTCGGATAGTATTTAGGTATCTCGCTAATGAATAAGCATCTCATACTCAAATTTTTAGAACTTATATACATACCTACAAATGAAAGAAATGCTGTCACCAACATATAGAAAAGTTGCGAAGTGATGAAGCTTTCCTTTACAGATAAATAGTAAGCGATTTAAAAATGTTTGATTCCTGTTTTATAGATGAACCTCTTATGAATATCGCTCCACCGAAGGAAGAACAGCTGAATTTCTTATAGCATAAAAGGCCGCCATAAAATATCTTTATCTTGATTTTGATAGGTCCGTTTGTTTGACATCTTGTGCTATAGTGATCCGATCTGTTCAATTTGTTTGGATACTGCAGCATGGTGTAAGGAAATAATCCATAAAAAGGAACTAGTTTCTGAATATTCAGACAGACGGACATTCTAAATCGACTTAGCTCGACACGCTGACCATTTACCAAAGAGGGCGTTTGTCTTTTCCCTCTTTGAGTAACAAATTTCGTGACAACCTAATACACCTTGTTCAGGATATACTTTTTTACATGCCCATTCAAACAAAAATAACGAAAGCAACATAAAAATTTGATTACATCTACTCAAAAGTTGTAACACAACTAAGTGAACTGGCGGTGGTAATATAGTAAGTGGACATTATTGCTTTGACAACTGACGAATTCCTGCTCAAAATGGTTGTCATTGTTCCTGTAATTTGTCACTTTCACAACCTTAAATGCTTAATAACCGCCAGACTCGAATAGATAGCACGCTGACCCTGACAACTGTTGAAAATAACAGTACTGAACTCAAGTGCATTTTGTTTCTCGTTGAGTGGCCCTTTCTAAATGCATACCGTTAAGGTATGTAAATGAAGAACTGTAAAAAATTAACTGTAAGAAAATTCAGTTATAAATTAGACTAAATGCCAGATAACTAATTCATTCAACATTCGCCAGTTCAACTCAGAGCTTTACTAAATCAAAACAAAATCAAAGCAAAATCATGATGAAGGTACGCATAATTAATAATACGAAAATTTTAATAATAATTTTATAATTTTCGTTTCATATTTCAGTTGGTTATCGCATTTGTACTGGTGGCCACCGTTAGTGCCGGAGTTTTAGTACCACAACCGCTCCATCACTACAGTAATCAAGTGGATGAATACGATCCTCATCCTCAATACAAATTCTCTTATGGCGTTGATGACAAAGTGACAGGTGACTCCAAGAGTCAATACGAAGAGCGCGATGGCGATGTGGTGCACGGCCACTACTCCTTGATAGATGCTGATGGCTTCAAGCGCACAGTCCATTATACCTCTGATCCACATAACGGTTTCAATGCGGTCGTAAACCGCGAACCATTGGTGAAGGTAGCCCAAGTTGCTCCAGTGGCGCACTATGCTCATGAGCCCGCAGTTGTTCACAATGCTCCTGATTATCATTATCGTCATTACTGACAGTTGTCCTTATGTGTATACCTAACTGTATTTATTTTTATTATTTTGTTTGCATGTATTTGTTTGTTTTATAAGTGTTTTTGATTATATACATTTTAAAAAGTTAAATTTTGTTATGTGTTTGTTAACTGGCTTCGAGTTACATATGTGCAGTGTGTTCAAAAAATAATAGTTTTGTTTTCCACAGTGGTGGTAGTGTTTATTGGGAAAAATGTTGTAATTACAGAAAATAACACAAACATATGTACTTGTACCTGCTATTCTATTTAAATTCAGCGAACATACTTGGACCATCTCTTCGTCGATTTCAAAGCTGCTTTCGACAGCACGAAAAGGAGCTGCCTTTATGCCGCGATGTCTGAATTTGGTATCCCCGCAAAACTAATACGGCTGTGTAAACTGACGTTGAGTAACACCAAAAGCTCCCTCAGGATCGGGAAGGACCTCTCCGAGCCGTTCGATACCAAACGAGGTTTCAGACAAGGCGACTCCCTATCGCGCGACTTCTTCAACCAGCTTCTGGAGAAAATAGTTCGAGCTGCAGAACTAAATAGAGAAGGTACCATCTTCCATAAGAGTGTACAGCTGCTGGCGTATGCCGATGATATTGGCCGTTAGTTCTGCTTTCTCCAGGCTGAACAAGGAAGCACCGAAAATGGGTCTGGCAGTGAACGAGGGCAAGACGAAATATCTCCTGTCATCAAACAAACAGTCGTCGCACTCACGACTTGGCACTCACGTCACTGTTGACAGTCATAACTTTGAAGTTGTAGATAATTTCGTCTATTTAGGAACCAGCTTTAACTCCACCAACAATGTCAGCCTGGAAATCCAATGCAGGATTGCTCTTGCCAACAGGTGCTACTTCGGACTGAGTAGGCAATTGAAAAGTAAAGCCAACATAGTTCAGCGAATTAAAAGACAGCGGCTACCCTGGCTAGGTCATGTTGTCCGGATGGATGAAAACACTCCAGCTCTGAAAGTATTCGACGCAGTACTCGCCGGGGGAAGCAGAGGAAGAGGAAGACCTCCACTCCGTTGGAAGGACCAAGTGGAGAAAGAAGGATCTGACTTCGCTTGGAATATCCATTTGGCGCCACGTAGCGAAAAGAAGAAACGACTGGTGCTCTTGTTAACTCGGCTATAATCGCGTAAGCGGTGTCCACGCCAATTAAGAAGAAGAAGAACATACTTGGAAGATTTCCAGAAAGAGTTTTAAGTGTTCACTCAAGTTGATATTTGACCCGGACTGAGCCATAAAAACTGGGACGAAAGCTGAATCGATAAACATTTTTTCCTAGATTGGTACAAGATCGTGAAATCGTCGAAAAATTACCTCTATTCAAACCAAAAAATTTTTAGCCAAACGTTTATAAGATATGATGATTACCGAAAGAATGATTTAAATACATTATTTTCAGAATATGTGTCCTAGAACCCAATTATATGCAAATATGTTAAATTGATAGACCACAACAGTTGGCTTTGGCCTAAAGTTTCGCAGTTTAGAAAAACCGATCAGTAGTGTGTAATCACATGAAATCAGATCCCTACTTCTACTATAAGCGAAAAAAGCAAGACTTTGTTCATAATTTTAAAATTGTTAATAAATTCTTCAAAATCTATAACGTCCCCCAAAGCCCGTCTTGGCGCCAATACATGTGTTGCCAATACTTTTTACAATCCTCGAAACAGTTATTAAAGTCAATTTCCGGAATATATGTACGTAGCCTTCAATGCGCATAGCGATTCACATTTAGTGTCTTCAATTGAATCAAAACGGTTTCCCCGAAGCGGTCTTATGAGTTTGCTTAATAGCCAGAAGTATGTAATCAGGCGAATACGACGGATGAGGCACGATCTTGGCGAAAAAATTATTCCGGCCTCTTCAAACGAATATCTTCGGGCAAAAGACGCATAAAATTCAAATAGTATTCCTTGTTGACAGTTTGGTCGGTCGGAATGAATTTGCAGAGCACCACACCTTAAAAATCGAAGAAAATTGTCAACATAAACTTGATTTTGGAACTGCTTCTGCGTGGTTTTTTCGACATTGGTTCACCTTTACCACGTCGATTGATCGTCTGTTTCCGGGTCGTAAGCATAGATTCAAGACTCATCTCCAGTAATAACTTGACATCATGGTAGTCGGAAAGCATTGTTTCAAGTCTGTCTGTTAATCGTCGATTCTCAATCACTGATTTCTTTATTTTATTGATATGTTAATCATCAGTTAATGTTGATGACCGTCTTGGACGTGGTTCATCGTCAACACGTACTCGACCTTCTTTAAATAATTTGTACCAATCAAAAACACTTGTTGGCGACAAACAGTTATCACCGAAATTTAAACTAAAAAGTCTTACTATTTTTGCGACTAAGATTAATGCAGAAGAACCGGCTAACTAAGCTTCCGGAGTTTTTTTCTGTCAATATTGTTAAAGGTATAGATCCGAATTCGAATGAGGGGTAGTAGCTCATACTAGACAATTCGCTGCCAATCACACTAAACACACTACCGTTTGCATCGGTTGATTGCGATTCAACCACGACCCTTTGACATTGTCGTAAGTGAACCATTTTTAATGATCATTAACCATCCGCTTGAGAAATTGATCGCCTTTGTTGCAAATTCGAAGGCTGCTGAAATTCGCAGGTAGAAATTCAGCCTATGATCCTTTTTTTGGTCATATGGCACTCATATCTCGAGCTTCCTTTTATATACAGCCTTATTTAAATGGTTGCAAACGTTTCTTTTTTGGCAGTTTTTAGCTTCTGGGCAATCGAAACAGTGTTTACATATCGATCGGACTCAGCGATTTCCATTATTTTGTCGACAATTGGCCGTGTCATATCGCACCACGTCCAACACACCATGCAGAAAATATAGCAGCCGTAGATGAAAGTGTACACGAAAACCGTGGAGAGTCGATTTGGCGCCGTTCGGAGGAACTTAGACGGACGTATGAAACAACTTGGCTCATTTTTCGTCGAGGTCTTAAATTGAAAGCATACAAAACACAGCTTGTGCAACAACTGAAGTCGCTCGACCTACCCAAGCGACATCGCTTCACTCTATGGGCACTTGAAAAGTTCAAAGAAGATCTAACGTTTTTCGTGTTTAGCGCTGAGGCCCATTTATGGCTCAATGGGTATGTAAGCAAGCAAATTGCCGCATTTAGATCGAAGAGCAACCAGAATAGATTCAAAAGCTGTTATTTCAATCAAAAAAAAAAAACAACGGGGTAATGTGATTTGTGGGCTGGTGGAAACATCGGCCCATATTTCTTCAAAAATGATGCCGGTGAAAACGTAACCGTCGATGGCGTAACGGTCGCGCCATGATAACTGATGTCCGCAATTGAAGCTCGTGATCTCGGTGATATTTGGTTTCAACAAAACGGTACCACTTCCCGCACATCACATCAATGAATGTATTTATTGAGAGAACACTTCGGTGATTAGAGAATTTCACGTTAGCAGTCGAAATCCTCGAACGAGTCATCGAAAATTGGACTCAGCGGATGGAGCATCTGAGGCGTAGCCGCGACCAAAAGAAAGAGATAATATTCAAGCAATAAATGCCAAAGAATGTTTTTTCGAATGATAATAAACATTCCCCATTGAATTTGAAGTTTCTGTAGTTTTTCTTTAAACAAGAAGGCAACCTCGAAACAGATCTTTTGTAGACCTATTTTATTTGTTATTCTAAAATTTATATATTTAAATTATTTAAGAAATTTAGCTTTTCACCAAACAAATTTCTTATTACTTAAAGAAAGCTTTCAATTTCATAACTCCTTTTTAGATCCTCGAAACAAAACTTTAACAAAGTAAATACCACTTCGTAAACAAACTAACTGAAGCTGCCGAACAATGCCGCGTAGCTCATCGCGCTAAGTGGGTCAACAATTGTAAGCCTCACCGGTATTTAAGCGCTCAATAAAAAGTTATGAATGTGCGCATGTATAAACTTTTTCAAAAAATAAAAAAGCACAACAACATTTTGTATCAATAAAGTGCAAAATTAGATTTAAGCAGCAACAACAACAATTGTAAATAAAGAGCGACGCTTTGCTGTAAAAATAAAGTGAAAATGCTGTAGGAAAAAAGTGAGCTTTAATAAAAGCTCAATAATGATTTTAACAAGCAACCAGCTACAACTCGTTATGAGGTAACAGCACATGATAAACAGTTACATTGTTGAACTTGAAGCCAGAAAGCCGAAGAGGCGCAGAAGTCTCAGCGGGTGTGGGGCGGTGAACGCTTAGTGATCGTGGTGGGCAAACGGGTGGGGCTGAGATGGGAGCCGGAAAACCGCAAAGAGGGCACCAAACTGTCGAAAGTGCTGTGCAATTTTTCGAAGCTCGCAAGCAAACAATAAAGTACAGACACATTGACATACATACAAAAATACATTCATATATGTATACGTGTACAGAGATATATTGCGGATAAGCAATTTTATTATTATTTAATCATTTGCTTATTTTCCAGCGCACATAGCCAATATGGGCGCACAATTAACAGCAAAAGCAAAAGCAAAAGCAAAAAATCTCAGCCACGGGGCAATCGTGCGTTGGTGGAAAGGGCGTGGTATGGCCGGCAGCTATGGCTATTACGCCACCAGTGTTACTGCCAGCGGCAATACACACACATACATACAAACACAAAAATCTAACAAAGCAGCGGTCTTCCAGCGATCGTGTTGGTATCCGTTGAAGAATGCAAATCATGCAGACGCGCGTTCGCTTTTACTCGTATGCGCGAGGCAAGACGAACACTTGCACTTTTACACAAAATATAATAAAATTATAAATGGCTTAGAAAAAAGAGATAAAAGACTACACACCAAGGGTATTATAGCGTAACCATATGAAATATCGTTTATACCGTTTACCGGCGAGTATTCCATATTCCATTGAATTTCGTGGTCCGCCAGCGGTGCGTTCAATTTTGGTATAAAAACTAACACTCGACTCCAGCTCATTAGTATTCAAGTCACACACTTCGGAGTGGGAGGACAAACCGATACGCGAATTTTGTAATTTTTTGCAGTTGTAGCGCTCACATTCACGAAATGGCATTCAAGGTGAGTGCATAACTTTCATATGAGCGTGCCTCGATGGTTGCTATGTTGAGGAATTTTCGGAATATTCAAATTTTGTGTGCGATTTCAACCAGCAATTTGCTTCTCTAACTCTCATTTCAGTTCTTCGCTGTTGCACTATTGATCGGTGCCGCTCAAGCCGGCATTATCTCGGTACAGGAACAACATGGCATTCCCTTGGAGCATCATCAGCACCATGAGGCCGCCGCTTTGTATCATGCACCCGCACAAGTAGCTCACGTTGCTCATGCACCAGTTGTACATGCACCAGTGCATTTGTTGCACAAGCAACACGTTGCCCATGAACAGTATCCCGATGATCCTCATCCTCAGTACAATTTCGCCTATGACGTGCAAGATGCTGTCTCCGGTGATTCCAAGAGCCAGTCGGAGAGCCGTGACGGTGATGTCGTCCATGGTGAATATTCCTTGAACGATGCTGATGGTTTCCGTCGCACTGTCAAATATACTGCCGACTCTGTCAATGGTTTCAACGCTGTTGTGGAACGTGAGCCGCTCACCCATAAAGTTGTGGCTGCTGCGCCTGTGCAGTATCATCACGCTCCTGCCGCTGTTGCTCCTGTGCAATATCATCACGCTCCCGTTCACGCTGCCCAAGAGTATGCCGCCGTGCCAGTTCAGCACCAAGTTGCCGCACATACCAGCTACGAGGCTCCTCATCATGAAGAACAACAACATTACTACCATCATTAATTGGCAGAAATGCCATTTTCATCCAATTCGCTTATTCTGCCCTTGCCATTGTAAAAAAAAAAATATAGTTAAGTAGCTAATTAAAAATTTGTCTACCAAGTATTATGCATTAAACCTAAAACATAGCAAATATCAAAGTGATTTGGGGTAGTTATTTTACTTAAGACAGCAACATTTCGTGATCGGAAGGCTGTTGAAGAAATTTTCTTCCTGCTATAAACTGGTACATGCAATCTAAAGAGAATCTCTTTACAAAATTAATAGCTCTGTTGAGAGTGTGGATACGTCATGGCCATTATAGGTTTTGTAAATGTCAGGTAGACTTAGAACTACAACTACAGAAAAATTGTTGATTCTCCAAATGCTATTGGGTTTCAATATTCAGGTTTCATTACGAATTTGAATTTTTAAAAATATTTTTTCCTCACTTGGCTTGAAGTGAATAAGATTGGGTAGCCTCCTACTCGGCTAATTTTATTAAAATTTCATACTCAAACTCGATCCATATGAAAAAATCTGATCTGTAACACTCTCAATAAATCTTGGCTTAAGTTAAAAATGGTGAATTAGCCAACTGCACTGTTGCTTGGTTATGGAAAGAGTATGCAAAGTCAATTACACGGTCGTGTCCGATTGGGCGAAAACCAGCTTGATCTTTGCCTCTGCTCATTCCAAGTTGTCGCATAGCCTAAACGTGGAAGCCTCTGAGTAAATATCTATGCATCCGCTGGGTAATGAGCTGGTCATGCCCAATCCGGCTGGGCATTAAATTTGGGTTGTAGTAGAAATTGGTATTCCACATGTAAAATCAAAATCCAACAATGGCAATCAAAATTAAAGCATATAGTACATTGTCGACATACGTTATATATATGTTATATATTTGCGTTTCATTTGGTAAACTTTGCAGAGTATTGTTTCTATTAGTCTGTTCTTTTCTGATAGTCAAAGTTTAATTTATATAAGGTGTTTAAAATTGCTATACAAAACAAATACTTTTAAAATACCAGATTTCTAACATCGAAGAATATTGACCATTTTTGTCCTCTTCAATATGTTGTTAACTTAATTTTTTTGCTATAGCGGTCCAATGAGTAGATTCTTGGCGATAAGTAGACATGTGCAAACATTCAGGTCTACATCTCAAAAACATAAATAGGCGGACGGACATACGAACATGGCTAGATCAAGTCAGCTCGTCATTTATATGTATATAACGGGTATCTAAGTAGAGGTACTTCTTTCAATAGCCTTTTTTTGATAGATCAGGCATCAGTCTTACTCCGGTATAACGTTTACAAATCGTTCAACTTTATTGCGAAAATCCACGTTCTGTAAAGAATCTTGAGACCCAACGTTCATTATTGGATAATATTCGACCGAATAGACCACGTCGATATCGTTTCGCTCTATGGGCTCTTGAAAAATTCCACGAAGATCAGACGTAGTCGAGCCTGATTTTGTGCAGCGATAAAGTCCATTTCTGGCTCAATTGGCGATCGTTATCGCGCCATTAATAACGGGCTTTTTGATGCCTGAAAAAAAGATCGTGACATTTGATTTCAACAAGACAGCTTCAATTCCCACGCATCTTTCCAATCATTAGATGTATTGAGAGAACACTTCGGTGAGCAGATAATTTCATCTTTTTGGACCGGTCGATTGGCCCTTAAGATCGTGTGATATCACACCGTTAGATTTTTACCTGTACGAATATGTAAAATGTAAAATCTATGCGGACAATCCCGCTTCAATCCAGGTCCTGGATCAAAACATCACGCAAGTCATTCACCAGTTGTCAGTAAAAATGCTTGAATGAGCCATGAAAATTGGGCTCAACGATGAACCATGTGAGACGTAGCAGTGCCAACATTTAAAAGGATAATCGTCAATAAATGCCAAAGAATGTTCTTTCGAATGATAATAAACATTCCCTATTAAATTTTAAATTTCTGAGTTTTTTCTTTAAAATTAGGAAACCTCGAAATGGATCAATTTATAATATTTGATATTAATATTTTATAATTATTGGTCTCCGATGTTTCCTTCTGATTGTTAAAAACTACATGTCAAACATAATATGTCATGATCTGTTTAAAGAAGAGCACAACAACACTTATTTATAAGCGAAAACTGAAATTTCGATATAACAAGAATAAACTATACAGGGTGCCTCGAATACTTTACTTCCTGTAAATAGGGTTTAAAGTTACTTTTAAAGCTCCTGCTCCGGATGCTTGTAAAGTAATAATTATATGCGTATTTTAATTATTTACATATTTTTTTATTTGAAAATCACAATTTTAAACTACAAAAACAGTCAATCAACTGAAAACTACGAAATCAGGCACTTAGTGGTGAGCGGCAGTGTAGGTGGTATAAGCGGGAGCCGAATAGGCGTGCGCGACAGGGGCGGAGTAGTGGGCGACTGGAGCAACAGTTTTGACCACTGCAGGGGCTGAGTAGTGAGCAACAGGAGCAGCGTAATGGGCAACTGGAGCCACTGTCTTTACGACTGGAGCGACAGCAACGGACTTAACCAAAGGTTCGCGGTTAACGACGGCGTTGAAACCATTCACGGGGTCCGAGGTGTATTGAACGGTGCGCTTGTAACCATCAGCGTCAATTAGGGAGTATTCGCCGCGGACCACATCACCATCACGTTCCTCCACTTGGGTTTTCGAGTCACCGGATACCGCGTCCTGCACATCATAGCTGTATTTGTACTGAGGATGTGGGTCGTATTCTTCATCGGCCTTGGCCAACACGGGCTGTGCGGCGTACGCCACTGGCGCGGCTTTGATGACATGGGCAGCGGGTGCCGCATGGTACACTTGAGCAGCCGGCAGTAAACCAGCGCTGGCGACAGCCAGAAGAGCAAATACAGCGACGAACTAGATTTGGAAGAAGAATGTTATATATGTATATACACAAGTCAGATTAATGCTGTTATTGTAAACGAAACGTGCGTAACTTACCTTGAATACCATTTCGATTCAATTAACTAGTTGACTGGTGAACTTGGAGTTGAGCTGGTGTTGCTCGGATGAATGAAAATCTGAGAATGTTGCTCCACTTGCTCACATAGTCTATTTATACAAACTCTTTGCGCGTTACACTTATCACAATTATTTTGGAATTATTACATTTTTTATTTTACATCCATTTTTTAATGATGGCGAGCAATGCTGCAGAAGGTGTGTCGAAAAGTGTAGCATTGAAACTGTGGCAACGAGTCATAACTGCTCTTGTCAAATCATGTTTTCTTTCTTAATGCTTTTCTGCTTAATGGCTATTGTATACTCAAAATTGTATATAGTGTATGTATTTTTGTAAAATCGGTTTACTGTGGAGTCGGTGAAACAGTAGTTCATGTTTTTCGGCACCGATATTGTCTTTTCAATTATCGTTGAGTTCAATTTTCGATGACCCTTTCGGGCATTTCGACAGGCAACTAGCTAAAGCCACGTGTGATGGCTTGATCTGAGGTCTGAATCAAAGTGGAGTTGGCCGCATAGACTCTAGACCTTACATATCCCCACAGGAAAGAGTCTAAAGTCATCTTATTGAAACCAAATGTCATCAAGATCACGAGCTTCAATTTCAGGCATCAAATAGAAGGCTATCATGACACGATAACGGTCGCCATTGAGGGTTACGTTCTCACCGGCATCATTTTTAAGAAATATAGACCGATGATTTTTTTCTGGACCGTTATTTTTTCTGGATTAAATGGCATCTTGAATCTCATTAAGAGGGTCTTCGACCCAAATGCGGCAATTTTGCTTATTTACATACTTATTGCGGCTAGAGTTGACTCTCGACGGTCTTCGAGTACACTCTCAGCTTCAGCTTCTCCTCCAATATTTTCAACACTGCGTGCTGGACGAGGTCCATTCGGTCGAATATTATCCAATAATGAATGCTGGGTCTCGAGATGAGTGATGGTGTTGCGAATACATAGTACGCTCTGTGGGCCGATTATATTGACCATAAGTTGAGCGAATCGCGCGGAAATCATTCTTTACAGAAAGTGAATTTTCGTAATAAAGTTGAACGATGTGAAAACGTTGTTCAGAAGTAAGACTTTCTATGATGAAATCCCAAACAATACTAAAAAATTATATGACAGCTTGACATGAGTCATGCGTGATCTATCAAAAAAAGGCTATTGAAAAAAGTATCTCTACTTGGATCACCTGTTGCATACAGAACAAAATTGACAGTGATATGGACCCTAGTCAGGTATTCATATTCATATTAAAAACATCGCCTTACAGTTTCGCATTTATTTGGTTTAAATATCTTTGGGACTGTGAACCATTTAGTGTTGGCCATTAATTTTTATACCCTGAACAGGGTATATTAAGTTTGTCACGAAGTTTGTAACAGCCAGAAGGAATCGTCGGAGACCCTATAAAGTATATATATAAATGATCAGTATATTGAGCTGAGTCGAATTAGCCATGTCCGTCTATCTGTCTGTATATATACGAACTAGTCCCTCAGTTTTTAAGATATCGATATCGAAATTTTACAAACGTCATTTTCTCTTCAAGAAGTTGCTCATTTGTCGGAACTGCCGATATCGGACCACTATAGCATATAGCTACCATACAAACTGAACGATCGGAATCAAATTCTTGTATGGAAAACTTTCACATTTGACAAGATATATTCACGAAATTTGGAATATAGTATATAGCTTCCATACAAACTGAACACATAGTTAAAAAAGAAATGCACCTGCGAATGGTATATTAGCTTCGGTCCAGCCGAAGTTAACGTTTTTTCTTGTGCACATTCAAATTGTAATGTTTTCAAATTGAACGTGAATTCCGGAGATCACTTCTGCTGACAATTATCATTTGCTGCTACGTCATTGTCCAATCCTCAAAAGAGATCTACTTACATACATGTATGTATATATGTTTGTTCTGAGATTTATAGAAATCGCTTGGGTGGATGTAGAGACTACTCTGTTTCACTGCAAATGCATTGTCTTCTATTTGTTCTAATTTATACCACATTCACACTGAATTTCGAAATTTTGGTCATAAATTTGGTTGGATCTTTGATCCAAATCAAGTTTTGTACACATTTAGAATAATATTTTTCACATTTTGGTGGGTTTTTTGTTTGGCCTCTGTCTCAAGTCGCTTTTGTTTTCAGCATTTACGCTCCACCACCAACGCTAAAACGCTTAACCAAAGAACGCATGCTTGATGCGACCGATTTATTAAAACGCTCCTCATGCACTTGGCTGTGACTTAAATGGTGAGGCGTAAAGCCGAAAATGAATATCAATTATTTGTCATCAATGACAAAACAGACGATCTGAGTATAAATGCCGACCGTCGAGCCGAAGAACCACATTCAGTGTTTAACTTTTGTTTCATACGGACAGAACAAAATAATCCTAAACAAAATGGCCATCAAGGTTTGTTAATGAAGCGCTAATAGATTTATTAAACTTGTTAATGTGTAATTCCATCAAAATTATAGTGTGAAAAAGTTATAGATGCTCTGAAGTCAAGAGAAAAATTAATTATTGTGCCTGTGCTTCTGAATATTTTTAGTTGGTGATCGCTCTCGCTCTTTTCGCTGTTGTCAACGCCGGTGTTGTGGTGCCCGCTGCCGCCCCCGTTGCTGTTGCGCCCGCCGCCGTTGCTGTCGAGGAATATGACCCACATCCACAATACAAATACGGTTACGATGTGCAAGACACACTGTCTGGCGATTCCAAAGGCCATGTGGAGGAACGTGATGGCGATGTTGTGCGTGGCGAATACTCTCTGATCGATTCCGATGGCTTCAGACGCGTTGTCACCTACACCGCCGATCCCATCAACGGTTTCAATGCCGTCGTACGTCGTGAACCTTTGGTTGCCCCCGTCGTTGCTGCTGCTCCCATTGTGAAGGCTGCTCCAGTCGTAGCTGCCCCAGTTGCCGCTGCACCAGTGGTTAGAGCCGCCCCATTGGCCGCCGCAGCCCCAGTTGTGCCAGCTTTTACCTACAGCCGTTTGTAAAATGTCGGACTTTATGTTGTGAATATTGTTGTATTACTTTTGGATTAATTAGCTACTGTACGAAAAAAATGTGATCTAAATATAAATTGTGGAAAAAATATGACGTACTTTAAATTGTAATGAGTGGACAGGGGTTTTTAAATGAATTGTGGTATCTTATTCTTAAATATGGTGTACAGTTGAGCACGGAGCTTTCATCTGTATCCGAATAGTTTGAATTCATTCTTACGCGAAAAAATTTTGACTAGAAATTATATTGTATTACCCTGCTTAATTCATCAAAAAATGCACAATTTTCTAGTTGAAATTGGAATTTGAGGTATCCTGATCAGGAATTTGAGTTAAAAATGGTTCCATCACATGATAAAAATAGGTAACTTTAGTAAATGGTGAGGTTAACATTTTTCATAAGCACTTTTTGGGAAGGCTTTCAACTCTTTCAGCCAATTTTATTTTATCTCGTTTATCGCTCCCGTTTTCGGGTTCCACGACAATTCAGTTTGAGGAACAAGGAAAAATCACACGGAGCCGAATCTGGTGAATACTGTAGTTGATTGATGCAATTCTTCTTGTTCTTCTACAACTCCGACCGTTTTCGACGAATGTTTTCACCCCACCGCCTCAATACGTCCAAATAGATCTACTTTTTTACTTTCTGTCCCTCCGAAACAAATTCATGATGCACCAAATCACGAATATCAATAAAAAAATGAGCATAACCTTGATTTTTGAGCAACTTTGGTCGCATGATCGTGCATGTCCAAAGAGACCTGTTTACGGTACTCTTTTTGAAAAAAAATGCAGCTTAATATGGACGAGTTGAGCAAGAACGCATTTCTTACCCAAAAAATCCACCAAAATCATTCGGACGTACACACGAGAGATATGTTGACCTCTCTTGCAACCGCTCTAACACATGCCTGACGATTTTCGAGCACTATATTCTTCACTGTTTTAATATTTTCGTCAGTTGAAGAGATCGAACGTCGTTCAGAACGAAGCGTATCTTCAACGACTTCTCGACCGTCTTGGAAGACTTTATTACCACTCGTAGGCTTGTGCTTTTGATAAAACTGCGTCACCGTAAGACTTTTCCAATGATTTCCTACACGAAATTTGATTAAAAATAAAAATTTTAGACAAATTCTTTGTTCGATATTTTTATTCGTTGTAAAAATCACCATGCTTTACTGAGGTGTTACGACTTAGAAGCTGCTGTAAGCAAACTGGTTGACAAAACGCCCTCATATTTGGGAAAGTATTAAGAACAGTCCTACCAACTTAGCGAACTACATTTTTTGAAATATCATTTACGGGGAATTTAATTACAATTTTCGGCTACTTCTTTATCACAATATAAGAGCATAGTCGATATCGCTATGTCCGTCTGTATGTACCAGAACTAGCCCCTAAGTGTTCGAGATATTGATCTGAAACCCACGTTTTATTCTTCCCAAGAAGCTGCGCATTTGTCGAAAGCGCCGATACCGGTCCACTATGAGATATAGCCGCCGTGAAACTGACTGAGAAAAATCAAGACTTTGGATAAAGAGTGATTTTTACGAGATAAAGTCATGAAAGCTTACATAAATTATTGTGCAAAGCCACACTACAATCTCGGAATAAATTATCTTTTTCCCCGTTGAATGCCAGTTCTTGACCGGATAAGCTTGCAGATTTGGATATACTTACGAGGTGTGTTCAGAAAACAATGGAAATTATAAAATTTCGCCGGTTTGGAGGGTCCAAATATCACCAAAATCAAACATGAAAATTGTTTCAACGATTGGAACAATCGCTGGCGTAAGGCATTGTATCGAATGTGGACTATTTCGAAGGTGATAACGTCTATATGAATGAATACATTTTTGTTTTTCCAAAAGCAGAAATCGCATGATTTTTTGAACACACCCAGTAAATTTGTCATAAGAAATAACTACAGACGAAGTTAACCTATTTGGTACCGATTGGGTGTTTCAAATTTGCAAAATATCACAAAAAAAATAGTTTAGTTTGGATCATCAAAGTGGAGACTACTGTTTATGGTTTATGGTATATTTTTCACACAACGCCATTGATTTTTTTGAGTTTAAAAGAAACACGAAGCATAACATTATAAGTACTATATGGCCCTAAATAATATCTATACAGTTTTTTATGAACGCCACACAGCAAGTTTTATGTACAAAATTAAGCAGAATTTTTTTCGAAGCGACAAAATTTGTGAAAGTAATTAATGTGTAGGACATTGTAATATTGCCGCGAGACGTTTGACTCTTTGTGTCTTTACATATAATTCCTACAATTGACTATATACTTTGATAAAGCCATTTTGCTGTTGGTAAAAACCTAGCAATTTTTCGTTGTATTCGCTTTTTTCTCGTTTCGCGTTCCAATGACACTAATCTCGTTTTGAAAGCGTTACCTGCTCACTTTGAAATGGGTTGATAAATAGCTCCTGTGCCAATATGCATATGACAAGCGAAATTGATTTGAACTTACATATACATCCATATGTAGACAAAACAATTACTGCCAGTAATGGTGTATTTGAAAATATGATAATTTCGAAAAAATGGCAAGCAACACAAAAAAGTAGAGAAAAGTGCGAAAAAATAGAAATTATTTGAAACCAAATGCTTACCGCCATTGCTATATAAACCGCACACATTTGAATAATAAATCATTCAGCATCTTAACACCTTACGACGCAGCAATTGTGTACCCACCACCAAATCTTAGCAAAATGGCATTCAAGGTAAGTAACTTAAGCCACTCAATTTATTTGAATAAAATTTCATATTTTCTTATTTGCAGTTCGTAGCAATCCTCGCTTTCGCCGCGGTGGCCAGCGCTGGCGTTGTGCCCGTGCATGAGGTCTACCAACACGCACCCGTTGCCACCGCCGTGGTGAAGGCGCCAGTGGCTTATGCTGCGCCAGCTCCCGCTTATGCTCATGTCGCTCACGCTCCAGTTGCTGTACACGCTCATGCTCAACCGATTCTTGCCAAGCACGATGACGAATATGACCCACATCCACAATACAAATACGGCTATGATGTGCAGGACGCACTCTCTGGCGATTCCAAGAGTCAAACGGAGGAACGCGATGGTGATGTCGTCCGCGGCGAATACTCCTTGGTCGATGCTGATGGTTTCAAGCGCGTGGTTCAATATACCGCCGATCCCGTTAACGGTTTCAACGCTGTTGTCAACCGCGTGCCTTTGGAACATGTGAAAACTGTGGTGAAAGCTGCGCCTGTAGCCTACGCCGCACCAGCTCCCGCTTACGTTAAGGAGTACGCCGCCCCAATTGCGTATCATCACTAGAGCAATCTAGAAAACGTAATTTGGTTGTTGTTATCATTGGAAAGAATTGTTAAGTAGTTTTAGGAAAAAAAGAAAAAAATATTAAATAAAAGCTATTGAGCTTTTCAAGCTTCATTTATAATAACTGTGGTATTAATTACGAGGCATTGCCACGAAGTTTGTAATACACAGAAGGAAGCGTCGGAGTCTCTTTAAAATATATATAAAAAACGAGCTGTGTCGATTTAGCCATGTTCGTCCGTCTATCCGTCAGTCTGTTTGTATATACGAAACTAGTCCCTCAGTGTGAACTGACTTCTTAGACCAAGTGTCCTTTGGGTAGCCAAAAAACATCCGTTTGAAAGCGTTATAAAGTGAGTAGGCAAAACATCCCTCCCAAGGGTTGTGCGCTGGGTTTGGGACCCGTCTCGTAAAAACACACCCCCAATAAAAAGATCGAAACAGCCTCGGATGATAGAGTTCTAAACAAGTCGACTATCATGCGACTTCTTCAATCTACAAGTACTCGTGGAGAAAAGAATTCGAGCTGCAGATCTGTATAGATAAGGTACAATCTTCTACAAGAATGTACAAAAGCTGGCGTACGCTGATGACATGATATCATTATCAATTGCTCTGCTTTCTCCGGGTTCGACAATGAAGCTAATCAAATGGGTCTGATAGTGAACGAGGGCAAGACGAATTATTTTCTGTAATCAAACGTACTCGCGACTTAGCTCGACGTCACTATGAACAGTCATAATGTCGTCTATCTTGAAATCAGCGTTAACACCAACAACAACGTCAGCATCGAAATCCAGCGAAGGCTAACTTTTGTCAACAAGTGCTACTTCGGACTGAGTAGGCAACTGAGAAGTAAAATCCTCTCTCGACTAACAAATACCACTCATCATTTCTGTCCTTCTATGTGGTGCAGAGTCATGGACGATGACAACATCAGATAAGCAGGCGTTTTGAGTTTTCGAGAGAAAGGTTCTGCGGACGAGTTATGATTCTTTACGCATTGGAAACGACGAATTTTGCAGTCGATGATGACCTTTACGAGATATATGACGACATTGACATAGTTCAAAGAATTAAGAGACAGCGACTACGTTGGATTGGTCATGTCGTCCGGATGAAAACACGCCAGCCTTTCGAGTATTCGACGCAGTAACCGTCGGGGGAAGCAGAGAAAGAGGAGGACCTGGAAAAATGAAATTGGAAAAACCAAGTGGAGGAGAACCTGGCTACACTGGGAATCTCCAATTGGCGCCAAACAGCGAAAAGGATGAACGACTGGCGCGCTGTTGTTAACTCGGCTACAACCACGTAGATGGTGTCTACACCAATAAAGAGGAAGAAGAAGATTCCTACAACACATAAAGCTTGTCGCTCATTGCCTCCTAGTTTCAAAAATAAGTATTGAAACTCGACATTGTATTTCAGTGCGTAATTATATTTGTTGTAGTACATTAGTGTCAACCACAGATTCGCCTTCTTTTATGTGTGTTTTTACAGCAACCATGTTGCCACCACGCCATATCAGCAATTCCGATTTCATAAATCAAGAAAAGGGGCTGACAAAGGAGCTGATACAATTCAATAATTACATGCAAATTGAATTTAATGTGTATAATTTAGTTAATTTCGTACAAGTGCAGTCCATAATTGACTGGTGAGGCGAATCATAAGTGATGACTGAATTGTCGAGGTTGACCTGTTGCCACAGGTTGAAGCCAAGTGCAACTGCAGCACAGTCCCTTCACCATGTGTAATTTCGACAACATAATTTACGGCAGTTGTCCTCTTAATTTCTTTGATGTTTACAAAGCAAGTAGGCAACAAAAAACTGCAATAACTCATTGCTGCAATCAAAGAAATCTGAATACTCAACCGCATAACGGCAAAAGTTATTTCGACGGCAAACCGATTGCCGTAAGCCAAATAAATGTAGAATATAAATTTTTATGTGAATATCTGTATGTATGCATATTTGTACAAATACTCAGTGATCTGGCGGCAATTGTTCGAATTTTTCTCATTTTTCTCAATTTTGGCAACGCAGCACTCAGCGGAGTGTTAAGGTCAAAGTCAGGTTTTATTGTTAATCGACGCAAATACCTATGGTATTGTGTTTTGATCATGCCACATAAGCCATTGCAGTACCTTCACTGTCTGTCGGGCAATTGTTATTGTTGTATACGGCTGTGCTCTTGCCACCATGACCGGCGTAAATCTCTTGTAAGTGTCTGGTATTACAAGCGACCAGCCGATCGGCCAAATAACTCCTCATAAACACTTTACTTAACCTACGTATAACAACAACAAAGCAGAACCACAATAACTGTCTGGTAGCCAAAGCTTTATTGACGAGAACAACAACAACAATATTAACACTGTAACTGTAACCGAATGCCGAACTACCGACACATGCGCAATTGCAACCGACGAACACGCAAACAAGTGTCGCACAGTGGGCTTCTTTAGTCGGGAACAAGATAAATAATGTGAAGGAAGCACTTAGAAGATTTCAAAGATTTTTTTAAGAGACATTCTTCTTCCTTATTGGCGCAGACACGCCCTTATTGCGCGCTTATAGCCGAGTTTACAACAACGCACCAGTCGTTCTTCAATTTCGCTGTTTGGCGCCAATTGGAGATTCCAAGTGTAGCCAAGCCCTTCTCCACCTGCTCTTTCCAACGGAGTGGAGGTTCTCCTCTTCCTCTGCTTCCACCGCCGCGTACTGAATCGAAACCCTTCAAAGCTGGAGGGTTCTCATCCATCTGGCTAACATTACTTAATTAGCCGCTTTCGTATAACTCGCTCATCATTCCATCGACTGCGGTAATCGCCGTTGCCAATGCGCCAAGGCCCATAAACTCGGAGCTCCGGCTGGCTCATCAGATGTTGTCATCGTCCATGCCTCTGCATCACATAGAATGACGGGTATTTGTGGAATTTGGTCTTTGTTTGCCGAGAGAGAACTTTAGTTCTCAATTGCCTGCTCAATCGAAGGTAGCACCTGTTGGCAAGAATTATTTTGCGTTGGATTTCAAGGCTGACGTTATTGTTGCTGTTATTGCTGGTTCGAAGTCATGTCAATACAGACGTGGGAAAGCGACAACTGTTTGTTTTATGAAAAAAGATATTTCATCCTACCCTCGTTCATTACCAGCATCACGCACCGGTGGACGCTCCCACTTGTACACTTTTGTAGGAGATTGCATCTTCTCTATTGCATCTGCACCTCGAATTATTTACTTCAAGAGTAGATTGAAGAAGACACACGTTAGGGACTCGCTTTGCCTGAAACCTCGTTTGATATCGGAGAGGTTCTTTCCGATCCTGACGTAGCTTTCCATTTTGCTCAACGTCAGTTTACACAGTCGTATTAGTTTTGCGGAGATCTCATCCGAGGCTGTTTTTCCCCTTTCATTGGGGATGTTTTTTCTGTGTTTCGGGTCCCCAATCCATTGCTCAATGCTGGGGAGGGATGAATGTTTCACTGTAGCTCTTCTTCAAACGTATGTTTTTTGGTCTACGACCAGAAGTCTTGATCTGCTTGAGCCAAATGTAAAAGAATCGTTTCTAGCCACTCCCAAGTGAATGGCGATCAGAGAACTTTCTTCAGTTCCGTGAACTTCTACACATAGGTCCACCCTCTAAAAATCTTCGTGAGAAACCACTAGCGTAGAAAAAATCGAACAAACTCAAATCGAAAATGCCTAACTCTCTGTCTTCATTCTTGAAAGTTTTTTGTATATTATGTCTCATGTTTAGTAAAATCAGTAAAATCGACACACTGTACGCGTGTATTTGTATGCAACACACATGCGCCATGGCACGTTAACAGTTAATTTAGCTACATTCATACGAATGTTACTTACGGTTTGTCACGGCCACTATTTGGGTAAATTTCGCCTTTTGCCGCACACACCGTTGCTTTTAAAGTTTATTTCCACTTTTATTTTCGCCTTACTTTTAACGACAGAATGTCCAAATTCCCTCAAAATCGAGCCATCGTTCGCAAAGTCACTGCCATTATGAATTACGTGCGCTTATATGATTCTCACAGCGCTTCAATTTGCCTCGTCGCGCTACACCTTACCACCGGAATTCACGCACGCGATTAACCTTGATATGAACGGAAATCGAAAGTGAATTTCAATTTGGACAAGCATGATTTTCATTTTAGCTTCTTCTTCATTTCTGCAAAAGACTTTACTTCAAGACATTCTCTTGTGGGTCAGAATTGGATGTCTGCAAATCGCAAGATGGGTATGGTTTCTGTTTGGTAATGGTTCGAGTCTCATATTTGTATCTTCTCGGGCAGTTTACTATCAAAAGCCATTATTATAAGGTTAAAATCAACGAAAATTATAATTACAATCGAATAGGTGGATGAGGAGGCTAACGTAAGCCATTAAACTTCAGTAGGGCCTATTTAAGTTTTCACTTCTAAGATGAGTCATGGAGTAGTCTCGGATTTCTAAACAATTTAGTATAACTTGCTATATTTTTCAATTTAATAACAGACACCAATAATGGTTTCTCTCCAGATTTACCAAAACTTAATTTGTTTATCCAAATAAATGAATGTGAGACAGAGTTAAGTTCGGGTTCAACCAAATAGGACATAGATAAATAATGGCTAGAGAAAGAACATATTTTATAAATTTTAATGATGAAACCACAAAATTACACTATCATTTCATTTCATTAGGATAAATCTCATATTCACAAATAGATCGTCATAATGCCAACCGGAAGGTCGAAATTACTTTTTATATAGGATATTAGGGCTAAAGGTAGGTTCACCAACTTTTATTAGAATAACTGACGGACTGACTGATATTTGTAGTATTATAGTACGAGTATAAAGTCGGCCGGAATAATGAAAATCGCTAAATGGAATATGAGAATTTACCTAAATTTTTTTCTTTATATAGTTACCGATCTTTCAGAAGTTTTGAAGATAAGTATTATAAGTACTATATAATGGTGGACTTAGTTATTATCGTGTTTTACTAATTATCCACCGTATCATAAAATGCTAAAATAGTGTCTTCACTATGATCGGATTTAATATTTTAGTGGTTTTTATGATTTGAGTGGTGGAGAGTAAGTAAAACCACTAACTTTTCGATTTTATGGGCTAATATGTGTAAAATTAGAAATAACAATGTACCGGAAAAGATTTTTCGTTTTTTTTTTTAAGATGAGTCTATGAGCATTCAAAGTATCTCATTTAAACAATTTTTAAAAAATATTGTTCAACATGATTTTTTCGATTCAAATCTTTGAAAATTGTTTAAAAAGCCATAAATTCCCTAGTGGTTACGTTCAATTTTCGAAAATTCCTCACTATGTCAATGCCAACCACCACAGTCAGCCAAGAAATATTTTAAGTGTTCCATGCTTTAACAAGGCAACTCAATTTTAGTTCAAATTGTCTACAAGAACAAACTGACGACTGACCAAAAACATTAGTTCTCACTCCTGTTTTAGGTATTACCTCTCTTAAGGGGCTACATGGGTTTACAGGTTTCAAAATATGCAATTTTTTATTGCCTTATTAAATTCTGCAATTCCTCTAAAATATTTTCCTAAGTTTTGTAATTGATCTGAGTAATAGTTTCGGATATACAGCCTTGAGAACTTGTGCGCTCGAGGCCAGCTGGGCTAAGTGCGCCGTCTTTAAACGCGTTTTTTCTCGAAACAGTGTTTTGAAGACGTTTTGCAAGATTTCTCGAGAACCACTCGACCAATCTTCATGAAATTTTACACAGGTTTTTGAGATACAATTCTTAAGGAATTGGAGGAAGGATTTTTTTTTCGATTACAACAACTTTAATTTTTTTCAGTTAGTTTCGTCCAAGTACCAAGTGAAAGTTTTAACTAAAAGACGTATTTTTTCACTTGAAATGATCCTGTAAGAAATTCTCCTGCCAACGCGAGCGAATCTTTTTTCCGAGAGGTCATCGGAAATAGATTCGCAATGGCCGAGTTTAAAATATTTTTTCCAAAAATTTTAATATCTTTGTTACTAGTGAATGTTTGTAACAATAAAAAACAAAAAAAATATATATTTTTTTTTTATCAGAAAAGAATTATTGAAAAAATAAACTAGATACATATTAGTACTAAAATGTCTCAAATAGATGCTCTCTTCAAGAAACATCTTATATATTGGTATGAATTACTCACGGTTTGATATCAGCGACCACCCACACATGCGTGAGTGTAATTATCTCCATCATAAGTGAATTTACTTAAGTACACTTCATTAACGAATTACTCGTAGTGGGGCTCTCAAGTGATGCCACCTTGTAGCGAGTGAGTAAATTAACCGTAAAAATAACTGACAACCGCTACCGTTTAACGCGATCGTGCGCACTAAACCGTTTTTATGGCTTATTATGAAAATGCGGACACATTGAGTGCATTATTTTATTTATACACACAAACATACATATGTATGTATATGAGTGTGCCTGTGTGTGTATTTAGACATCAGCATTTTGCGGTTAATTGTGCTGCTCATCACGCGTTGGCATGGAGTGGTGCACTTAAAGCTCCACCATCATAATTAACACCACAGCGGGTATTATATGAAGTAGTTTGTATTTGTTTTTGTGTTTTTTTTGTTTTTTTTTTTGCTTTTTTGCAAATATGTATTTTGTGTTGTTGTTTAAAATTAGTGCGCGCTCGTCTTCATGGTTATCAAAATGCCGAGCTGCGAGTGCGGACATGAAAGTCGCGTCACATTTTTATTTTTACGAGCAAAGTGTACGCATTTTGGTTTTTATTGCTTACTTATTTTTTGCGAATCTGCGAAGTGAAGTGGAGGCAAAAAAAGAACTGCGAAATGGCAAAGACTATGTTGACATACATATGTACGTATATATGTCGTATTAAAAAATGTTCATTAAGCTCAAATTTTGGGAACATTGAGAAATTTGATTGAATTTTGAGTGATTTTGAAAACTCAATGGAATTAAACGATTGCTTAAGGGGCATAATAGTGTGACTGGCTTAAAAGTACGATTATTTGGAATTAAGAACAAACTATTTTATCAACAGCTTCATACTTTTAAAGGTATATTTGCTAATATTTTAAAGGGGAGTCAACCAGAAATGACCTTTTTATGAAAAAAAATCTTATTCGCACAATTTAAATCGGACAGTATCAGGTTAAACCAGAAAAAACGTTAACTTCGGCGGCACCGAAGCTAATATACCCTTCACAGGTGCATTTCTTTTAGTAATTATGTGTTCAGTTTGTATGGAAGCTATATGCTATAGTTAACCGATCTGAACAATTTCTTCGGAGATTACATTGTTGCCGTAGAAAATAATCTATTCGAAATTTGGTGAAGATACATTCTCAAATGCAAAAGTTTTCCATACAAGAACTTGATTCCGATCGTTCAGGTTGCATGTCAGCTATATGTTTTAGTGGTCCGATATCGGCAGTTCCGACAAATGAGCAGCTTCTTGCAGAGAAAATAACGTTTGTACAATTTCAAAACGATATCTTAAAAACTGAGGGACTAGTTCGTATATATACAGACGGACGGATGGACGGATGGACGGACAGACAGACAGACAGACGGACGGACATGGCAAAATCGACTCAGCTTAACATACTGATCATTTATATATATAATTTATAGGTTCTCCGACGCTTCCTTCTGGGTGTTACAAACTTCGTGACAAACTTAATATACCCTGTTGAGGTTATAAAAATACAGGTTCGAGTATACCGCGTTTAAAGTTAAACCCTACGCTCCAGCTGTGCGAAGCGAGCGCTGAAGACCTAGCATCGAGTCTCACTTTCCGGTAACATCTGCGCTACATTAAGGTTTCTACATTATCCCAAAGGTTGAAGTGTCCGAAACTAGAAAAAAACTTGGTATTGTTTTTTTTTATTTTTTGAAAAAAATAGTACCTGGCTTCCCCTTAAGGGAGAGCCTGCTTTAGAAGATTCAAAAAATCGATTTTTTTTTGCTTAAATCTCAATAAAAATTATCTAAGAACATGTCCTCAAAGTTATAGATGGGTATTCGAAATATTTTCGAAGCTAGAGGGGAAATAGTGACCGAGCGTCTAGCAGTTATGTATATGAGCGATTGGAAAGAAAACGAAAAAGACGCGCGATTTCTCGGTTGTTCATTTTGACGATTTTTTTAATTGGTGGACAGGATAGAAAAAAACTAAACGTCCTATGGAATTGAGGCAAAGTTTATTATCTTTGGCATGCAATTTTTTTCTGTTTAAACTAAAAAAAACTAAGAAAAGTCAAATTTTAACATATGTTTAAACAACATAAAGTAAATTTTTTTTGGTCAAAAACCACTCTTTTTGCAATTTTTAAAAAATTTGTAAAATTTTACACTTTTTTGGATTTTTTTTAGTTTAACTAGAAGATAAATTATTAGAAATTATGAATCTCTTTGAATTTTTTGTGTCCGATAAAAATTGCCTGCCGTCCGACAAATGCACATTCGAGATGCATCGGGCAATTGCTTTCCAAAGGCAGAATCTCAAAGATTTCGTGTCCAAAAATTTGTGAATGATGTTTAAATATATAACTATAAAGCCTAGAAATTTCGCTTTAATCACTTATTTCTTTCCCTCCCAAAAAAATCCTCAAAAAAGTTGATCTTTTGAAGCCTCTAAAGCAGACTCCCCCTTAAGGGTATACTGCAATTTTAATTTTTAAAGAGAAAGAAAGGTTAGCCACTGTTGTCGTAATTTCAGCATTATCCATGGATGAAACTTAAACACATAAATTCTGTTTAGAAGATATTGTCGATACAACGACCTATGGTTGAAAAAAAAAAATTAAAATTGATAAAATGACATCGTTTTTAAAAAAATTATTTGAATTTTATCTAAAATCGATCGTTTTCGGCTTGCAAAAATTAAATTTTTTCTTTCCATTCAATAATCAGTATGTCGTTGTATGGAGAGCTACATACATACATATATACAACACATGAGGCAAAATAGTAGAATTTTTTTTGGAGTAAAACTCGTTTGAAGATAAACTCATGGATTGAACTGAGGAATTTATTTAAGAGCATAAATAATAATCATTGAACATATAATATCATATTTTTCATTGGGCTGAAAATGTCAAATTTTGTACCGAAAAGTGATGATTTGGGAAAGCATTAATTTCTTGTTTCTATCTGCAGAGTCGCATCGCATGCTTGTCGAGGCATATGGTGATCATGCTCTATCAGAAATAACACGCAAAAGATGGTGTCAACGGTTCAGTGTCAATAAACTTGATGTGAAAAATGAAGAACTTGGAAGACTGCCAAAATAGTATGAAGACACCGAACTCCAAGCAACATTAAATGAAGATGATGATTTGAGTCAAAAGCAAATGATAGCCATCTTAAATGTTGCACAACAAACAATTTCAGATGGATTTATTTTAAGAAACCTAAACTGAAAAAATCATGGGATAATTCGGTACAACCATCAACATCGACTGCAGAAACAGATCGATTTGGTAAAAATAGCAATGCTATGTGTTTGATGGGATCAGAAGGGTGTGGTATATCATGAGCTTCTAAAACCAGATTTTAATACCAAACGCTACAGACAACAAATGATCAGCTTGAACCATGCTTTGGTCGAAAAATTACCAGAATGGGCCAGAAAACACGGCAAGGTAGTTTTGATACACCACAATATACCTGCACACAGAAGCAAAATCGGTTCAGGATACAATCAAAGTTCTTGGCTGGGAGCTGCTACCTCACCCACCGTATTCACGCTTCCAATTACCGTTTAGTTCCATCGATGGAAGACGCATTGACTGAGCAGCACTCTGATTCCAACGCAGATTACGATTCATTACATCATCTTACATAAATCTTTAGGTTTTAAACTCCTATTATACTATTATATCTGATAGAATACATATTTGTTTATTTATTTATAAATACGAAAAGACTTTTTCCAACCAATAGTATGGGTGTTATACTACAACCTGTCCGATCCAAATCAATGCCTTGTATGGAATACTCTTTTACTTATCATGATGTTTTCATTAAATATGGATGATTTTTCAGAACAGCGGTATACTATAATCTATAATTGTTCAGATCGGACCACTATAGCATATAGCTGCCATACAAACTGACCGATCAAAATCAAGATTAAGATGGCTTTATACCCTCTTAGGCTATATAAAGTTAACATTTTTTCTTGTTTTTGTTTTTTTTTTTTTTTGTTGCCAAATGACAACTGCGTGCCACTGTACGGGCACTTTGCTATTGTAATGTTATTGTAACAAGCTATAAGCATTTCATAAAATTCTTATTGAACAACCTGGTATGTCCAAGCTGTAACTAGATTCAAATTTTAATATCATACATTGCATGATTTTTGTTCGTATTTTTCCTTCTCCTGTGAACTTGTAAAATTTAACATTTAAGGGGACAATATGTACATTTGTATGTGTGTATGCGTTAACATATTTCTGCATTATCTTCCACACAGTTTGTTTATTTTATGCTTAATGTGATCATATATTTTTCAAGGTCATCTTTGTTGATTTCTGCTAACAATCAGAGAATGCCGGGTTGTTGACTTAATAGCGTTTGATATAAGCTATAACTTTGATATAAACGAAAATCTGCCAATCATGCTTTTCCGCTTGCTGCGTCTACCAGAATCTAACGTAAATTCCAATACTCTTTTCAGTGCAGTCTGTGTCTGTGTCAGTCGTTTTTGGTCTGATGAAATATTTCAATGATTATCGCAAGGCATTCTTATCGCATTGACTTTTATATATCTGCATGTAGATATGTTTCGTGGTCAAGTGTCTGTCGGAAATATTTAAGACAGTGGCCAGCCGCCACACACTTACAATATATTCACACCACTATTGACTCATGCCCTTAAATAATGGCTTACTTAAATGTCGCAGGTTTTTATGAAAATAATGAAAATATATGCAGCGCATTATAAATAGAAACAAAAACGCAGAACAGCCGAATGCGCCGTGTAGCACACTTGGCATGATAATTTGAAAACATACACATACACACAGCCGAAAAATGATATACAACATTCGGGTTAATCAATGCCTCCATTGCCCAGTGTCATTATGCATTTGCGCATGCGTTGCATTGTAATTACCAAGCGTTTGGTCACTTGCCAGCTACCGATTCGCATGACTATTGGCTGCTAGTCAGCCGATATTGCGCACATGCGCAGTAAATTGGCACGTTGGACTTCTTTTTGTCGACTTTGTCGCGCTGCACTTGCTGGTGTGGGTTGTGCTGCGCAGCCGCAGCGACCACGAGTGTTATGCTAAGCTGTGGTCAATCGTCATTCCGTACACACATACATATATTTACATGATGACTGGTGCGCATGTGTGTATAAATATAAACAAGTGCATGCATAACCAAAATTAGTACGCATTGTAATTGCAATCGTGGACTGATACATAAGCGCGGCGCAAATTAGTTGGCGTTGACGTTGGCGTCGGCCGAGGCTCGGCTGTGAGTGCGGGTGTGCAGCCTTGGCGTGCTTATCATGCATTCTCAGCTCACCAGCAATGCAATCAAATTTTGAATTAAAGAAGCTCACTGCGTCTGCGCACATACATGAATATATATGTATGTACGTATGTTTGTTTGTATGTATATGTGCGCAAATTGTCGTTCAAATGGCGCACGTAAGTAGGTTTTCGTTTTCATTATGCGTTCGATTTTCATTTTTTATATTTGATTTTATTGGTTGAATGGCCGCTTTGATTTGTATAAAAGGCCCAGTTGGCGCCGGTTCCAATCAGTTCAAATCCATTTTCGGTATTTAGAGCAACTAAATCAACAATTCAAACACACCCAACAAAAATGGCATTCAAAGTAAGCAGCAACAGGAATAAGGATAACATCCACCTACAACAAAAACAAAAAAGGCTTAGCCACAAATAATAACTAAAAAGGACTAAATTCCATACAAAAAGTGCTACAAAAGACTTAAGCAAGAAACTTGTCATAATCATAATCATGTCATAATCAGTGTTTGCCACATAAAAGTAACCTCAGTTCTTTATACTCCATTACAGTTTATCGCCTTCTTCGCACTCTGCATCGCTGCCGCCAGCGCCGGTGTCATCGCACCAGCTGCTCCATTGGCCGCCGTTGCAGCCGCACCATTGGCTGTTGCTGCCCGCGTTGAGGAATACGACCCACACCCACAATACACCTACGGCTATGATGTCAAGGATGCTCTCTCCGGTGACTCGAAAACCGCTGTGGAAACCCGTGATGGTGATATCGTTCAAGGCCAATACTCACTGAATGACGCTGATGGTTACCGTCGTATCGTGGACTACACCTCCGACCCAATTAACGGTTTCAACGCTGTTGTCCGTCGTGAGCCTTTGGTTGCTCCCGTCGTTGCTGCCGCTGCACCAGTAGTTGCTGCCCCAGCTCCCATCGTCAGAGCCGCTCCTTTCGCCGCACCAGTTGTCGCCGCCCCTGCTCCCCTCGTCGCCGGACCAGCTGTAGTGAAGACCCAATTCGCATCTCCACTCATCTCTTATGCCTATTAGAGAAGTTGGACTGAACATTGCCATTAGTTGTTAATCATGAATAAAGCCGCACTGTGAATATATAGACAAAAAATAATTGTACTTTTATTTTCCAACTGTAAAAAGGAGTCTTAAGGTTGTGCAGAATAATTTCACCCATCAATTTCATTATTTTTATACTACATTGACACATGGATATATAAATGTGTATGTGTGTCCAATTGTCCATGTAAATATGAAGGTTTGCATTACATTGCATCATCATTAAGGTATTTTTGCAAAGGGACAATGTTGCATGTCAAATGCTGGTGCCACACCCTTGCAGATTATGTCCAATAACAGAATGTTTGCCACATGACTTGCAACTAAACGCCATCGTGGGTTGGGAGATGTTGCATTGTGACTAAGTAATGGACAGAAATGGCATTTGTAAAGCAGATGCCTTTGAGTCCCCATTGTGTTAGTAATATACGGCTGAGGTAATGACTAAGCCACAAGCCAATTCAAATTCTTAGTTACATATTTATATACTTATATACATATATACACGATAAACAGGTGTGGAAGCTACATAAATAGATGTGATTCATTTAACGATTGAGTTAACCAAATTTCCTTATTAAGATTTTATTAATAGTTGTGACACATATTGTAATTTGTTATTGAAATATGAAATATCATATTTAATACGGTGTTGAAATTTTATTGCGAGGAATTTTTTAATTAAATTGGTGTAATAAACAGTTCTCCAGTATAACATCTTATAAGAAAAACCAAATAAAATGATAAGATATTAGATGTCACACGGCCTCGATTATTGCCAAAGTACAGAACCGCAAGAAAATCTTTAACTCGGTAGCCGGCAGCACATGGGGAAAAGCCAAAGAAACGTTGTTGGCAACATAAAAGGAATCGGCTGGCCGATCACTAAATACGCCGCACCAATATGGACACCTGGATGCAATGAAACGGAGACGAGGAAGCTACAGACACTTCGAACAACAACAAGATGCCTCCTGATGACTCCCATTTAATATATGCACGAAGGGGTCCGCATGCTCTCAGTTAAGGGGCATAAAGAATTCCTCTCCAAGCAGTTTCTGCTGGGGTGCTTTCGTGGAAATCATTTCCGCAGTCACCTGCTTGAAGCGGAACCGTCCCCTAGGAGTTGCATCCTCAACTACAATGACGACATAAAACAATACGCCGTCCATACTTCGGACACAACAAACTTCAGACATGCCACCATTCACAGTGGAGCCAGTAATACTTTCACCGACTCTACCTCAGTGAATGACGTACTTGAAGATAAACCACTACCCATTGCAGACGAACTACTCGAGTTGTCGCTAGAATCGAGAGTGCTTCATGCGCAGCTTCGTTCTGAATACTGTAACAGGTTAAACTCCTACTTATCGAGAATCGACTCCGATATATCAAATATATGGCCAGCGCGCAACGAGTCCCCGAATGACACTAATCATCTCTTTGCATGGCCAACTAACCCTGCACATCTGACACGCTTCCCCATATGGTCCGACCCCGTCAAAACAGCACGTTTCCTAGAGCTACCGTTGGGTGATCTTGATGACAACTTATATGAACCTTGCCATCCTAACGGGGACTAGATAACCGTTACAAGAACGACAACATTAGATATTTATTTTGAATCCAGCAAGTCAGCGATCGGAAATTAAAAACACGAAAAGTAAGAAAGAATTCAGAATTCAGAAAGAATTCAGAAATACAAATACAAAAAATTCCTTACAAGAACTTGTTTTGTTTCTGATTGTTCAGTTTGTATGCCAGCTATACACTATAGTTATCCGATCTGAACTATTTCTTCGGAGATTGTGTTATTGCCCTAAGCCCCTTGCCGAGTTTCGTGAAGATAAATTTCAAATATCTTGAAAACTGAAGGACTAGTTCGCGAATATATACATACATATATAATTAATTACCATAGAATTCTGACTGAGATCCACTTATTTAAGTAACGTTAGCATTATTTTTGTTTTGTGTGAAGCCGCTTTTGAAGAGGGAAAGTATGGAACGGGTTAAAAGACGGATGATTTTTTATTGTGTAAGATAGGTGATACATAAAGAACCACAAAAGAACAGTGAGTGTTATATTCTGCAGGAAATATTGAATATGAGAAAGCTATTAGCGCGATCGGTGCCAGCGAACCAGAGATTCATAAAATGGAATTCAAGTCTACTACTTGGAGAGGTCAAAATGGTTAGGCTGTACTATTAGCCGATTCGACACCGAACTCTCCGATTTAGACTAACATTTGCGCCGACAGCATAGTCAGAGTTGCTTCCCACTTTCCAAGTTTATCGTCGCATGACTTCCTTTTATTTCCAAAACGGGAAAAGTCAATGAAAGACAAAAATCGATTCGGATAAAAAATTGTCACTACGGAGACCTATTTTGCAAACCTCCAGTATTTTCAATTTCATTTTATACTAAATTTTAAAAATAATTTATAGATTTAGGGCTTATTTTCAAACCACTTTCGTGGGTACAAAAAATACAACTAATTCCTACTAGTATATAATATATATATATTTCAATATTATATTTATATTGTCGCCTTCTAGGTAATCCCACCAGATCCCACACACTTATTCCAACGATTTTCTAGTTCTCGAAACACTTTTCACAAGCACTAAAATGATCTTGAGCTCCTTCAGCAAATTTTGTTTTATCGACTGAAAACGGGTTCCATAGACTGGCAGTTTCAGTTTGGAGAACAAGAAAAAAATCACACGAAGCCAAAACTGGTGAACACGGTGATTGATCTATGGTATTCATTGCGTTTTTGTTCGGCTATTGTTCGGCTAAAGTTGAGTTATTTGTAGTTCTTTGCGATCTCGTAATTCGATTAATCAGCTATTATGCATTTGTTGCTTTAACTCTTTTGTTAGAATTTAATTATCCGTCTCCAATAACTTTTTTAGAACTTTATCATAGCCTAAAGTTTTTTAAACACTCTTAAGGAGAAACCGTGTAAATTATTATTCATACTCCAAATATTTAATTTTAAAACGTCAGTTCTTGCAAACTAGTTGGTCAGCATTCATTCGCTTTGAGCCAACCGCTCACATCAAGCATTTATTCATATAAGTATAATACGCTTAGCTAAAAGAAGCTCTCCGCACTGAATTTGTATGAGCAAATTGTCGCTTAAATGGCGTAAGTTAATAGCTCCACGTTTTTTATTTCCTCTTTGTCTGCGATCCATCGATTTTATTTGTATAAAAGACACATTCGGTTAGTCTTCAAATCAGTTCAACTCCGTTTTCGGTATTTATAGCAACCAATTCAATCAAAACAAACAATAATGGCTTTCAAAGTAAGGATTTTCATCGATAATAAATATTAGGATGCATTTTATTTCACCCATAAAAGTGATATAGAAGACCTAAAAATTGGATTATAGTGACTATGAAGCTAATGTATCTCTTTTTCGTAGTTCATCGCCTTCTTCGCTCTCTGCGTCGCTGCCGCCAGCGCCGGCGTCATCGCACCAGCTGCTCCATTGGCCGCCGTTGCCGCCGCACCATTGGCTGTCGCCGCCCGCGTTGAGGAATACGACCCACATCCACAATACACTTACGGCTATGATGTGAAAGATGCTCTCTCCGGTGACTCGAAGACCGCTGTGGAAACCCGTGATGGTGATATCGTTCAAGGTCAATACTCTCTGAATGATGCTGATGGTTACCGTCGTATCGTGGACTACACCTCCGACCCAATCAACGGTTTCAACGCTGTTGTCCGTCGTGAACCTTTGGTTGCTCCCGTTGTTGCTGCCGCTGCTCCAGTGGTTGCTGCTCCAGCCCCAGTCGTCAGAGCTGCTGCTTACGCCGCACCAGTAGTCGCTGCTCCTGCTCCAGTTGCCGCTGCTTTCGCTGCTCCATCTCCCATCGTCGCCAGACCAGCAGTAGTTAAAACCCAATTCGCTTCTCCACTCATCTCTTATGCCTATTAGAGAAGGTCGACGGAACATTTCCCATTAGTTGCTAAATACATATGACTACGAACTGAGAATAAAGTCTAAAAATATACATATATAATCGAAATATAGTTTCTTATTTATTGACCGTGTATATACATATGTATATATGCTTGGAAATAATTGAAAAAATGATTTGCGGAAGATATCATGCACATCTTTACAGCATCGTGTGATGTACTAATCAGATATAAATGACAAATATCACAATTAAAAGCCACATTCTTTAATAAGTGTTGGAGTACAAAATTAAAAGAAATCTAAGCACATGTGGTTCAAATGGAAAGCTATAATATAATATAGTGGTCCAGCCTTGCTTTATCAATATGATTCCAGCAGTCCGAGAGCACATTTGCTTGAAATCGTAACCTTAAAATAGAAATGCATATCAACAATATTCAACATCTTCAAAAATGTGAGGTTGTCGTCTATATCCAAAAGAAATAATTTCAACGAATCCTTCGATATACACACCAAAGGTTACAAATGGTTACAGCGTGACGATAATTTAGACACATTTCACCCGTTGAGAGCTAAATTTAAAAATTTAACATTCTTCGCCCAAAACTTGTTCAATAATTGTTTTAAAATTCAACACGATTTTTTAATTGCCCCATGATACGAGCAATTATGTATGAATATTGACAAATTTTGCTAAAGGCAGTTGAAATATTGGCGCATGGTTCGAGGTTAAAATATTATTTTTCGAGTCCCATATGGATCGACAGTTTATTGAAACTTATTTCTCGATGAGGCCATCTATGGACCTGGGGTTCCTCTAGTAATATTTCAAGTATGGTAACGAAGGTCTAAGTTGTGGAACATTAGAACATTAAATACTTCAGCAATTTTTAAGAATTAAATGGACTTGGGAAAAAAGTCATTAGCAGATTTCTGTATCGATTGCGATTATTTTGTAGAACATAAGCTCCAGTCATAAGTCTCTAGGTTGCATAGAATCTTTAATATATCATATATTGGTTAATATCCGAAAAACTGAATGAATTAACGATAAATTTCGAAATTTAATCTATTTTTTCCGTGAAACCTCGCCAGAGTATCAGGCATACAGATATATTATACATTGAGATTATATTTGGTACCCATTATGTATTTATCTTGATTATCTAAAACATAGTTTATAGAAAGGCCTTATACAATATGTTAGGTTAGAAAAGTTTTGGTTAAGTTCTATGGATGATCTTCACGATGAGAATCGCACTTGAACTGTATGCAGTCCTTTGTAAAGCCATAAAAATATGCCCTGCAATAAGAACTTTTAAGTCGAAAAACGCCCGGAGATTACATTACAAATCTCCTTAAGCATTTTATTTCTATTCCCAGCTCACCGGAATGTCTGAAAAAGTGAGTTCAATGTGTTCGCCAGTTAGAATCCTTAAAACTAGAGAAAGGCTAACCCTGCTGAGGACGTAGAGCTCACTACACCTCTTGCGACCTACTTTTAGCCAAAAGAGACCGCCTAAGAATGAATGATAGTATTATCATGAAGGGGCATGATCTCGTTGATATTCTTTAGCTAGCCCTGAACGCGCGGTTAATGAACTCAAAACTAGTATCGCCGCCCTACTATAAGAGCAGATACTCTATTCTCTGAAAGAGACTATAACCCATGGACTTGAAATAACGCTAAGTTATTCAGAAAGTCTGAAACTAATGTTGATGGATAATTTCCCAAAGTAATAATAATTCCGTGAAAAAGCTCACTGCCACCACCCACATCTCCCCGATCGAGTTTACTTTGGCATGATCTCCAATATCCAGTGTAAAGTCAAGTTATACAAAAATTAATTAAGTGTTTAGCACATGTTCATTTAGAATTCCTGTTTTTCTAAGTTTGAGAACAACTTTCCCGACGCCTATTGTGCCCTTGAATACTTGGGTGTTGGTGTGGACCTTAGTACACCAAACTGATCAGCGCCGACCTTTGAACGCTCGCGAGTTTCTTAGGAAGTATGTTTGTTTCTAGCGGTCTCCACAATACAACGATGCCGTAGAACATAATGAGCATAATTATGCTGTCGTAGAACCAAACCATTATTTTCGGTGAAAGACCTCTCGTTTTACTAAGGACTTCTCGGCAGCAACAAGGTAAGCAATGCTTTCATTCCTCACTTTTCGGCTATATGTAGCTTCCATAAAAGCTTTCTATCTAGGATGAGCCAAAATTATTACATGTACTTCACCATAACTATATACTGAATGCGAATGCGAATGTTTCCCAACTGAGGTAAAAGTGCCTACGGGAAAATGTATCACGTAAAGATTAAAACCAGTTTTACTTGTGTTAATGACGAGGTGGACGCTGAGGTATCCTTGTGATAGCTCATACACGGTATTTGACAAAATGTGCTACATCATTTGCTTTGGTACCCGTCAATCGAGCTCCTCGTGTTTTTTTAGCAGGTCGTTGATGTATAAAGAAAAGTTGGAGCTTTCCACGTCTCGACGAACGCTACTCAACTGCTTTACGAAACGCAGTGTTGGAGATTTTAAAAAATTAATTAATTGCGAACAGTTCTAATCTTCAAAAATTTCACAAAACTACAAAGATAATGAACATAGACAATTTGTCTTAATACTCAATTATTTAATTTTAAAACGTCACTTTTTGCACACTCATTAATTCGCTGATAAGCCAAACGCCCTCAACAAGTATTTACTCACATATTACGCTAAGCTTAAAGAAGCTCTCCGCAATGAATTTGTATGTCGCTTAAATGGCGCAAGTTAATAGCTCCACGTTTTTTATTTCCTCTTTGTCGTCGAACCATCGATTTTATTTGTATAAAAGACACATTCGGTTAGTCTTCAAATCAGTTCAATTCCATTTTCGGTATTTGTAGCAACCAAATCAAACAAACCAAACAACAATGGCTTTCAAAGTAAGGATTTTCATAGATACCAAATATTAGGATACCTTTTATTTTACTCATAAATGTGATATTGAATACTTAAAAATTGGATTACAGTGACTTATAAGCTAATGTATCTCTTCTTCGTAGTTCATCGCCTTCTTCGCTCTCTGCGTCGCTGCCGCCAGCGCCGGTGTCATCGCACCAGCTGCTCCATTGGCCGCCGTTGCCGCCGCACCTTTGGCTGTCGCCGCCCGCGTTGAGGAATACGATCCACATCCACAATACACTTACGGCTATGACGTGAAAGATGCTCTCTCCGGTGACTCGAAGACCGCTGTGGAAACCCGTGATGGTGGTTTCGTTCAAGGTCAATACTCTCTGAATGACGCTGATGGTTACCGTCGTATTGTGGACTACACCTCTGATCCAATCAACGGTTTCAACGCTGTTGTCCGTCGTGAACCTTTGGTTGCTCCTATTGTTGCTGCCGCTGCTCCAGTGGTTGCTGCTCCAGCGCCCGTCGTCAGAACCGCTGCTTTCGCCGCACCAGTTGTAGCTGCCCCTGCTCCAGTTGCCACTGCCTTGGCCGCTCCATCTCCTCTCGTCGCGGGACCAGCAGTAGTGAAGACCCAATTCGCATCACCACTCATCTCTTACGCCTATTAGAGAAGGTCGACGGAACATTTGCCATTAGTTGAGAATAAAGTCTAAATATACATAATATAATTGAAACAGAGCTTTTTATTTATTGGTTGTAGTAGCTTATTTACTAAGCAATAATTAGCAAAATTGCGATTATGAAGTCCAGCAGTCAAAACGAATTTGTATTTGACAGCACCAAAACCTCGCAATAAAACCTAACAAAAAGGCTGTAACTAACATAAACGGACTTATTATTGAGAAAACATAGCTTTTAGATTTTTTTTTAGAAAATTATTTTCTATATGAGTTTAAAAGACATAAACGAATACGAAATTTCAATGAAAGGATAATTTTGTATCACATACGTCACTAGTTTTAAGTGTTCTTTATACCCCGAACAGGCTATGTATATTAAGTTTGCCACAACGTTTGTAACACCCTGAAAGAAAGGTCGAAGATCTAATAAAATATATACTTATATGTAAATGATCTTGAACTTAGTCGAATTAGCCATGTCTCTGCATTTGTATATATGCGAACTAGTTCCTCACTTTTTGAGAAACCAACGAGATATTTTAATTATTTAAACTGGCCTATCAATCTTTTTTGTACCCTTTTATGATAAAAAAGCACTCGGAAATTGTAATTAATTTCCCCGGGTAAATGATATTTCTAAAAAATTCGTTTTGCTAAGCTGGCAAGACTGTCCTTAATTAACAGGGTTTTCAATAGCTACACTATGAAAGTAGACCAATAGGGACAGCAAGCGACGCCATATATTTTCCCGCTCTTTCGACATTTCTCTTCAGTAAAGTTTGCCATTTCATCATGGAAAGATATACGATCCAACAACGAGTCGAAATTATTAAAATTACTACCAAAATTCGGAGTCAGTGACCTCAACTTTAAGAGCACTACGAGATCTAGAATTGAAAGTCTAGTGGGAAAATATTTACAGGCACAGTACAATTGTTACCGATATCAATTGAGGAACACCCAAATCAATCTCTCACACGTCGTTCTCAAACGTTGGGCATCTCTGTAACGTCGTTGCGGCAAATTTTGCGATAAGATCTTGAACTACATCCTTACAAGATGAAATTAACGCAAGATCTGAAACCGCTTGACCACCAGAATCGTCGTATGTTCGTGAATTGGGCTGAGCAACAACTTGAAAATTAACCGGATTTTCATCGAAAAATAATCTTTAGCGACGAGGCTCGCTACCGCTCAATGATAACCGAATTGGATGATATGGACTTGGACAATAGGTGGTTCTACTGGACGGCGCCACAAGCGTGCCGATGGCCATGCAAAAGAAGCGAGTTCCAAACATAATGGCATCAAATGTACTTTCACAAGAATAAAGAACTTCATTGATATCCCAAACGGTTTTTGTTTTATTTAAAAACAACCTTTATAGCGCTCTTATTGAAAAACTCATTACTATGCCAAATATGAGCGCGACTTATCAACCAGTTTTTTTACAGCAACTGCTTAAGGCGGTTGACCTCAGTAGTGCGTTGCGATTTTTACAATGGATAAACATATCGAACAAAGAATTTGTCTCAAATTTTGTATTTCTACAAAGCTTTCAAAGATGCTCGAGAGATCGTTGCAGTCATGCTTCGGTCTGGACGACCTTCGACCTCTTCAATATTAAAAAAGTGAAGGAAATGTTGCTTTGTAGCCGAATTTGGCTCCGTGTGAATTTTTAATTTTTCTTGTTGCTCACACTGAAATTGCCGTTCTTTGGAAACCATTTTCAGTCGATCGAAGAGATATAGCAAAATTCGCTGAAGGAAATGACGGTCATCTCAAAAAGTGCTTATTAAAATGTTTTGAGGACTGGAAAAATCGTTGGCATAGGTGAATTATATTTGCTGGGGACTACTTTGAAGGCGACAAATTAAATATTGATCAATAATTAAATATTTTGCGTTTTATTTACAATTCCCGAGAACTTTTTTGTCACAATATTTTATATAATAAATGCACCACAAACCAATAACATGATTTAACTATTGGACGAACCAAATCGGACCCTAAAAACTTTTGGCCGTATCATATTTCGGATAAATAAAAATACAGCTTTCGGTATTAAACTTCACAGAATACTCTTCAGAAAAATTTTTCCTAACTTGATTTTCAAAATTCCACCGAATTGTAGCAATGGAAGATAGATTTTGGTTCAACAAGTTTGGGCACTATAACCAAATTTCATCTGATTTTAATTTATTTAAATTATTTAAATAGGGTAAAGTTTGTTTCAAAAAAAAAAAAAATCGGAAATAGGTGGCAACTATATCAAAGATCGATAAACTTTAAGCTATGTATGTATATAATAAATACTTAACTTTTGAGTCGAAATGAAGCGGGCAAACAACACACCACAACTTTATTAGTATTAACGAACTTACATTACCACACACATATACTATAAATTTGCTTTTATGGTGAACAATGTAACGAACGTAAGCCCTTAAGTACATTGTTTAAATTAAAAAATCTGAAAATTCTCAAAAATATAAGCTTTTCATTTATTCTAAAGCAAGAAACATAACAACAATACCCACATAGCCCAAATAAATGAAAATCTGTAATTAGATGGATATTATTGACCAAGGGTGTCATACAACAATGTCACCATAATTACAATTAACATAAACACTCAGCTCGCAAATATGTGGCTAGCCTTCATTAGCTTCAAGCCAACCGCCCTCAGCAAGCATTCGTTCACACATGTTATTACGCTTGGCTTAAAGAAGCTCTCCGCAATGAATTTGTATGAGCAAATTGTCGCTTAAATGGCGTAAGTTAATAGCTCCACGTTTTTTATTTCCTCTTTGTCTGCGATCCATCGATTTTATTTGTATAAAAGACACATTCGGTTAGTCTTCAAATCAGTTCAGTTCCATTTTCGGTATTTGTAGCAACCAATTCAATCAAACCAAACAACAATGGCATTCAAAGTAAGGATTTTCATCCATACCAAATATTAGAATACCTTTTATTTTACTCATAAATGTGATATTGAAGACTTAAAAATTGGATTACTGTGACTTATAAGCTAATGTATCTCTTCTTCGTAGTTCATCGCCTTCTTCGCTCTCTGCGTCGCTGCCGCCAGTGCCGGTGTCATCGCACCAGCTGCTCCATTGGCCGCCGTTGCCGCCGCACCTTTGGCTGTCGCCGCCCGCGTTGAGGAATACGACCCTCATCCACAATACACCTACGGCTATGATGTGAAAGATGCTCTCTCCGGTGACTCGAAAACCGCTGTGGAAACCCGTGATGGTGGTTTCGTTCAAGGCCAATACTCTCTGAATGACGCTGATGGTTACCGTCGTATTGTGGACTACACCTCCGACCCAATCAACGGTTTCAACGCTGTTGTTCGTCGTGAACCTTTGGTTGCTCCCGTCGTTGCCGCTGCTCCAGTTGTTGCTGCTCCAGCCCCAGTCGTCAGAGCCGCTCCTTTCGCCGCACCAGTAGTCGCTGCCCCTGCTCCAGTTGCCGCTGCTTTCGCCGCTCCAGCTCCCCTCGTCGCCGGACCAGCTGTAGTGAAGACCCAATTCGCTTCTCCACTCATCTCATACGCCTACTAGAGAAGGTCGACGGAACATTTGCCATTAGTTGTTAATCATGAATACGAACTGTGAATAAATTATAAACATAACAAACCAAATTTTTGTTAAAGAAAATGGATATAACGGTAGTGCTTACATAAGTATAAATGTTAAAATTCTAGGAGTAGTGCAATTCCAGTAACTTAGTTACCCCGATCAGCCGATTATTTGCAGACAGAGCAGAAGAGTAAACATTCCACAGTCGAGTTAGTTGATTCATCACAGTCTATAGAGATATACAATAGGGTGGGTCAAAAGAAACGAAAATTCTTCTTCGCTTGGTTTCGTAGACACCTCTATGAAAACTCTTCAAGTTTCAACCGTTAATATCTTTTAAACGGTTTGGCTTACGATTAAATCAAGAGAGATCATTTTATAAAGTATTCAATTTAATACAAAATCGATGAAATAAGATGTTTCTTCAAGAAGTTGGAAACGAGATATGAATTTTTCTAACTGATAATTAGAAAAAATAGAAAAATGTAAGGCGGAGGACCTTCCCGTCAAAATTAAGAGCTCATACTTGGAGTGATATTCGTAGATACTTACTTTCTAAGAACCGTTTTTTTTCAGAATACCAAGTGAAAAAATAATTTTCGACCCACCCTAATAAACATATGATATGATATCTTTTAGAATTCACACATAACCATTATAACAGTGAAAATAGAAAATTATTGCCTTCGGATCTTTTCGTTTATTTGTTTTCTTGTGCCATGTTTAGTCGAATACGACATTTTAGTAAACATAAGAAACATGCGGAGCTGTGAAAGATGTCTTGACCACGGCTGGATGAGCTTCTGTATGAATGGCGTGATGCGTAATGACAGCCGGCGAAGTCTTCAGCAAGGTGGCAGCAGCTGGGGCCGCATGGACAAAATGAGTGGCTGGCGACAAATGCACAGCGGCAGCTGGAGCGTGGTGTATGACGGCGTGGGTGGCTGGAGCGTGATGAAGCAAAGTTGGTGCAGCATATGCGCGGTAGTAAGTAGGCGATACAACTGGTGTAACGTAGGATTTCTGTGTCAACTGTTCATACTTCGGAGCAATTGGAACTGGTAGATTAGGTAAACTGACAGGGCTGGCGGGTTGTGGCTGAGCATTCTCAATTTTGGGTTGTGGCAAAATCTGCGGTGCTGACGGCACTGGAGCCAAGAGCTTGGCAGGCTCGCTCAGCAGTTCGCGACGTACAGTGGCCTTGAAACCGTTCACAGCATCAGCGGTATACTCGACAGTGCGTTGATAGCCATCAGCCTCTTGAAGCGAGTATTGTCCTCTGACCACATCACCATCGCGCTGCTCCGATTGGGACTTAATGTCGCCAGTTAGCGCGTCCTGCACATCATAATTGAAGCTGTAGCTGGGGTAGGCGTCATATTCATCGTTCTTTTCTTCAGCTGCATTTACAACAACAGCAACAATAGTCAGGGCAATGAAGCAATAGCAATTTATTTTGAATGCCATTATGACGTCTTTAAGAATGTTTGTGGATTTATTGTTTAAATAATGCAACACTATAATGCAAGCACAGTTGGAGCTGAACTGATGAACTTACAAACGGTATCAAGCAATTTATAGTGTTTTCGCTATGCCCTTATCAACCTATTTTCACTCTTGACCCAATGCCACAATCAAAGGAACAATTACCAGGCTGTAAGCGCATGTGGCAAGGTCAGCGCATGCAAAAGGCTGCAACCTGACATTGAGCGCGCGCGTGTGCGTGTGTGTGTGTGTGTTTTGCTCATTGGCGCTGTGCGCACTTAAGATTGTGCTTATCACGTCCCATTTGCACATGCAATCGTCGACACCATCTGCATCTCTGCGCCCAACATCAGCGCTGTCATAGTGTCTTCTTCTTGGTGTTGCTGCAACACGCAACCTGTTCCCTTCACCTACGTCACTGTCATTGCTTCAGTCGAAAACGCATCGGTTGTCGGCAGAACTGTGCCGAAGCACAAGCAAAGTACCGCTGACTTGTGCTTAAGTGTATGCAAAGGCTAAGTCCGGAGGATGGAACGCCGCGCGCTGCCGCAATTAAAAGCTGCTCGGTCAATATTTCATTTTATTATGTTTAATGTTAACAACCGTGTAATGTGGCTTAATTAATAAAGTGCAAATAAAGTTAAAAACAGAAAAAATATTTATTAAATAAATCGTCTTTCTGCGCGATTAATGTTTAAACCAAATCGGGACCTGTATTCATAAGTACTTATATATTGTATATTGCAAACAAATAAAGAGTGGTCCATTTCGAGGTTCCCTACTTTTTTAACGAAAAAAACAAAAAAACTTCAAATTTAATGGAGAATGTTTACTATCATTCGAAAGAACATTCTTCAGCATTTATTTTTTGAAGATTAGCACTTTCAAATGTTAGTCGCGGCTGCGTGTCAGTTGGTCCATCCGTTGAGTTCATTTTTCGATGACTCGTTCGAGCATTTCGACTAGTAACTGGCGAATAACACGCGTGATGTTTTGCTCCAAGGCCTGAATCGAAGTGGGATTGTCCGCTTAGACTTAAGACTTTACATATTTCCAGAGGAAAAAGTCTAACGGTATGACATCACACGATCTTGACGGCCAATCGCCCAGCCCAGAAAGTGAAATTATCTGCTCTTCGAAGAGTTCTCTCAATAAATCTATTGATTGAAACGATGTGTGGGAAGTGGCGTCGTCTTGTTAAAAGCAAATGTCGCCGAGATCACGAGCTTCTATTTCAGGCATCAAATAGTCGGTTATCATGGCGCGATACAGTCGCCATTGCCGGTTACGTTCTCACCTGCATTATTTATGAAGAAATGTGGACCGATGATTCCATCGGTCCGTAAACCAAACCTAACCGTGGTTTTCTCTGGATGAAATGTCAGCTCTTGAATCTCTTCAGTTTGCTCTTCGTCCCAAATGCTGCAATTTTATTTGTTTACATAACTACAACGCTGAACAAAATTTGGCTCGAAAAGGTCGGATCTTCTTGGAACTTTTCAAGAGCCCATAGACCGAAGCGATGTCCCTGGGAAAGGTCGAGCGACTTCAGTTCTTGCACAAGCTGTATTTTTTACGCTTTCAATTTAAGATTTTGACGTAAAATGTGCCAAGTCGTTCAAGAAGTTAGTTCCGAAGATCGTCGAATCGACTCTTCACGACTATTTTTTTTTCCTTCACTGCGTGTAGGACGCGGTCTATTCGGTGGAATATTATCCAGTAATGAATGCTGGGTCGCAATATGGGAAAAGAAGAAGCTATCATAGCTTTAACAAGTGCGATTCTCAAAGTATGAAGGGTATACAATGTTATAAAAATGACCTAGTCTGCACAATATGTTCGCAAATTATACGCGCTACCTTGGACAATAATCCATGCCAAATTTAGTGAGGATATAGAAAAGTTTTCCATACAAGGACTTGATTTTGATCGGTCAGTTTGTGTGGCAACAGCGCTGTCTTGTGCAAAAATTCATGCCAAAATTCCTGAAGAAATCTTTTCTCCTTAGAAGATCTTGTCATTCCTAAATCGACTCAGCTCAGCTTATTTTTGATTTATATAAACAATATAATATTTAGGATCTCCGATGTTTCCACCTCGGTGTTACAAACTTCGTAGTAAACTTTATACCCTGTTCAGGATATAAAAAGGGTGATCGTCCCAAAAATTCATAGTATACATACTATAATACATTCATATGTATATACAAAGTGCATCAACATCAATAGTCTTTTCCAACAACCCTGGCAGTTTCACTGTATTCGTCTAAAATATATGCATACACACATACAAAATAATAAATAACTAAATATCTTAAAAAATAAATGGTACAAAAAATTTAAAATGCAAATAATTGCCACCTAAATTTATGTTAAGTGTTGGCTACACTGACAGTGCACGTTAACAAATTTCATCACGCCTAAAAGTATGCATCGCCTTACCCCAGCTGCAATAAGTGTGTCCGTTTGCCTAAACCAATGATTACACTTATTCTCTTACCAGCCGTACGCAACAACAAAGCACTTACATACATATAAACAAAAATATAGGTTGTCAAAAAAGTCTTGCGGTATTGTCGCTAGTTGGCGCTGAAAGCGCGTAGTTCTAGTTTTATTCGTCGCTTCGGGTCATGCTATACCTTTTTGGAAAGCTCATTTCACGCGCTAACACGTGTTTGATTGATTGTCGTTTCTTTTAAGTGGTTCGTGAGTTATAGCGTCGCAAACATGGAGCAAAATAAAGAGAAAATACGGCATATTTTACAGTACTACTACGATAAAGGCAAAAATGCATCTTAAGCAGCCAATAAAATTTGTGCAGTTCATGGACCCGATACAGTTTCCATTTCCACCGCACAACGATGGTTTCAACGTTTTCGTTCTGATGTAGAGGTGGTCGAAGATGCGCCACGCTCCGCAATCCTGTCGTCGAAAATTGCGATAAAATCGCTGAATTGGTCGAAAGAGCTGGGCATGAGTCATCAAAAATTCATTTCAATTACAATAAAAAAAAAAATCAATAAAAATGCCGCAAGACTTTTTCGACAACCCATTATATACAATATTATAATTTTTGACACAAATGAGATCCGAAAAACAGTTGAACTAAATAAAACATATTTCGCATAAACAATACGCGTCCAAATGAACACGTGTTTTTATTTAAAATACCACAAGTGCAAACAAATACCGTTAAGAATAGTATAAGCTACAAAATGGGACTAATTTAAACCTTTTAATCACTTAATTTCCACGCTGGGTATCTTTGAAAATACACCGGGACACATACGTTCCGGTTCGAATCGAAAGGGTTAAAGTAATTTTTTATGAAAAAAATTCATTACATTTTTATAAAGTTTTAATATCATTTACCAGGTGAGTCGAAATTTAAAATGATAGAAAATATATTTTTAGCAAGATTTTTTTACAGCTAATAGACTGTATGAATGACATTAAAAAAATTTCTTAAAAAAAATATTATAGTAAAAATATTTCAACTCCAGTGAGCACAGCTATTATATTCACAATTCTATTACATATTAAGACTTATTTTACAATATAGAAAACTTAATCTATAAGAAGTTAATCTAACGCATGATTCAGTTTAAGTCTTCGGGCTGTATCTACACATGTACATACATACATATGTACATTATCTCGCTGGGCTATTGCCATTACATTTTTTTATCAACTAGTCTCTCTACACATTTTGTGCTTATTCTGCGAACTTCCTCTTTAACATATGCGATGTTTAGATCTTTATGAATTTGGTAATTGACCACAAACCAGCTCGCACTAACAATAAGTCTAAGCGTTTTGAACTGATATCGTGAAGAATTGCAAAGTTAGATTGGCTTGCGGTACTTCACAATTGCATAGCATAAGTCCAAATGAGTTTAAAATCGAACTGACACCACCAATATTACCAATATTAGCCCTTACATACTCAGTCTGTATGGGTATATTGAAACAGCTTCTTAAGAGTCAAACAGTAACTTGAAGGAAACAATAAAATTAACAAATATGCGGTAAAGTAAAAACGTTCTTTCGAAAATTTGTATTTAATTCTCATTGATTTGCGTGGTACATCTTTATTTTATTGAAATATGGTACTTCAATGTCAAACTAAATTATTTAGTCTATAAAAATTACCTAAAATACACTGCAACACATTCACACAGTCTCTCAGGTAATCTGTATATTTTTGTAACTCATTTATTTCACACACTTTTTATCTAATGTCTAATAGCCTAACTAACACATTTATTCGACAAGCACACCAAAATTAACACAAAAATGTATGTATGTACATATATTACATATGGTGTATTTCTCTTCTAATTTGGTCACTGTATTTTTTTTGATTTAGTTACTTCGTTACGACGGCGATTACAAAATTAGCACGCTCGCAGCATTCAGCCTCACTGCATTCGTACACAAGTCCTTAACAAGGATACGCAGCATCATTTTCGGCGATAAACACGCCGGAGTTCCATCTTGCACGCACACACTCCACATGTCACGATTTCGCCAATGGCCGCAGAGTCATGTTGCACGATTTTCATTGGTTACAGCGTGCATTTCGCTCATATAGTGTGCCCTTTCTAACGTATGTGCGAGCGCAAAAATGCCAGTCGTCGACCATTTCTTTACCTGTAATCACATGAGCGCTCACAAACATATACGCATGCATGTGTGTGAGCATAAAGGAATTAATTGTTAACACCAACGAAATACCCAAAAGTACATTCCCAATTTGTTTCATATCAAAACTTTTTCTTTTTTGAACATGCTAGCTTACATTAGTCAGAAATACATTTATGTAAATACAAGTATGTAGCTATGAGCATATAATAAATATTTACAGATTCCTGTACATAGACACATTTGTATTTATCTACAGGCATTTTACTTCAATTACATAACACACTAGATAGATTTTCGTACTCAATGTAGATCATTCTTCTATTTTAATTTTAATTTGTGGCTACAGAGATGTTATTGAACTAAATATATTGTGTATTTCTCTTTGTGACTTACGAAATGTCCGACATATGATGCAATATGTATATTTTGAACAATTAACGCCATAGGCCGTTGCCTTCAGAAAGAAATAAATCCAGAACAACAACGTAAAGGTTAAGTTCGGCTGCAACCGAGCCTCATCCTAGTCGGGCAATCTAATATCTATTCCAACGTCATCGATTGGAGCTCGGGTTTGCCATCTTCAGATGTTACACTGAGAAGATGTTACAGGGAGAAGTGTTCCCTCCATAACTTCATTACACTCGAACATCTGACACTAGATCACCACGTTGGTTTCAAAAGTGTATGCTATGATCTTGAAACCTTTCGTTAGTCGCCGCATCTTTTCACAGAATTTTCGAGCATTACCACAGTCGGCCAGCATTTCGGCTTCTTTCTTTTTTGTCTGCATATGCGTCTTCCCTCTTCAAATCTCGGTATTTACCCTACTCCGCATGTGTTACGGTCGACCGCAATATTGCGAGGTAGGCTAACTAATAAATGAAAACTAATAGTTCGCTTGTAGCTGTACGTAAGGATCTTGAAATGCCGTCCACAGTTCCCTTATACCGAGTTGTAAGTCGAGTGGAAAACCGTTTAGTTGTAGGTTGTGATAGTAGTTTTTCGACGTGGTACTTTCTCTATGTTTGTTGACGGGCGTGCTTTGCTATAGAGAAGCGGACGCCTATCTTGGCTACAACAAGATAGTGGTTCTAGTCGATGCTATGATCTCAGAGCGTACGCACGTCAAGGTCACAGGATACATGTCGTCCATCTATGACAACATAATTGATCTGGTTTTGAACTTTTCGGTCCGGAGACAGTCAAGTAGCTTGATGAATTTTCTTGTTCGCGAATCTATTACTACAGGCAACTATATTTCGTCAAGTAGGACGAATTTTCCAACTGTTGTACCTTCCCGCCCACCCTGACGTTATAATCACCAAGAACAAAGCGCTCATAAAAGACATCTTATCGTGTTTCTGCTCCGTGGAGGTGAGGGCGCAAATTAGTGTCACGTTGAAAAATGTTGCTCTGTTCTCCCGTCCATCGCATTTCGTGGACGGCGGAAATGTCAGCCTTTACTTTTACGAGGACGTCAACAAGCTGGGCAGCGTTTGCTGTGGTCGTCATCAAAAGTGGAGTCTTTCTTCCGAGACTTTTGTTTCTTTTTCATATGGAGTGATTTCTACGTCGCGGGTCCCAAACACAGCGCTCAGCTTCGATAGGCGAGTAGTATAAAGTTTTCTACGCATTTATATAGGGAACTGCTTGCTTTAAAGCCGACGCCCGCACGCAGTCGCACCTCTAGTGAGCAGACGCTTCAATTAGACTTTAGCGAACACTTAAACCAAATTGGTCGGAGAGGCTCCGCTGAAGCTTCCTCTCTTTTAGCCGTGATCCCAGGCTTCAAGCGGGTTGGCTACCTTACACAAGCGTTGCTCACGTTTCCAGAGTGTCCGGCGAGCACGCAAAAGTAGGAAGTGGGTATAGCCGTATGACTTAACTGCTTACCCAGAAGCATGACTATACCCCATGACAACCCAAATGAATATTAATATGCGAGATACTTTAATCAACTTGAGAGAGCATGCTTTTTTTATAACGGTGCATCTTTGTGTTTAGATGAATAAAATCGGGTGAAAAGTCGACCTAGACCCCATATAACTAACAAGCTTTATGTACCTGGATGTACTTCCGTGGCTTTAATCCTTGAGTAAGAAATGTTTAATTATACCAGAACTAAGCTCTTCCTTATTTGTTACAAATATATAAGATGAACGTAGTACCTGCAGCAAACTGAATATTGCTTGCAAAGGGACTATGGGAGTTCTTGCCCGATTTAATTTTTGACAATAATCTAAAGTGAGCTCATTATATCATTCATATTTTCATCAAGATATTTTACATCCAAATTTATCGATATGTATATATCGTATCAGGTTAACTGGAAGCGCAGATATGCTATTGTTCAATATATGGGGTGCTAGAAAAAGTATGGACCGATTTTGCTTATTTGTAGGCGAGTATAAAAGGATTATATCCACTAGCAACTTACAAAAAATTAATTTATGTATCGTATATATGTTTGTATGTATGTATACATTTGAGAATATTATAAAAAAATTTTGAATTTGAAAAGTACGCGTAGCCCATGTCTGTGAGGAAATCGGACGACAACTTTGCGCCAATTTCTAATAAACTGTTTAGTGTCAGGACAGACAAAAAATACGAAGATGCCATCACTTGATTCGAAAAATCTAATGAAAATAACACCTTCTCCCAAAATTATAGATTGAAATTCACAGGAAAATTACATGAAAATTGTGTAAGGACGAATCTGTCGTTTGAGCAATTGGAATAGACAAATTGACAAGCGTCGGTAAAAGCTAACAGAAGGTGCAGTTAATATTTACACTTCTAATTAACAAAATCTATTATATAAAGTTAATACTTAATTTTGTACTTTTTATATTTATTTTTGAGAAATCACAAAACTTAGTTGACTCTGGCAATATTACACACTGTACGACCTCAATTTAGCGTCCCTCTTTTTCCGCATGAACTGCTTTTTACTCATTTTCTATTGCAGGCAAGTTCGTAAAGTTTTTGTTGCTTTTAAATCAACATACTTTCTGCTTCTAACATTAAAATTAAATTTAAGCGACTTGGTCTATGGAGTGATATTTTCCATATTTTATGACGAGAAAAAAATTAATTTCGTAGGCCCGGGTTGATTATTTCCACGACTTGTGTAAGAAGTACTATTTGGAATGCTTAAACAGTCGTTTCGGAGATGTTATAGTTTGAGGTGCCATATTATTGCACCCGCTAATTGTAATTTTTAACAAATATGTATATCTGCGCTTTAAAAGCTGCTTTTCCCTTTCTAAAGATATGTTTGGCAATCTGGAATGACATTTCCAGCACTATAAAGACATGAAGACAAAACCAAAATTTTGATGTTCAGGTGAGGCCGCCATATTACCCGGACCTAAATATTGTAGCGAATGATTAGTTAGAAAGATAATGGGAACTAATAGACGGCATAATACTCGCTTCCTCAACATATATGCCATATAAACCGACCGTTCAAAATCAGGTTCTTTTATGAAAATTATTTTATTTGCAACGGTTTTTTCTTTAGTACCACACGTCGTGTGAATGCCTAAAAACGCGGATTTTAGAGAATTCAAAAAAAAACAAGAAAAAACGTTAACTTCGGCTGTACCGAAGCTAATATACCCTTCACAGATTCATTTCTTTTAGTAACTATATGTTCAGTTTGTATGGAATCTATATGCTATAATAATCCGATCTGAACAATTTTTTCGGAGATTAAGCAGTAATCTATGTCAAATTTCAGGAAGATACCACGTCAAAACGAAAGTTTTCCATACTAGCCCCTGATTTCGATCGTTCGGTTTGTATGGCAGCTATATGTTATAGTGATCCGATATCGGCAGTTCCAACAAATGAGCAGTTTCTTGAAGAGAAAACGACGTTTGTAAAATTTCAAAACGATATCTTAAAAACTAAGGGACTAGTTCGTATATGTACAGACAGACGGACATGGCTCAACATACTCATCATTTATATACATATATACTTTATAGGGTCTCCGACGCTTCCTTCTGGGTGTTACAAACTTCGTGGCAACTTAATATATCCTGTTCAGGAGATAAAAAAACACAAGGGTATCGATTATTTTGAAATTGTCAGGGTATATACTGTATACTTGTTTCAAGCGTTGCTAAAAAAGTCTTCCGGACTTATTCGCGACAGAACAAACTTTTCGCAAATACAAAAATTGCTTATAAAACGACATCCAGTCTTCTGTACCGTGAAAATTTCTTCGATCGAAAGCTCTATATCTTATGGATATTGAGAAAAGTTGGGCCATTCAATCGAAGAGTCGAAAACGGTCTGTCACTGAGATCAGCTGATGTAGAGTTGCAGCTTCGGAACGAACTTTCCCCGGGTTCTTCCTTCCCTCATATATCGATCTCAAGAGATCGAATTGAGCGCCTACCCTTTAAATGACTTTAACTCAAAAACTATTTGAGATCTCGATCGAAACTTTAGTCTGCTGTTTTATAAAATAATTTTGACACTAGTTGTGCCTTTTAACGGTAAAATCTTAAGAATTACCTTGCATTATGGTAAAATATTTATATAAACGCATTTCTTGGAACTTATTACAAGTTTTATATTGTAGATTTTAACTTTTAACGGATTTAAATTGTAATAATTCTCCAAATTCATATACATACATACATATACATTTATATATATATATACATATGTATATATATGATTGTTCAGAAAATGGAGGGCATATGTACTATGTACACAAAGACATACAAACATATGAACATTTGTATATTCATAAATACAAAATTACAATAACAATGGGTGTCACTTATATTTCTAACATCACAAATGCCGCAAATGAACAGAAAACTTTGTTCCATGTTCAATTTGTATAAGTGACAAGATATAAAAAGCAAAAACAAAATGTAACAAAATTTATGAAAAGAGAAAACAATTCAAAGCAGAACGAATGGTGGCGATGGAAAAGTTGTCACTGCCACTACGTTGCTACCGACGTCGCCGCCTTTGACATTCGGCGCCAAAAACTTTAATCCATCAATTATTTTTACACAAATTACCATTGTAAGTCGTCACTACCAGCGCACAACCCAGAAGGGGCGACGCAGCTACAACGCAGAGAGCATAAGCGTAAGTAAGAGGCCAAGCAGCCCACCAACACAAGCAAAACCCTCCAAGCGCCAACATCACAGTGGTAGCCATACCTTGTTGTTGTTACGTAGCAAAGTTGTGGGGAACTTATCACGCCGACGACAAATTGATCGACGTTTCGTGTATCACTGACCGCCATCCGCCGACCGCTAAGCGCACCGCCGACCTCGTCTCCAAGCGCGGCTACACGTTTTGGTAACAAAGTCTGACGAATTGTCAACTGTCATTAATGAGACGACATATAACTGATTTTGAATGTGGTCGGCATCTCTTACCAATGGACTACATAGCTGGAGCTCGTGCGTGGCGCTAGTCAACTGCAGGTTGGCTTAATGAGATTTTTGTGCCAAGTTGGCGTCATGCTACTTTTTTCTTTATTTCTACATATGCATATGCGCCAATGTGCAATGGATTTGAGCGATATTTGTCGCGCCACAGCCATAAAACCGTACTAACTGCCGCAACAATAGCGCCACCATGAACGATTTGACCATATTGATTGATTCCATCGCTGACACTGAGCTCACATTTACTCGACTAAGCCCAAAGCACACAAAGTGTGGCGGCTGGCGTTACATTTGGTTGCATTGGTACTTCAAATTGAAGTTATCGATTAGCGGTATTTACGTACTCGACGGCTAGACTGGCACCGACAGGTGTTTAAAGCCTTAAAATTCTCTGGGAAAACATAACTCTGATCCCATTGTCAACAATATACAAATTGTAATTGAATACTACTAACATACTGGGAGTTCTAATTTCATTTTAATTGCTTGCGAAACTTACTCCGATCAGACTTTTGCTGTGACAACTTCACTACACTCTCTTTATGAACAATTGCCAAATGATTATTTCGAATTTTAAGGTGCTTCTTAATAGAATCAACCAGCGTCAAGAGCTGTCTCATCGTTAGACTTAACAGGTTATATCCACATGTGAGTTTTAATCGATTGTTTTGCACATACAATGTACATATATCGAATTTACTCATATTTGTAAATGCGTTGCCATGAGCGAAAAGAGATTTTTGAGATTTTCAACATAGTGTTAGCGGGACTCAAACGCTTGAAACAATCGATTTGAAATTTTCACTCGATATTCTTAAATATATTTGTCAGATAATGATTCAAGGAATACGATTTTTGATAGTAGTTTCCATTTCTTAAGTTAATCTGTAGTGTAAATTTTTTAAAAAATATGACTTCTTTTTTAGGCAGCTCAATGTGTCCAGTTTGACTGGTCCATCCTACATTATTCGTATTCTCTGTTCTTTTAATAACTGTAAGCACTATTTTACAAACTTCAGGCATCATAGAACCTAAAACATAGTTGAGAAAAAAGTTTGAGAGTAAGAGAGGATGGGATAGTTGATAATTGGGGTGCTGGTACACGTTACAGTATTGTTAAATCTATCAAATAAACCCTTTTTTTGTGTCGTTTTGTCCATCTATCTGACTTAAGATTAATATACATTTATTCGAGACATAAAATTTATGTATAATAACAGTATGAAAATATATTGTATAAATTGAGATACTGTCGGTCAGAGTTCGCTTTAGTCTACTTTTTGAAGCTCTTATTGTACTTAGAAACGTTTAGATCAGGGCTGGCCCGAAGCAATTTACCGCCTTAGGCAAATGCCTAATACTAATACGGCTGTATAAACTGACAATAAGCAATACTAAATGCGCCGTCAGGATCGGAAAGGATCTCTTCTGTTAAAAGTAAAAGCCGCACTTTCATTTTCACTGGGATAACTCATATTCTGGCCTATATATGCGGTATAAAGTCAGCCGGAAGTTCGAAAATCTTTATATTAGGTATATGGGGACTCAGGAAAGTATTGAGCCGATTCAACCCATTTTTGATACGCAGAAATACAATTATCAGGAAAAGCTTCTCTCTGAATTTCAACTGTATATCCCATACATTGACCGATATTTTTTGTAAAAACTCAACTTTAGATACTGGGATCTACATATATATTAGGCACCTGGGACTTGAACAGTTTTGGTTGGTTCGTACAATTTTTGATCATAAGGTGGCATACTTTAAATGCATTATTCCTGCAAAGTTGTATCCCGTTACATTCATTGCTTATTGATTTTTGTACTGGAAAGTGAAGGAATTAAATTTAATTTAAAACTGGGTTATATGGGAAGTAGGCGTGTTGTTGTTCTATTTCGACCATTTTCTCACTGTGACGTAGAAATATGAGAAGAATACTACAAACTAAATTTAGTCGAAATCCGTCGAGTGGGCCCCGAGATATGGGACTTCACTTAAAAGTAGGAGGTGCCACATACTACTTCGTCCAATTTTTACCCCGTTTTCCATAAAGTCATCACACTTTTAATACGCCCATGTGTACCAAATTTCATTAAGATATCCTAATTATTACACAAGTTATCGCTTGCACAGGCATACAGATGGACAGACAGACTGACAATCACCCGGATTTCAACTCGTCTCGTCATCCTGATCATTTATATTTATATTTCGATTATAACCCTATATTTATCTCGATTAGTTTTAGATGATACAAACAACCGTTAGGTGAGCAGAACTATTATACTCTGAAGCAACATGTTGCAAGAATAAATAAAATATGTAAAGAAAGTTAGTCAAAATGGCGCCCTAAAATTCTTGTGATTTTTGCAATTGCCTAACTTGCCTATATGAAGATGAGATTCTTGATAATTCGTATTTATTCCTACCCTGAGAAAGAACTAGCCTCCTCAACGTCAAACCGAACCAGCCGGTCAGGTTTTTATAGCACCAATCTTTATTGAATATCAGGCGCGTCGAATGTTCGGTGAATAGGCAGAAGAAGAAATGGCCACCGATAACGAATTTCACAAGAAAATTTTGTTCAGCGGTGAAGCTCACTTTTGGTTGTCACTTTTGGAGTGATGGTAATCCAAAGTCACCATACATCCTCAAAAAGTCATTGTTTGGTGGGCTCTATGAGCACATGATCATTGGTCTATATATCAATGGTACATATTTTTTCAAAAATGAAGCCGGCCATAATATTATAGTCAATGATAAAGGTTATAGAGCCATGCTTAAAGCCTTGCTCGTGCCTGAACTAGAAGATGTGGATATAGAATGGTTCCAACTAGACGGCGCTACATGTCATATAGGTAACGAGACAATCAATTTCTAGATGGAAACTTTAGGTAAGCGATTTATCTCGTGCCGAAGGCGTGTAGTTATGTGATGTCGTTTGTCTAGGCAGATTAGAATGAGACGATGAGGCTGATGTCTTGGAAGAGAATATTCGTATTTCTAAAAATAGTGGTCGAATATTGTGGCTCTCGGCTAAAATTAATTCGAGACCGCCGTGGCAGTCACTTACCCGAAATCACTTTTTAAACATAATTACAAACTCTAAACTAAAAAAAAAATTGTATAATAAAACATTCTTCCATATGAGTCAAAAAAAATTTTCCGAATTTTCGAAAATCTCTGTCTAACTCCTTAATAACTACAATAAGAATAAAGTATATAGTATTTATATATCGCATATAATGTAATAAATTTCAAATAACGATGGTAAAAATTTACGAAGAATTTCAAAACTTTTCTCGAAGGTTTCAATACACTACCATTGAATGCAATTGTATATATATGTTTGTAAGTATATGTACATATGTATGTATGTATGTACGTAAAAATATAAATGGAAAAAATATTATTTCTTTATTGGATATTTATTGGAATACATATACAAATGTACATACATACATATATAGATATTATACACACGAACATGTATAGACTTCTATATATGTATATATGTATATATCCTTACTTCCTTTGAAACATGTTAATCCAGCCCAATGGAGCCTAACCAGAAATTACCACACTACAGCCGCATGAATTACTGACAGAAGTTTTCAAAATGTCAATCATATTGGTCTTTAGATAAAGACACAAGACAGAGGACAAACATACAAGAACACGGTGCAGAGCACAAAAGGGAATATTTGTACTTGGGACTGAAGTTTGAAAGGTGCGCAAAACAGGAGGAACAAAATTGAGATATCGACGCTGTGAACAGTAGGTACCAATAAAACAATAGCAACAACAGCAACTGTCTGTGGAATAAGTGAGATAAAGTATCGCCGTTATGACGAAGTGGCAGGCGATAGTCAAGCGGTGCGCCCACAGCCGCCAAATAACTGAGCGAGCCATATCCTTAAGAGCCAAAGCTGAAGCGGCATTCCAGCCACTGGCACGCATGTGTGTAGGTATATGTAGGTGCACATACGTACCTTTAATAAGCACATGCGTAAGAATCCCACTGTGCTGCGAAAAAAAACGATTTCTCTGAATGCCAATCCATGGGGCATAGCTGTCGGACGCGTAAATTGCACATGACATGTTAAGCAGCACCAACAACAACAACACTAGCGAAAGGTTCTCCTGCTGCTGCTACAAAGGCTCATATCATAAGCTAAGCATTTAGGAAAGTGCATATGCATGTGCAAATGTATATATGTATGTAAATGTAGATATACGCATGTATGTATGTACATGCTTGTGACCAGCATCTGCGGCCAAAGCGAACCCCAACTGCGTGGTCGCCGCACTGCCAATTGCTGCACCTTGAAATTTCGTGTCCACAACTTATGCTCTAGGATATGAATATTTAAACAAATTAATTTTTTTATTATGCATTTTTTTTTGTCCCTTTTTACGTTGGCCAAACTGTCATAGAAATATGTATTTGCGTTAAAGGTAAGCCAACAAAAAAGTGCGCAGGGGCGTTCCAAGCAAAACACAAAATACCAATAAAACAACAAAACAACCGGTTTGACTTTAGTGACTAATTCCTAGCCAGAAAAACTACTGAACAACAACTACGCACGTACTAGGTGCTAACAAAAACAATATGCACATACATACATATGTATGTACATATATAAAACTGTACATACTTATATACATGAATGTATGTATATACCTTATTGGAAAAGCAAATACCCAAACATTTGCGGACAGAAAAAAATTGCTGCTGATTTTAGGCATTATCACAGGAGCCATTGAGTTCCCTGCCAGCATATGACGACAACTGCTCATTGAGGCAAATATGCGCACTCTTGCATCGCACTCACACGCAGCAAGTACGCACGCACGCTCGTGTGTTGTTAAAAAGAGACGGCGCTGTGACTGTGTTCACTTGGCGTAAAGAGGCGGAGCTCGCGTCCAACCGGGCTTCTGCGGCTTATCAGCCGCGGTGGTGGGACAGTGATGTTTGTGTTAGCGCGCATTGGTGTTGGCGTTAGTGGTTGCCGTGGCTGGCCATGTAGTTCGCCAGCAATCGTGTTCTGATTCAGTTACGATTTGGTTGTGCGGTGTTAACAAAATAAAGTGTGCTGTGAGCGCGTGTCGTACGAAATTTTCAATGTAGAACTCATAGAGCGTGTGACGACGTGACGCTGCATTACCGAACACGAAGCTTATGTATATGTGTATGTGCTCGTATGTACTGGAAAAGTTTGTGTGTAAAAAAATTTGTTAAATTCCATATTCTAAGTAACTAAACGCTTAGCGAGTTCGGCTGAACGCAATGAACTGCCAGCAGTGTATGGTGTTTTTGTACTGTTAGCAAATATTAAAAGCTTAGCTAGTAATCAATTGTGTGCCAATTTGTGTAAAACGTAGATTTGCGCGAAAACAAATACAAAAAGGTGCCTAACATACTCCAAATCAAAGCGTGTCAAGTGAAAGTGAATACTTAAGCAAGCTACTTACATTTAAAGAACTTTAGAAAACAAAATTGCATTGCTTATTAACTCGCCGTAAACCCTTGCGCCCGCGTGTATTCAATATCGCTCTCAAACTTGGCGGCTCTTCAATATGATGGACATTAGCAGCATGTACGGCAATCACCACCCTCACCATCAGAACAGCTATCATGCCAACAGCGCCGCCACCGCCGCCGATATGGCCGCTGTAGTCTCCTCAACTGGTTACCCCAATGCTTATTTTCCGGCAGCGGCCGCCACGGCCATGCCCACGCATCACCACCAGGCACACCACCACCAACACGCGTTGGGTTATGCCGGCTATGTGACGGACGGTTCGTCGCCCAACTATTACCCGCAACAGCAGCAACAATTAACGCCCCCACCACCCTCGTTGCAGCAAGCACCAGCGGTGCTAAATCAGAACGCTGCTGTTGGCTCGCAACTACAACAACAACAATCGCAGGCACAACAGCAGCAGCAATCGATGTACCCGCACGCACACCTTTTCAGTCCAAGCGCCGCCGAATATGGCATTACGACTTCTTCGAGCGCTGGCGCGGGTACCGCCTCGGGCACACCTTTGCACCCGTCCAGTCATTCGCCCACAGATTCTTACTATGAAAGTGACTCGGTACATTCCTATTATGCAACGGCTGCAGTGGCAGCAATACCACCTGCCACCAACTCGCCGACGTCCGCGTCCAACGCGGTGCACGGTAATCCAACGGCGCCAATTGATGCGCCAATCATAAGCTCCGAAAATGGCTTAAGCTACACCAATTTGGATTGTTTATATAATCAAAATGCGCCAACGCATGCACAACAGCAACAACAAATGCAACACAACTATGCCTCGTTGCCCGCAAATACTGTGGGCGGCAGTGGCGCTAATGTGGAGGAAAAATACGCCGCTGTGTTGCATTCCGCTTATGGCGGCGGCTCAGGCTTGCCATTCGATGAACCCCTTATGCAGCAAGCCATGTCAGCAAGTCAACAACAATCACCACCTCAGATGTGGCATCATCAGCACATGGGTGGCGGGTACACAATGGATGCTGGCATTCCGATGGAGTCGCTGGGTATGCATCCCTTGAATATGGCGCACATGCAAACGGTGGCGCCACCCCAACATCCGCATCAGCTGCAATCACAAACACAGCAACAACATTTGCAACAGCATCAAGCGCAATTGCAACAACAACATGGCTCGCCAAATGGGCCGTGCTTAAGCTCGCGTAGTCAACAAGTCGTCTCGCCCGACTGCACAGGATTGCCTTCATCGCCGGGCTCCTCATCTAGTCAAGCCGGCTCACACAACAAATCCCCGAATCAAGCCAGCAACTTGCCAACGTATAAGTGGATGCAGTTGAAGCGCAATGTACCCAAGCCACAAGGTGAGTGCGCGATTTTTTTTAAATATTTCATGGTAATGTGTGTGAGATTGACAAAAACGGAAAATTTTCACAATTGAAGGAATGTATGGAAACTTGTAGTCCGTAAAACTAAGAAGTACCTTTAAATCAAAAGGACTTCGGAGTTGTCTAGCTTGGTAAAAAATATTCCTGAAAAACCCCTTCCACATTCTAAAACATTTCATACACAAACCTAACACCAACAATTAAAAGTATCAAGTATACAAGTTTGTTTATTTTCATTAATCTCATACACATACATACATATACATACATACATATGCATCGTAATCTACTTGCCTTGCTCTTGAGATAGGCGTTATCGAATTATCGCAACTCCACTTATAATTAAATTAGTGGAATGTAAAGCACACGTGGTAGTTTTTGCAGCCAAAGCGATAAGCAATAGTAAGAGAGCAGTAGAGGTAATATTATGGAATTTAAAATCTTTACATGTGCCAGCCAAAGTTCTTTACTCGCGTACTTTGGTACTCATGAAAGCAACTGTTTTGATTATCACAGTATTTTCCAAGAATTTATGCCTCGAGTATAAGAATTTGCCTCTTGGTTTCTTCTTCTCTGTTTGTATATTAAAAACCGTCGTGTTTATTGAGTGTGCAATCTTTCAGTATGCCAATATAACACAATAAAATGATTTTAATCATAATGTCTCTTTCTTCCATACATAGTATGTATGTATGTATGTATGTATATACACAGATATTAGTTTAGTCTGATTTGAAAAATTGTGAAATTAATTGCACAAGCTTTTTAATTGTTTTAGTATTTGGAGTAATGTTAAGTAATATGTATTGAAGTAATTGAAAACAAGTAAGGAAGGGCTAAGTTCGGGTGTCACCGAACATTTTATGCTCTCGCATGATAAAGTGATAATCGAGATTTAATTATACATATGCATATTTGCATATTTTTCAAATACCGTATTTGTGTAAAGTTTTATTCCGCTATCATCATTGGCTCCTAATGTATGTATGTATTATACAGAGAAGGCATCAGATGGAATTCAAAATAGCGTTATATTGGAAGAAGGCGTGGTTGTGAAGCGATTTCACCCATATTACGGACATGTCATCAGGGTATTAAGAAAATATTATATACCGAATTTCATTGAAATCGGTCAAGTAGTTCCTGAGATATGGTTTTTGGTCCATAAGTGGGCGACGCCACGCTCATTTTCAGTTTTTAAAAACAGCCTGGGTGCAGCTTCCTTCTGCCATTTCTTCCGTAAAATTGAGCAGAATTTCTGACGTTTTTTGTTAGTCGGTTAACCACATTTTTTTAGTGATTTTCAACATAACCTTTGTATGGGAGGTGGGCGTGGTTATTATCCGATTTCTTCCATTTTTGAACTGTATATGGCAATGCCTGAAGGAAATCGAGTTTAATTTATAGTAGTTTGATTTATTGTGAGCGTTTACAGCTTCCATAGTAGTTTCCGAAATGATTTATTTATTTTTTTAGATTTTTTTTTTAATTTTTCTTAACTTAAAGTAATCGGCTCACAAAACTTTAAACTTTTTTCTTTTACTTGATTCACGACATGTTCTTAGATATATTCTACATGTAATAATCACAGAGCTAACTTCGATCTCTGCCACTCTGCAGTGTAAGTTTTCACGAAAAATTGTCTCATTTGAAAGCCCCCATCTTCCCTAAAATCAAAAACTTTACTTCCCCTTCGATCAGTATACATTTATAGCCATAATAAAATTTGTTGTCTTTGGATTTGAGATAATTTTAAGCAGCAAAGTCTTCCGCCAGACATCTTTTTTAGGCGTTAGCCTGGAGGTCGGCTACAAAATCAAGGGAATCCTAATTAACAAAATGAGTCCACGATTATTAAAGCACATTGATTCATAAAATATGCATTTTTGTACTTATTAAATATTTAATTTCCTCATCAGGCAAAAAAAACCGTTTTACTGATTTTCGAGTGAATAAAGTGATTTAAACTACAGATACTAAACTAAGCATATAAAAGTCCGATTTGGTTTATTATTTTCTTTAAATCAAAGATTCATTAAAGGCATTTTTCTAACCAAATTATTATAAAGGTTAAAAGCTTTATACGTACATACATATGTATATATACATACATATATCCAATACTTTAACTGGGATTATTGGAGTCTTAACCTTTCTATAAGGTGTCTGGACTAAACAAAAGAATCTAAAGATCCCTAGATGCACAGAACATTTAAAAGATTAATGTCAATTTCGGCTAAGTCATCTGGTTCGCCGAAGACAAGACAGCCGAGATGTTTCATCCTTAGCCTTGCTTAGGATGAAGAATGGAGGAAAAAGTGCCTGGATGTTTCCAACTCAACTTCCTCCATGCAACTTTGATACTTGCTTCCGGCAAGATTTTTAAACCTTACCACTTGAAAGCCTTTTAGACAACTTTTAGAATTGCTTCAAGCTGAACTTTGCTAAGGACAAGTCGTTCAGAAGATCGAAGAACGCCTGCTAAGGGTTAGCTGCTGAGCTTAAAGCTCACCAATCTCATTAAAAATCATTTTATGGGTCTTACTTATTGATTATGACGGAGAAAGTTATTAAACGAAACCAACACGAGACGACCAGTGCTAGAACGCACGACGGTAATGGAGATATAACTGGGTCACATGCCGGTATGAGCGAGGTAAGAATACCCTCTCCAGCTAACACATCGGCTACGCAGTGCCAAAAATTCCGCAAGTATTTGGAACATAATTAAGCAATATTGGATTCCTCAAGCCATCCAAGAATATTTTCGTCCTATCAAATAATTTTATTTCATTTCTGAGTGATATAACTCATGCTTCATAACTTTCATGAAACAAATTTTTGAAATTTAAATTACTAAATTTTAATATCTCAAAGCCAAAGCAGTCCTGAAATGATCAAAAATTAATAGTTAGCTATATGTGACCTGGTCTACGAAAAGGGGGCTTAGGTGTCAAAATTAATGAGATCACGAGAAATAACGGTGAAGAAATAACGAGATAACGGTGTTTCCCAGAAAACTAGTTTTCGCACGTTAGCTCCCTTTTCGTAGACCAGGTCACATATTTATGTTTCAATTAGAATTTTAGTCAGTCAATTTGAACTCGTTAAAATTAGTGAAATATTTCAAAACGCTTTGCGACCTGACCAAAAAGCAAGTTTTATTTCGAACACTAAGAAATCAAATTTACATACATGAAGATATGAGTATATGTAAACTGACTGCGGAACAAACACAATGTTAACAACAATCAACACGACAATTAAGAAAACAAGCAAAAGATGACGCTGGCAACTGATTGACAGGCAAGATATTTCGCTAACCAGCGGACGTCCAACCGAGGGTATGTCACCTAAAAATAAAAATCTCGCGTTGCCAAACTACATACACACACACAAGTACATATAGTTGCATGTACGTAAATGCACAATCATATTTCGCGCAAATAACAACAAACGCGCCTCCGCGACTCTTTCGCTTTGGCATTTGGCGCAGACGTCTTAGTCGCTGCTGCTCCGCTGTTTCGCTGTTTTAGAATGACGGAACGTTTTCACGAATGTTGCATATTTCAGATAATTTTGTCAATTCGGTGCAGTCAGGTTGTCACTTGTCAGGAATTCGTGCGAATAAGTCAAAATTAGCTTGTTCGCCGGGAGTGCGGAATGCAGAAGAGTTAGACGAGCCCATATACATGTACATATGTATGCATTGGCGGTTGGGTGGGAGGCATGTGGCGGCAAGCATTTTGTGCTATTAAGTAAGGAATCTGAATGAATAGAAAATTTTATTTGTGAATGTGGTAAATATGCAAATATTTGTGGAAAAAATATGTAAATGCTATGCTTATGTATACATATATGTATGTACATTTGTGTGAAATTCTCGTAATTTCTTGGGCAAAAGTTAAAAGCCTATAATTGATCAAATAAACCTGTGTGAAGCGTTTATGGGTGCTAAAAAGTATCATTTACATGAATCGTAATGTGTAATTAATGAGAACGCCACACTCAACCCGTCCGGGAAGATGCTGACGCCAATAAGTAATTACAGCGGCCGCTTATGTGTGTGTGTTTGTAGGTATGTTTGAGGTTCCCACTCTGCCTGCAGGCGCGCACACGCAATGAAAGCGAGCCAATAAGACTTGCAAATCAGATAAAAAGGAGAACTGAAAAAGGCACATTTTTTTGCTGATCTGGAAGTCAAGTTGCTTGTCAAATAAATGATTATTGAAATGTGCTGCAACAGGCAGCCGAGCTGTCGTTGCAACGTAAGACTCTGACAACGACTGCAATTGATGCACAGTGGTTTTAGTGTGGCAATAATATAAGTAAATTGTTTGAATAATAGTCATGATGTTATATATATATACATATACGAGTAGGTGAAAATGAGCGGAGCTTCATACGGCGAATGTTATGACTTACTCTACTTAAGGGGTTAGATAGATTTTCCTCGGGTAAAAAGCAGACTTTTTTCAAACATTTTTTTCGCATATAAAAAATTAAATATTTTATTAGATTTTTTTTTATTGTTACAAACATACGCAATTAACAAAAAATTCGAAATTTTTGAAAAAAAAAAAATTTTAAATTCGACCATTGGGACGCCGTATGTCAGACATTTTTGCAAAAAAAAAATCAAAATTCGATTTTTTAAACCGGTAACCATGTAACCCCATAAAAAGTTAAGAAATTCAAATTTTTGCTCGAATCTTGAACACTGTGCTCTCCTATAAAGCTATCGGCTTGCAAGCATGGCTCATCCATCTGTCATGTCATTCGCGAGCGAGTCTCAGTTAAGGAACAGCATAATCAGCACAATAATTGAAAGTGGTAGCCAATGTTATGTTCAAAAACACTCAAGCCGGTAGTAGTTAGCTTATATACTCGTATTGTGTAACAGCCTAAAGCGTAAATTGCAAAAGAGATACACTGGAATTACTCGTACTACGCTCAATATGTGAATAATTAAAGGTTTTATATGAAAAAAAATTTAAGTGAATATTCGCTTTAGAACTGGATTTATGTACGTACATATCTGTTATTAATTGTCAATTTCAATATTTATGTTTCAACAAGTGGATTTCGTCTTTTTTGGCTTCTGTTTCAATATATAATTTCAGCAAATAGTCTAAGGTTAACTTTCAGTCGAATCCTTCACAATATTAAAAAAGAAACTTAAGCGAATAAATTCGAAACATGAAAATCCAGTATTCAGATTTTCGGTTTTTCAAAACCTTTTCCACAAAATCTGTAAATAAAAGCAAATAATTTCTCTTCATTAGGACCGCTTGATTTTCATGCCAATAGAGAAAGTTTAGTTAAACTGTAGAAGTTGGTTAAAAAACCCAAACCGAACCCATAAGCTTCGCTTCCTTATCCAGTTGGGAGAAAGCAGAACAAACGGCGCGGTTGTTATGGCCAATGATATCAATCTCATCGGCGTACGCAAGCAGCAGTACAGTCTTATAGAAGATTGTACCATCTCTATTTAGCTCTTCAGCTCGTATTATTTTCTCCAGCAATAGATTGAAGAAGTCACACGATAGGGAGTCTCCTCTGAAACCTTGCTTGTTATCGAACGTTTCGAAGAGGTACTTCCCGGTCCTGACGCAGCTTTTGGCGTTGCTCAACGTCAGCTTACACAGTCGTATTAGTTTTGCGTGGATACCAAGTTCGGACAAAGCGGCATAGAGCATTCCTTTCCGTGCTGTCGAAGGCGAAATAAAATCAACAAAGAGGTGGTGTATGTCGATCTTCCTTTCACGGATCTTTTCCAAGATTTCGCGCATGGTAAATATTTGGCCAGTTGTTGACTTTCCAGGCCTAAAGCCACACTTATACAACGAATTTTATGCATGCTTCTTATCAGTTCTTCGTCGCCATATTTGAATAGCTCGGCCGGCAATCCATCGACCCACGCCGCTTTTTTTTCTTCAGACGGTTAGTTGCTATTCGAAGTGCTTCTTAGTCGGGCAATGAAACGTCTGCTCCAACGTCAACGATTCGGTAATGGAGTTCACTATATCTTGGTGTTATGCTTTCACTGCCACTCAGCAGACTGGACAAAAGTTTTCCCTCCATAATTTCAGTATGCTCTGGGCATCAGTCACTTGATTACCTCTGGGAGTTCTGCAAGAGCATGCTCCGAACTTGAAACCTTATTTGTCCGGTTCACTGAAACTCGTTAACTGAAAATATCTCAATCACCACTGTGCGTTTTATGTCGTATTTTGTCGGTTATAGTATTAGGAAATCAACCTGAAGAGGTATTGAAGTTAAAATATTTTCATTCATAACGGTAACTAAATATGATACGATAACCCAACTCGGTTATCAAACTTATAAATATAGCAAATAACCCATGATTGAGAAAATTTTGCGGTTTCTTAATTGAATTAGTTATCAAACATCGCAACATATTAAAATTAATTTTATCAAAAGTAGAGGAGCTGCACGTTCAACCATCAAAGCAGACAAAAATATTTCGCCAAACGAAAACAAATTGACACACCTTCGCCAACTTAGCAAACACTTTGATAAGTTTATCAGGCAATCATGGAAGAAGTGAAGAAATATTTTATAAATAAACTTTGCGCCTGACAGTTGAGCAAATCACTAATTAGAACGGTATAATCAATTGACAACTGTACTAAGGCGTATGAAATGACCGGAAGTGACAGTTTGTCAAATGAAAATGTGCCGACTGCGAACACAGCATATACATATGTATATATGTATGTATATGTGAGTAAGTATGTGTGTGTATATGTAGGTGGTATTTAACGTAAATGAGCGAAAATTAAAAATGACTATTTTTGGAATACAGCTATTTTTATATTTTATATGCATTTGATTAAGAAAATAAATATTTAAATGTGAAATGGAAAATCGGCGAACTTTCGTTGCTGCTTTGAAGCAATAAGTACTTTTTTCACACTCTTAATTAATTTTTTTTTCTAATTTTATTTATATTTTTTTATTTATTTATTTATTTTTTTTTTTATTTTTTTTATTTTTTTTTAATTTTAATTTAATTTTTTATCGTTTTTTTCTTTTTAATTTTTTCGGTTTTTTTTTATTATGCTATTTACATAAAAAATATCTTTTTAAATTTTTTTATTTTCATTTTTTAAATTTTTTTATCTTTTAATTTTTTCTGTTCTTTGTTGTTCCTTTGTGTTAATTTTCCATTCCATAAAAAATTCTTTCATTCCATTCCATTTCTTTTCCATTCCATTCCTTTATTTCCATTTTGTTTTTTTCCATTCCTATCCATAAAAATACCTTTTATTTTTTTTCAATTTTTATTTGACTTTTTCATTTTAATTCCATTTTTTAATTGTTTTTTTTTTTATTTTTTAATTGTATTTATTTTTTTTTCAATTTATTTTTTTAATTTTTTTATCGTTTAATTTTTTTTGCCTTTTCGTTTTTATTTTTGTATTTTTTCTTTATACTTTCCTCATAAAAAATGTGCAATCACGCAATGTTACTAAGTTAGACACCCGTCATTGTCCCCCAACTGGCTAAGTGAATTATGAAGTGTAAAGTGGAAAGTGAAATATATTTACATATATAATTTGCATATACCACAGCGCACCGCAGTACAACAACAAAGACTAATATTTCAGGATAAAAATTATAGAAACAAAAGACTCAAATTATGAAAGCGCTAACTGAAAATGTATGTTGGCGTGTGTGTAGCATAACTGCATATCATATATCTAGGCAGACGTTATGTCTGTCAAGCGTTTCACCAAAAAACGAACGCGACCAAACGCGTCCATATGCAAAGTGAATGTAAGGCAAAGTGTAAAAAAGCTATCTAACACAGTTTGGACGGGCGTCTCCCCAGTCACTCGCCGCCAAATGTCCACCAACGGTTCGAGTAGTTAACATTTATTTGATGTGATGTTTTGATATTTCTTGACACTATCACGCGACGTTACTCCACAAACTTTTTTCACTTCACTCATGCATGTGGGTATGCCCCTAAACGCAACAACAATAGCAACAACACACAAGAAAAGCATTCTTGACTAGCTAGCATGAGCGTCATAGTTCTACACATAAATTTACACAGCCAAAGCCATACACACACACACATACATACTCTATAGAGCGCGCGAGTCAGAGCCACAGGCAGTGAAATGAATTAATTACCAACATTTTTGAAAAGTAGTTGAATTGAGTTGAACGAAATGAAATAAAATGATATTCATTGTAGATTGAAAAGTGACCACCAGGAATGCCAGATAACATCACTGGCCACAACCAAATCAGCCGTGTGCATGCATTTGTACGCTTGTGTGTGTGTGCCATAAATATGTTTAGGGTTAACTTGACCCGAGTCATATCGAATCGTCTATGGCAGCGAACAGTCCAGTTTGTTAGACTTCAGTTTTGTTTTTCGTGTTTTTTTCTATTTTTTGGGTTTTTGTTTTTGTTTTCTGTAATATCGTGACAAAGTCGCTGTGTGCGCCGAGCTAACAGTTTTGAAAACGTATTATTAAATTCATGCCAAGTCTCGTTGCTTGTAGGTTTTTAAGCGCCAACTGTTAATAGCTGTCATGCAAACAATTCATACAGTGCCTTCTAGTTTTGTACGGAAATGGTTGGCTTGAAGAACTAAAATTTAATTAACGCTAAGGTATAACTGTATAAAAATGTGGTACTGAAAGCTTTGAAGATAATCTTCTAGCTTAAGTTTCAGCAAATTATAATTGCAATTATTTGGTATATTTTGGCATAAAAAAGTTTTCAAAGGCCACCCAGACAATTTTTTTGAATTTTAACTCTAAAAATAAATATAGGTATATTATGACGTTTCTAAAAAAATTATATTACAAAACGTTATTTTATTATATTCACTTATGAATTTTAAAAAATCGATTTCCGACTTGAAACTTTCACACGACCTTTTTAGATATATCTTTCGGGTAATGTTGGAAGGAATGAGTTTTTGATAATCGATAATTTTGACTGTTACTTTGGTAATTATTTGTGTTCATATAGAGAAATAATACATTTTGTTTTTGGGTTTGAGATATTTTTAAGAAGAAAAATTTTTCTCGACAACTTTTTTCGGAGGTCCTTCTGAAAAAAAAACATGAAAAACTCGTTTTCTCTGGCTTTCAAGTGAATATATGTAACCCCTGGATTCTGTTCATAAAAATTGTTCCATTTTTTTTCAAAAATGAGGGTAACCCTACAACTTTTCTTGAAGGTTTTGCTGCCACTTAAAAAAAATTATGAAAAACCAGCTTTTCCTGGCCAGCAAGTGAATATACGTAGCTCGAAAAAAGTTGTAAATCTGCTTCTTTTAATATTTTGTTAATTATTTCCTATTAATTTTTTTTTCAAAAATGTGGCAACCCTACGTATAGGATCGAAATGTTTGAAAAACGTTACAAATCTTCTTCTTTTAACATTTAATTATTTATTTTCTAATTTTTTTTTCAAAAATGTGGCAACACTACGTATAGGATCAATATGTTGGAAGCAAATTGGAAATCTGCTTCTTCTAATCTTTAATTATTTATTTTCTAATAATTTTTGTTTTTTCAAAAATGTGGCAACCCTACATATAAATTGATTGAAATGCTTGAAAAAAGTTATAAATCTGCTTCTTTTAAAATTTATCTATTTTTTGATGTGACTCTATTTCGCAAACCAAATGTTATAAACAACAATCTCGTACAATCATAGCAGTCACTGTATAAACAAAGTACTGTAGTCATCTCCACTAAACATTTTCGATATTCGTTTGCTTTTAGTGTAAATTTTTTTGACGATTTTTTATGAGCATTGAACAGTATCCAACTTTGATAGACTTAATAAATATTCGTGTGCAATTATTAAATATTATTATACTAAGATTTGTATCGCAATCTACGATTTATGGCGCGATAAAGAAACTTAAATTAATAAACACTTCAGCTCAATCATTAACCATATTTTACTAGACTACGCCGATGCGTGTGTAGATATGTATTTTTATATCTTTATTTGCTTAATCACCTTTTCGGCGGGGAGCAGCGGGTTAACGAAATGTTCGTCAATTGGTGGTTTTACTAGGTCATACGGCAACTACTGGAGCTGGTGCTATCAAAGCGTCAATCTCGCATAGGAAAATTTTGGCATGATACTTTCGGCATATAGTTACTATATAGTATATCGGAATATAAACATAAATAAACCTATAGCAATGTATACATGTGCTTATCTTCGAACGAGCGAAACTCTCACTAGTACACTCTGGCAACGAGTTGACATGAAGTTCTGTCATATTTGCACACCTAAAACGTCACTTCTCATAAAATTCAGCCTGCCATGAGTGGAGGGTTGTGCACTCGCTGGACGACGCTACAAGAAAACCGCATTAGCGTGCGGTCAAAACACGCGCCGTTCGCCGTTCGCAATTTTAACTCCACTCTCACTCTCTTGACCGCTTTTCCCGCTAACCGCCAATACACACATGTTGTTTGATTGTATTGGTTTTATTTGTTTTTGTATAAGTATTTTATATCATCTTGCTCTTTATGAAGTCAAAACAAAGCAGCTAACCGAAATTGAGTAATATTGGCTTAACCAATATCATAGAAGTGACCTTAGCGAGGCATGAGGCATGAGGGTCACAAGTGTGCTGTGGGGTTGTTTTAGCCATTCGATTTGCACGCATTACATAATATACGCGTAATAGATGTGTATCTAGGCACTTGTGAGAATTTTATGTACTTGCTTGGGTGTATGTCCGCTGTGTGTGCGAAAAGCACTCGTGGAATCGTCGAAATAAAATCCAGTGACGTGCCGCCCTTGGTTGCACATTCTTCACTAAGTAAACGAGGATATCTTATCTTTTATTTGCGTTAATAAAAACGCGTTTAATTCCTTCAGCGCGATAGAAACGCGCATAGTTGCGTTTAGTCGATTGCTTGGGCGGCGAGTTGACGCAAAATTTGACGAAATGCTCGCACATATCGGATTACAGATATCTGCAGTACAATATTGGAAGAGATACGTACATATAGAGGTATATATACATACATATATATATACATAAATGCATACATATATACTTACATACATACATATGTAGATACATATCGTCACCTAAAATGCAAAAACGTAACATCACTTTTCACAAGTTAACAGGCGAGGTATAAACGATATAATAGAAACCACTCTTATTGAAACAAATTTTGGAGTTTTGGTTATAAAATGGTTATATAGTGGTTATATATTGGTTACATAATGGTTATATATTGGTTACATATTGGTTTTATATTGGTTATATCTGATAGCGGAAGCTTCAGATGTTACGCATACATAATATATAATAAGATGTGGTGAATCATAAGCAATAAAAAGCTCAATTTTGATTTTTTTCCGATACGTTGTTTTGCATTTTAGGTGACGATATATACATATGTAGAAGTATGTCTCCGAAGGCATGTCAGAACATACATATGTATTACAATATATGTTAATAGAGCCAAAACACATTTATTGCCGCTTAAAAACATACCTACATAAATACATATATACATATGTATGTGATTATTGAAAAAATATATCTTAACTTAAAACAAACTTTTACCAAATATAATATTATATCCATTCCACATACACCAGAGAATGAAAGTGGAGTAGTAGAATAAAAAAATATTTCGCCAGCACCTTTTTATAAGTATATATATAAAATATATATGTATATATGTGTATTTATGTAAATAGTTAATTAGCTATTTCTTCACTTTATTTTTTTCTCACATAAATTTTACTGATAACAAACATTCAAATAACACTGGCGCCGTGTAATCCATCATCTTATAGAATTAGAGGCACTTCCACAAGGAAGCCCAGTGTAATGTGCCTACTACAACAACACACTATTCGATCACATGTGCTGATATCGCTGTGAAAGATTGCCTTACATATAAAAATATGCACATATAAGCATGTAATGTAAAAACATATACATATGTATGTATGTAACGTGGCGCAAACAAATGAAACACCAGGTGGAATAATATGAAATGTTATTCTTTCAAATAAGTAGTCGAAATTTTTCAATAATAAACAATATTTAGTATGCAAAATATTTTAAATTATGACTTTAACGCAAAAAAACAGTACTAATATTGAATTATATAGAGAAAACCATATTCCTAAAAGCAGAGTTTTTCGAAGCATTCAAAGTTTCCCATATAACATAAATGCAAAATAAATTTTCATTAAAAATACCACAGCTTTAGAAGCGTTTTGGATAAATTTTTTTACATCCCAGGTGTCTTGTAGAGTATAAAGTTTGCGAAAAAAACCTACATATGTATATACAAGCACTTACCCAGTAGGAAAGAGTCAAGTAAACAAAATGTTTAATTTCAACTGTAAATTTAGGCAATGTTTGATTATACTATGTTCCGACCGAGACTTACATAATTATAAGGTGTAGGCTGTTGAGTAAATTATCTTAAAAATCTACAGGATTAAGCAAGATTTCGCCATATAAATAAGGCATTTTTTAATCTCGTCACCGATCTTTCTAGAACTTCTTCTGTAGTGACTTCAATGTCATAATGCGTCTGCAGCAACGCCAGGCTGATCAATCTATCTTGAAGCATGTTCCTCCTCAACCACGTTTTCATGCGGCTAAGTGTCGGAAAAGAGCGTTCAGAGCTCGCATTCGTCACATGGAGATAGGGACAGAATATGTGAAGAAAACTATGAATTATGGGGTATAGCTCTACATTGCAGTTCATCAACGTTTTCAATGCAGTAGTCCGTAACTTGTTGTCTTTTGACTTTTGCTTCTGCCCCCAATGGCACTGTCAGTGCTCAAGTTCACCTTTGAGCTTCAAACGTCACACCAGGTTGTCATTATCAAAAAGATCTTTGAATCTATCTATCACGCAGTTAATAAGATTTTCAATTTCTTTGGTTTTCAAAACACATTTACGTTTTCTGGAAGCAGCAAACTCAGTTGAAATATATCCAATACTTCTCTAGAAAAGCGCGTCTTCAAATCTTCGCCGATTGTATCCAAATGAGGAATGTACACTGAAATCCTGTGGTATTCATCGCAAGTTCTCACGCAGAAATTTTCGCGTTTTGTTTGTCGGTCGCAGATTTTTGGTTTTTTTTCGTCAACTTTCAGTACTGCTGACATTTTTTTCGTGCTCGAATAAATGGATCGAAAATGTTCCTCAGCTTTATGGAACATTACAAGCAGCGCTTCTATCATATTTGATGCCTTTGCCAGATCGATCCATTCTTTCTAAATAATTGCGCTGACGTTGGAAAACTTGGAAGATAAACCGCAGAGAATATATCAATCGAACATATCACAGATACACTTTTTGACTTCAGTGATATCTTAGCATTATTTATTATATTCAAAAATGAAGACAGTCTTTAATTTTGTTTAAAATGGGAATTCAAGGAATATAACTATTTCTGTTACTTTATATTTTTTCAGAATAGTAAACTTATCCGCCACTAATTTTATCCATTAAATAGAAAAGACTTTAATAACAAAGAATGACATTTTAATGTAGTGAATAGATTAACTGTAATCAAATCACTTCATATTTTTGGTCGGCATATGATACTAGCTTAGGTTTTACTAATGCTTCAAACAATTGCTGCTGTTGACATGGACATTCTTACTTATCTAGAATGAAGTCCTTCAGTCTAAGTCGCATAGTTAAATGACTACTAATTCAATGCTGCCTTTATTGTTGTTTGAGCAAAGTTTTAGTACGAAATCGAAACAGTTTTTCAATAGTATTCAATTTCTTGGTTCACAGATTAATTAAAAAAAAATGTTTGAAAATGTTTGCAAGAGTTCGTTCTCAAAATTTCCGCTAAGAAGTTACAATCAAGCTTGTTGGAAACGAACAGACTGGTCGAAAGATTCAATTGTAGCCAAAAGTCGCAGTTTTAAGACGAAAGGAAAGACGAAGGGCACTAACTTACTCGTGCTTGGGCAACACGCTTTGCATTATTGTACGCTATACTTCACTGTATTAAAAATTAACAAATAAAATGATAACTAGTCTATAGTTAGTGGACCGGCTGTTGAGTTAAAAGACTTTCACTCAAGAAGCTTAAGTTATGAAACTAAAGTCCTTTGAGCTTCGGGTAGTAAATGTATTATATGTATATATACTAGGGTGTGTCATTCTGAGTCAACCTTTTCTTCAACTGAAAACAGGCCAAAAACTTTCGAAAATGTGAAAAAGAAAGTCACTCAAATGTTTCAAATTCTTTGTTTTCCATATAAATAACATGGAAAAAAATCATTTTTTTTTTTGTGGTGGTTATTGTGCGGAGGTTATTATATGTGCACGCGATGGCTGACAGTAGGGATGGTAAACTCGATTCCGATTCTACTCGAGAATCGAGTTTTCTCGTATACCTAATAATCGATTTTTGGGAATCGATCTTCAGTAGTCGATGTCGATTAAGAATCGATTCTTGACATTCGATTGAATCGATTCTTGAGATTAATATTAATATTAAGAGCTCATCTTTTGAGTGAGTTTTTCAGTTGAAAAAAAAAGGTTGCCTCAGAATAACACACCCTAATATATACATATGTACAAGTTCTTTCGAGGTCAAACTTATTATTTAATTTCAGCATAATAACTATTCGAAACAAAAGTCCAAGCATTTCAGCAGAGCTTTTGCTTAACGTCTTTCTACATCCTAGAAGGGTATATAACTTGTGCATACATTTGTCGATGTGTTTATGGCAAAAATATACAAACATTAATCAGCCGTCAACTATTAACTCCAACAAGCAAGCCGATAAATTTATGACAAGGGCGGCATTCTATTTTTTTCAAACGCTTTGAATTTGACTTTTTATAAATCGTTGGCATTAAATAGTGATGGCTGTATCAAAGGAGCCGCGTCTTTCCAATGACATTCTTTTGCGTTTATGCACACCACTTATTGGACGCGGTGTCACCTTACCACACTTCGCCACTCCCTGCAGCCCGCCGCTCCTCCGCGTCTTCAACGCGACACTTACTCAGTCACTCAGTTATCACAATATACAATTGGCTTGTTCACCGAATGCCGCCGGCAGAATGAACGGTTGCTATTATAGTGCAGGTGACAATATATATTTATAGATATCTACACACACACATCTAAATAACACACTTGAGCTTCTATGGATTTACATGTGTGTTTGCGTGGCCAACGCATTTCTTGAAGCCTCCAGAAAACCTCACGACTTTTTTGTGTTACCTTATCAAGTTGGATAGGAGAGCGCTTGTAACGGTTTTCAGTACTTTCGGCTGTCTGTGCTGCAGTTTTGTAAGGGCAGTGATTTCAGCAATTTCCAGTTATTGTGTGAAAAATTGGTCACACTTAAGTGTGTTTTGTTGTAAGTATTCATAGCGCACCGCCATAGCGGTAAGTCGTTTAATGAGCATGCGGTTGGAAGAATACATATGAGTACATATAATACATTATTATATACATTTAAATATGTACAAACACAAATAGATCTAATATGCTTTGGTTTAAAGACACACACTCACTCACAAATAGTGTTCAAAAATTTGTTTGTTAAAAAATGATCGAAGCGAGGTGTTCTTTTTAATTTACTTTTATGCATTTCTAATTAAAAAATTACAAAATTTTATAATTTACAAAAAAAAGTTAAAAGTTTCAATTAGCCGAATAATCTAAGAATCTCCGAGCTGCATTTATAGCTTCAAAATATATGTATGTCAACTTGCTAAAGACAAGTCAAAATCTTTTATCTTAGAGAATTCGGCATCTTAATTCCGAAAAAAAATGCTATAAAAGTGTGTTAGCTTTTAACTTAATTTTTTTTTTCAAATTAACGTTTTTCTGAATAAAAGTTAAATTTTGGCAAAAATATTTAGCTCTAATTTGATTATATAATGACAGTTCGTAAAAATGCTTTTAAAGTTTGATTAAAGCTTAAAGCTGCCTGGCTCGAACGATTCGACACTATAACCGTGTGAACTGGGAATCTTTTCATTTACTTTTCCTCTAAAGTACGTATTCTAACAATATCGATTTTTTTAAAACCCTTGACTGCCGTTTTTCATACTTTTTAAGCCACGTTCTGCTGTGAACCGACGTTCTGCATTGACCGTAATAAATAGTAGTCAAAAGGGTAAGCTCTAGGCTATAAGCGAGTGTGGCAAGACTTTTCATCTGCTACTTTCAAAATAGTTTTTAATGGGTCTTAAAACATGAGGTCATGAGAGAAAATTATTGCCTATTACCTACTCACAAATATCGGGCGTGTTTCTGCAATAGTTCGCTTCAATGCGTTGTTGTCGATCTTGACAGAACATAATAATTCCATCAAGTACAAAGTCCTATCTTGTCGTATTGGATATTCGGTTTTCCGTTAATTTTGCTAGTTGACCAGGTTTCACATATACCTACTTTTTTAAGCTTATGGTTGTCGTAATGGATCCATTTTTCAACACTAGTCACAATTCGATGTAAAGTTTTTTAGCTTTCAAGCAACATTTCTGGCTAGCAAAACTGTCTTTCAAAGTCTCTTGGCTTCAATTTAGGTGATACCCAATTTCTTTGTTCTTGAATATATCTACCTGCTTTAAAACGTTTTGTAATGGCTGCTTGAGTATCTCTCAAAGATTTGGCGAGCTCTTCTTATGCTTCGTAACAATCTTCATTGATTAACGCTTCCAGTTCCTTTATCTTCCAACTTTTTTTTTGTCTGCGAAGTCTAAATCACCACAATCAAATCAAGAATGTGTCATGTTCGCTCAGCTGGAATATATTCACTAGAAACTTCCACCCAAATACTAAGACTTTCAGCTGAGATTTTCTTCATATTAAAGTAAAGAAGAAAACTCCTCGCAAAATTTCTGTTTCAAACACCAAGTTCCCTATATATGAGTGGAAAAATTGTTATATATACTGAAAAAGACGCGAAAAGGCAGTATTTTTCTATTTGTAGTGTCTCCAGAATATTGGAAAAAATCAATGTGCTTATAGACCTAATATAAATAGCTCAAACTCAAATTTGGAAGGGTAGAGACGCTGAATAGGGAATCTCTTTCAACAACATACATCCTCATTTCATTCTCTGATGATGGTGAATGATGAATTGAATGAAAGAATCGAAGCCAGGAAAATATGTACCTCAAGGTGCAAAACGTCAAGCAAAGAATCGGAATCTAAGCAATTATATATACATACATATATGTATATACATACACTATATACAACTCATACACTGACCGACATATTGGACATAAGATTAGTTAGAACAAGTAAGGAAGGGCTAAGTATTCTTGAACTTGCAAGAATCAAAGCCAGGGAAATACAAAACTTTAAGGTTTAAAACCAATTATATAGAGTAAAGTCAGCCGGAAGTTCGAAAATCCTAATACTAGTTATATTGGCGCTAGGCCAAGTTTTTGCTCAAATTTATCTATTTTAGGCACAAAAATACATTGTAATTAATAAAACACGCTCTCTTATTTTCATTGAGATAACGCACATATTGGCCGATATATGCGGTACAAAGTCACCCGGAGGTTCGAAAATCTTCATATTAAGTATATGGGGGCGAAGGGAAATATTGGTTCGATTCAACCCATTTTTGACATACAGACATACCATTATAAGAGAAGGATTATCCCTTAATTTCAGTTATAGTATACTATATATCAAACATTGACCGACACTTTCGATCAAAAGTCAACTATAGGTATTGGGGTCTAAATATTCGGTAACTAGGGGTTTGAAAAGTTTTTATTGGATTCAAAAAACTTATGGGCATAAGAAGGCATGTCCTAAAGGCATTATTCGTGCAAAATTTTATATCGTTATATTAATTGCTTCTTGATTTCTGCAGTGGAAAGGAAAGAGTCAGATGGAATTTAAAATTGTGTTAGATGGCAATGCGACATAAGAATATTAGAATAATGTTATGTGCCGAATTTGGTTGAAATTGGTGAAGCGGGCCCTGAGATATGTGGTTTTACCTAAAAGTGGGTGATACCACGCACATCGTCCAATTTTCACATCGACACATACAACCCTTAGGTGAACAAAACTATTGTACTCTGTAGCAACATGTTGCAAGAGTATAAAGATTCATGGGCAATAATCACTCTTACGTTTTGTGACCGTAGGAAATGTTACATTTTTGCCTTGTTAGAAGGCAACACTTTGAGGAAAGAACTAACGAACCTGAAAACAGATCGTGCAAAGAACACGCAACTTTGACAGCCCAAGCATAGGGCAGCATAAGTACCCAGACATACCCAATGTATATCCTGCATGCAACGAGTCTCCGCATAACACTGACCATCTCTTTGCATGCCCTACCAACCCCACTCATCTAACACCCTTTTCCCTTTGGTCCGACTCCGTCGAAACAGCAGAGCCTCCCGTTAGATGACGTCGATGACAACACAGATAACCCTTACCATCCTAACGAGTATTGATAACCGTTAAAACAACAACAACAACAGGGCAGCATAAGTGCAACTCTTTTGTGAAAAAAAAAAACATTTTTGGCCGTAGATATGTATCTCATATATTGGATAGATAGATCTCGTCTACATACATGCATATGTATTCGCCTATAGTGGCGCTAACCCATATACGAGTACATGTATACACAGTATTATATAGTTTGAAGTATGTTAGAAGTAAATATATGTTAGGATTTTTTTCGAACTTTGGCTTTCAAGTGGCCCACTGGCGTTCGTTGTCAATACTTGTGCCGCTCAAGTGGCTGGATAACCGTAAGCAAATATTGGTTATTAGCTTAAGTTTTATGCTAATATTTCTAGGAGTAATACTTGAAAATATGCGCTCGAACATATTTAATTAAAAAAGCAACAACAACAACTTACGTAACCGACTTGCACATACATAATTTGAAAGTAGTAGACACAGTAGCAATATAAGTATGTATTTATGTATGTGTGTCAATAAGAATTATGTACTCTAGTAAATCTAGTACTTATGTATGAGTGCGCACTTGTTGACATTTTAATTCCCAACTCAAGCGTTAATATCAGTTTAATTGAATTAGTAAAACTGAAAATGATTTATTAGGAGCGAATTATCTCTTGTAAACAAGTCATTTTTGCGAAAAGTTAAATTACATATTAAAGCTCTGTAGTGTCTTGTCAGCCACAAGTGCTAACCAGCAAAACACCAATACACCAATAACTGCCACCGCATGTCACCCCTAAGCGCACAAGCTTACAATATACGCCACTAAAGCCACTTTTTAACAAGTGGCACGATTCAAAGCGAAATACTGTTAATTTGCCTAATGAAAATTCTGCGTTGTCAACAGCGAAGCAGCGAAACAGCGAGAAGATAGCGCGCAGCCAATAAACCAACATGCCAATCAGTCGTCCTCGCCAAAAACGGCCTGGTGACACAGCGCCATGCACAACGCAAGCACATGCCGCTCTGCTGTCAGCCATCCTTTTTGTGTTGGTATTTGCGGTGACACATTTGGGCAGCCAGTTCGGCAGGAGAGCAGCCAGGCAGCGCCTCGCCTTTTCTTGCCTTTACTTTGCTAAAAAATATTAGATACCGTGTGCACACAGGCTTACATATATAGTGGCATGAATGTATGTATGTCCTTCTGCTTGTTCGCTTGCACTGCGGCCATTTGTGAAAATTTTCGTCTAAGATTGATGATGACATTAGCATCATTGTCAAGAATTTAGAAGAAAACATTCAAACGCAAATGCAAAAAAAATTATGATAAGACGTTAAGTGGCCTGGGATATTGAATAAGGAGTCTTCTTTCATGTGGCTTTGCAAAAATAAAAATCATTGATATAAACACATTGCGCAAATTTGTTACCTTGACATTTTAATTTGCCCATAAGCCGCGCCAAAACACACAGAGTTGCCGAATTCAATCAGCATGAGAATAAGTTTCTTTAATTTTCGTCCAAAATTTTCAATGTTGGATCTGTAGGAATGTAAGAACGAGTTGCGGTCGTAAGTGCGTGTTTAACGAAGTCTTTTGCGGGTAAGGGGATGGAAAATGCCTTCCGCATCATCAGAGCTGTCATCACAGCAACTTTATGTGCCTCTTTCAGGTCACTACAAATCCGCCCTCTAAGGGACCGTCGATCACCCAGGAACCGGGTTTGGGGTACTTCAGGGTGGCGTTCCATTTTTCGCATTGAGAGATTTACATCCGCGCACCTGCGTCCAGGTCCCGCTTTTTTCGACGTAGCAAAATTGCTACGTATTTCTGGATGCTCCCCCAGTTTCTTTTCGCTCTCCAGCATGACACCAATTAAATTGTACACATTTGTGGAACCAAACAGGTCTTCTACGGCGGTGCGTTCCTGTTGCCATAGCACACATTTGAAAAATATGTCTTCTGCGTCGTCATCTGTCGCGTTGTTATGTAGGCATGACGGCTCTTCGACTTTACCCATTCTATGAAGGTACTTTCTGAAATATCTCTGTCCGAATAACTGCTGTGTTGTGTAGAAGTCGACTTCTCCATATTTCCGACTTGTCCATAAACTTAAATCTCGTATAAGTCTGGCTGTTCATCTGCCGCGATTCTCATTCTTTCTTTATTCGGTCAATTGCGCTCTTGTTATCCTCATCTGTTTTCTTTAGCTCCACGGAAGGTCAATGGGAGCATTACTTGTTACTTCAATGTTCTCTGTCGGACAAAATGGACTAACGTCGAAAGCGGTCATGGCCACTCAGTATTTGGTTTAGGTGGAACTTCAGGTCCCCTTGTCATTTTTCTATCCACGAATGAATATCTGGTTCAATCTGTGGGTCCATCGTCCTTTGGGTGAGGTTTGCCGCCGCTGCTTCCACATTGTAAGGCTCTTAGTTCTCTCTGCTTTTTCCCCGCCTTGTAGACGGCTCTGATAGCTGGTATAGTCGCGCGAGTTCGTCCCTCTGGATGTCAATAGGCGGCATGCTGACTTAGTACTTCAACTGCATCGTTTGATATCAATCGGAAAGTACTTTTTACTTGGATTGAAGAATCATTCTCGAAAGAGCATTATATCTTCTGTTTGCTTTGCCGGAAGTGTAAGCCAAGTGTTCCTTAAATTTTAACTTGGAGTCCAATTCCCAAATACTTCAGCTACGGCTCCGAAGTAATCTCACACTCCCCTATGGTGAGTGGTAGGTTTTCTTCCACCTTTGTGGTACTTATGAGAACGGAAGTCTTGCCGTTTTTGCTCCGCCTGCTCTAAACAACTTGTTGTTAACCATTGCCGGAAGTGTAAGCCAAGTGTTCCTTAAATTTTAACTTGTAGTCCAATATTACTCCCAAATACTTCAGCTACGGCTGCGAAGTAATCTCACACTCCCCTATGGTGAGTGATAGGCTTTCTTCCATCTTTCTTGTACTTATGAGAACGGAAGTCTTGCCGTTTTTGCTCCGCCTGCTCTAAACAACTTGTTGTTAACCATTGGTGCCGAACATTTATTCGATCTTAGCATTTTAGCCAGAGATCATCTAGTTTTTTAGCCACTGCTACTTCGGTTTGGTTGATGTATTCTTCGACCTCCGTCGTACATCAAGTTTTATAGTAGAGCGCCTAAGATCGAGCCTTGCGATGTTCCACTCGAGGTAGGGTAGCTCTGAGTACCCCCGTCCGTGTCAAAAACAACCTCCTATTTTCAAAATAGCTCATTGTAATATTTACTTGGACTTTATATGCCAAGTCACCCTTCCATGAAAGTGAGGATATAAGCAAACTGCGTGCCTAAATTATCACATATATGTATGTATGGTACATACATACATGCTAGTATGTACCCATATGTATTTATATATTCCTGCAAATAAATTCATAAAAATATCGAATTAGAAATATGCAATTACACCCATCCATATACTACATTATATATACTCGTGCATGCCTCATACTCTATGTACTATGTGTGTATGATAACAAAAAAATTCTTCAGAAAATATACATATACAATTTGAGGGGTAAAAAAAAACAACCACTGCATTGGCAACTCCAACAATAGTCGGAAGAGCTTGAATGCCTTTGCCTCCGTATTTTCGTTGGTGATCCGTCATGTTGTCAGAATGTATTATTCGAATTAAGATTTTTACTTTTTCTGCCATTGAATTAATACATAGAGAATAAAGCGCAGATGTACTCACACTCAGTCCACCACTTTACGCACATATGGCTGCACATGCTGTCCCAAAAAATGTACCGCTAGGCATGCTCGTATATTGTACTTGCGTGCATGCGAGTGAATGTACATAAGAAACATAATGTCCGTGGTGCGTATGTAGAAACTTGCAAATAAAACAAAATGGCGTGCGTGAGCAGTTAGTTTCAGCTTCCATATTTGCTTTTTAACAAAATATTAAACGCATATGTAAATATAAAAATAAAGAATTCAAGTTCTTATATATTTAGGAGAGTAAATATTTTTTTTCAAATGGTAGATAGTGATATATAAATTTTTCTTTTCCAATAATAAGGAAAATATAGGAAGCTGAAAAGCGGAGGAAATTCCTTTTAATATTAAGATCACACACTTGGAGATTTTTTTTTGGGTTTGTCTATTAATTTTTTTCAGAATATAAAGAGAACAAAATAACAGATTTTTAAGCCGTATTAATAAGTATACATTATTAGTATTCTACACTCTAATAAAATTACTGTAAAAACAAAATGTACTCACTCATTTATGCAAATTTAAACTTGTTTGATAATCAAGTTAAACAAAATTAAGTAATTCGAAAAGCAACTTTATAATTGTATATACCATATATTTATCATATGTACATATATAATTTGTATGTATCTATAAACATACATATGTATATACATACATACATACATGTGTCTACATTTATCTATATTTATGTGCACACAATCCAAGTTAAGAAAATGTTTCTGTCATCTTATAATTAATTAACGAGTCATTTGGACATTCATTTAGTATATATGTATGTATGTATATACTGTACATGCATTCTTACATACACATGTTTAATCAAATAAACAACAAACTAATGCAGTATTATTTGAAGTAGAATGTTCGTTTAATTTTATCGATGAAAATGTTGCCTCCTTATATGGCAACATTGCAGAAATGTTCCATTTTTTAAATAATAAAAGAACAACAAAATGGCATCCTATTATATATCAGAAAACCTATATGAATAAACTTTTTAAACTGTAATTTACGAAAATTATGAAAAACTTCTCATTTAACACTTGTTTTACCTCTGAATCTGAGTAAGCGTTCACAACGCCTCCAACGAATTCTTCCACTCTCGGCAGGGAATCTCTTTCAATATCGACCAACACATTTGCAATTTCCCATAACGATATTAATAAAATTGGTATTTATTGACTAAATGGGGATCAATTTCAAGATTCCCTACTTTTTTACACAGAAACTTCAGATTGGGGTATATTTATTATCATCCGAAAAAACATTATTTGGTATTTATTTTTGAAGATTATCTCTTACAAATGATGGACGCAATTTTCGATGAGACGTTCGAGCATTTCGACTGGTAACTGGCGAATGACATGCGTGATGTTTTGTTCCGGGCATTGTCACAAGCTTCACTTTCAAGCATCAAATAATCGGTTACCATGGCGAGATAACGGTCGCCATTGACGGTTACGTTCTCACAGGCATCAATTTTGAAGATATGTATATGGACCCATGATACCACTGGCCCATAAGCCACACCAAACCGTTGTTTTTTTTGATGAAATTACAGCTTTGAGTTTCTTCATGTTGCTCCTCGTCTTAAATGCGACAATAATGCTTGTTTACATACCTATTGAGCCAGAAATAGGTCTCATCGCTGAACAAAATTTGGCTCGATTGGATCTTCTTCGAACTTTTCAAGAGTCCAAAGAGCGAAGTCATATCGTTTAGGAAAATCGAGCGGCTTCGGTTCTGGCACGAACTGCATTTTGTATGCTTTCATCTCGACGTTAAATACGCCAAGTCGTCCCATACATCAGTCCGAGTTGCAGCGAACGGCGTCGGATTGACTCTCCACGGTCTTCGTATAGTACACTCTTAGCTACGGCTGCAATATTTTATTCACTACGTACTGGACGTGGTCAATTCGGTACAAAATTATCCATTAATGAATGCTGGGTCTCAATACGATAATATTTATTTACAGAAATGAATTGAATTTTCGTAAAAAAGTTGAACAATTTATAAACCATGTTCAGGCGTAAGTTTTTTCGTTATGAAATGCCAAACAATACTGAACAAAATTAACATGTCAGCTCTGTCAAAGAAGGCTATTGAAAAAAGTACCTCTTCTAGGATCACCCGTAATTAAACAAATGAAAATATTGGGTAGTCGAAAAAGTCTTTTCGTATTTCTAATAAAAGTTTAACTTATTTTCTTTTATATTAATAATAATAAATAAATAAACAAATATGTAAAGTCTCACCTTTCCAACACTATATGGCATGACACAATGTGATTGGTAGCACTGGCGATATACGACTGCAACGACATCTATTGACAAAATACGAAAATTCTTTTTCGACTACCAAATATAAAATGACTCGCCAATACTAAAATAATAGAATGAGGCTGACCCTCGCACCAAAGTTAGCGCTGAATTTCACTTGGACTGCTGGGAATGTTTGTTCTTTGTGATTCCCAAAAGCGACGAAGAAGTCTCTTACTGAAGAAGTTTGATGCTAATATTAATGAAGACAAGCATTTCAAGTGGTTTGTAATTGAGTATGAAACATATATTATAATTATGTAAAAACTTTCTGAAACTGCCACACCATGCCTTCGGGACCGGGTTTCAAGTTTAGGTTTCAACTAGTTAAACTTAAAAAAACTTCCCTTCGAAGTTGACTTCACCAATCGTGCAATTTATGAGAAGAATTTCTAATTTCATCTAATTTCAACATCAACTTGAAATTTTTCTCCTAAAAGTTAATAAGTAATTGAAAGAATACGTTTAGCATTGACTTAGCATTGAATACACTTAATTATCATTTTAAATGAAACCTTGCCTGAAAACTACCGCAAACATCAGGACGATGAATATTTTTGTGAAACTATATATCCACGAGTGAATTTGAAATAAAAGTTTTTTTCATGTGTTTATTATAAAGTATTATAAAAAAAAACGAAAATCGCTGTCAGATATAATAACCAATATATAACCGTTTCTTTGCATTTTAGGTAACGATATATTATTATTCAAATTCCAAATAGTTTCGGAGATATCAGTATATTTGCAAAGTTCCACTCAGTCAGTCACTCAGTGTAAATGGATGCCAAAATTTGTAAAGCTTTTCTTCTCGACCCTGAAGTCAGTGAGAAAAAATTATCGGAAACAACTGGACCGATTGCATTTTAATTTTCACACTATCTTCTTAGACGCATTTTCCAGGTAATGATCAAAGGATTAAGATTTTTGTTAATAAGTTTTCTCAAAAATCATTTCGCGGACATACATTCAAAGACTAAAAATCATGAAGTTTTACATATTGATTAATAAATCAGAGTCAAACAAAGACCTTTTAATTCTAATTGAAGGCATTTACTTGACAACTAATAACTGTGTGTAAGATCAGATGTTTTTGACTGACCATTGCTACTCCTCAACAATATTGTCCAATATGTTGCAATATATTGAACTCAACATATGGTGGTCAGTTTGCGCGTTGGACAATGCGGCATTGTAGAGGGGGTACCCAGCGCAATAGGATATGAGCTAAATTAGCCCCTAAATCCACATTCACATTTGAAAGTGCATTTCTCTTTCTAAATGCCAACGCCAAATAAGTATTTGTCAACACCGAAATTAACCCTTTCAGTCAATAAGCACGAAGGCAGCGACGGGAAGAGCAATTTAATTAAATTAGCTTCTTAGCCATTTAGCTCATCAAGCGAAGTCAATCACGTTTTATTTGTGTGCATACAAAAATGTAGCAACAACAAAAGCAAGCACAAGCATTATTAACCGTTGAAGGGGTCTAACAAGCGGCTGGGCAGTTTATGTATATACATATGTATGTATATGTACTCATGTGTAGGTTCATATGTGTGTTGGTACATGCGTTCTCTTCTGAATATTCAATATAATGACTTGACGAAATTCACTAATCTGTTTACTTTGTCATTTCGTTGCTGCCCTTTTGCCGCCCGCACTTCTCGCCACTGCGTCGCTGTCTGTTCTGTCTGTTATTGTTGCTATTGTCAGTTATTTGAACTTTCTACTTGTCATCTTGACTTCATAAAGCGCATGTGAGTCTCAAAAAAGCTACAAAAATTTGAAGAAATCTACAAGCGTTTGCTGCAGAAGCGCGCAGAGCTTTGTGTGTGATTTGAGGGAAAAACAAAGAGGCATAATAAATAAGAAAAATATTGAAAAAAACGTATGAAATGCAACAAAGCTTCAATTTTCGGTCGCGTTCTTGCAACGGAATGTGTTGTGGCTGCGACCGCCTGCTGGCTTATTAGTCACGATTTGTTACAAAATTTGCTCCTGATAGGTGGTGTACATATACACATGTATCTATATGCGTGTGTATGTCTATTTACGTGTTTGTATGTGTGTATATATGCACATATGTGTGTATGTGTGTGAGCAGAAAAGTCAAATTCACTTCATGCCACAAATGTGCATTCGCAGTGCCACACAAAGTGCCTTATATGCGCATACACATGTGAGGCAAGCAATTTTGGACACCACTCAATGTCGAAAGGCTGCCAGAATGCTGCATTTAGTACGGTAGAAACCCACCGGCCGTTATATTTAACAAATTGTGACAAGATTCGTACACCGAATTCCACTTGGTGTGCAGTTACAGAAAGGCTCTGAACTGACAACCGCACAAATATACGTATATATGTATGTGTATATATTTTATGTTTTAAATATATATGTATATGTTATATGTAAATAAAGAAATCCCTAATGTATGCTTCAAATTGATTGTAAGAAACCTGAAATACCCAAAGCCGCTGCCACTTTTTCAGCTGCGACAGGTAAAGGTAACAAGGTACGCAAATACACACATACACATGCATACATACATATATATATATATATATGTATATATATATATATTTGTATGCTAATATTGACTTTAATAAAATTCGGTAGCATATATTGGCGTGAAAGGCAAACAACTTGTGTTTGACTTTCTTAAGTCATACTCTCTCTGGCACAAACATACACACATTCATATTAGTGCGTAGCTAAATGAGCGCGTGTGTGTGTGTGTGTTTTTAGTTTAGTAAATATTGTCCGATACTTAAGTGAAAAGCGTTATCAGAAAACCCCTTTTTGGCTACTGTTTAAGTATGTCGACCGGATGCTTGCGTAGGTGTTGACATGTTTGTACAACAAAACGTCGATGGGATTATCGAAACATTTTATTTGTATTATGTGTTAGACATGTGAAAAAGGATGTACAAAGAAATGCTTGTAAGTGTGCACTTAGATACTATCACTATAAGGTGTGTGTGTGTGTGCGCCTACGCTGACGTCTCAAAGACGTCTAAAAAATGGCGATTTTAGCATTAGATATAGTAAATTGTTTAACACAACATAACCGATCGGCGCCACATTTTTGGGTATGATACATTCGAACATTCAGAGGTGGGAGGCGTGGCACATTATTATTGAAGCATTTCAAATAATTAGTCATTTTATTTTCACTTTTATTGTTTTAGAAAGTAAGAACTTGCATTTTTCACTGAATTCATACTGAAGGTTAAGTTAAAATTAACTCCGTTTTTAACTATCTGAGATAATCGACTCAGTCACACACTCACTTTTTCATTTCTTTTTAGGGTGCGAGAACAAAAACAAATTTTAATTATCGAAAATAATCGTTTATTTTTCAAAATATGTGCATTCCATTAAGATCTATAAGTTATACTTTTGCAGCGTTTGAACCAATTTTCGAAAGTCTTTTACCACTATGATTGAGATAACTCTAAAAAATGCGTTTTGAACGTATTAACCGCTTCTTCAGGGTCGATCTTCTAATATTATGTCCATCAATAATTTCCAGAACAACAACTGATTTGGGACAACTTTCACGAAATTCATCTTAGACTGAACGAGCTTGATTGCATTCACCATAGATAAACACTAGTCCTTGATGGAGCTTCATCTCCAAAAATTTAATTAAATTCATCGATGCTCTATTGCTGAGTTAATCCACGTCGAAAGTTGTTAAAAATAATCGCTCGAAATTTTTCGCGACTTAATTCTATATTTTGGCCGATATGAATATATTTAGTTACTGTAAGCAACACAAATAGCGGTCGTATGTCAAAACATTCTGAGTGTGCATGCCATCTAAAATGTCATGCTTTAAGATAAAGTTGTGAGTTGCCAGATTGCAACACTAGGGTTGCCGAATCGCGAAAGATAAAAGGCAACCTACGTAGCGACAGTTATCTTAATGGAATTTCGTATCAGGTAAAGAAGAAAAAAGTTAAATTTGGCTGCAACGAAGCTACAATACCCTACACAGATGCATTTCTTGTAACTTAAGTTGTTATAAAAAGATCAGTTTCTTGATTTTTTTCGGTGGTTACAGATAGAAGGACGCTGTTGTACATCTAAAGTCTCCGACGTTTCTTTTTGGATGTGGCAAACATAATAACAACGTTCATAGTATAAAAATATAATATTGAGTCACGCAAAACCCGCTCAGCAGAAACAGAGTGGAGTATAATCAACGGTAGCATATTTGGCAAGGTGAAACTTGGATTCTGACATCCACCATCTATAGGTGTTTGATTGTAACGTTGTTTTCTCTCCCCTGCGACACGGCACATCGTACCAGCTGTTCTTTTGCCTTTTCCGGGCAGCTTGATGAATTTTCCTATGCTAGAATCTAGTACTACGGATAACCATATTTCGGTCCCCGGCGAATTCGAGTAACCTCAATCCATTTGGGGATGTTTAATCGTGGGGGCTGATTTTGTTGACCGTTGTTTCAAAGAAACCTTTTTTGTCCATCCTGGCGTTTAAGTTGCTATGCACGATTTTGACATTGTGGCGGGCGCAGCTCTCATAGCTGCGCTTCAAGCCCTCATAAAAGACATATTTGCTTACATTGTCCTTCTCTTGTGTCGGGGTGTGAGCGAGCGCAAATCAGCGATATGTTGAAAAACTTCACTTTGATGAGGACTGTGGTTAGACGTTATCCTAAATGGCAAGACTCAGCGACAGGGTCTCTCTCCCACTACGATTTCCACACCGAACTTTCGCTTCTTTTGTTTTGTTCTTTTCAAAGGGGATGTTTTTTACGTGGTGGGTCCCAAACTCAGCACACAACCTTTGGGAGAGATGTTTCGCCATCTGACATTAGCTCGCTTTCAAACGGATGTTTTTTTTTTCCTACCCAGAGGAAACTTTGTCTTAAACCAAAAGCCGTGAGCTGCTTGAGCCAAAGAATCGTTCCACTCCCAAGGGAATGGCGCTCAGAAGACTTTCTTCACTTGTGTGAACTTCTACAGATGACTCTATCCTCCGTTAGAGCGTATATTTGCAATAAAAATTAGTCAGTTGTACAATTGTACTATGCCTTCCAGTATATCTCCGAATAATTAACTTTTTTCGTCAATTTGTGCGAGCTCGCTCGCTCGGTTCTATCTAAGAAGATCTAAATTGGATATTTAAATATTAAATTCTGAATATGTTATTTAAAACGCTCTCATATATTAAATTATATTCTTGTTAAAATCAAGGTTGAGGACTAAGAGAATTAAATAAGTGTTAGACCGCTCAGTTGAGCTTGAATGTCACTGAAAAATAGATATAATTTTTTAAATAAAACTGTAAATTTCGAAAAATTACATTGGTTTATTAATAATTTAATACAACTTTAGAGACCTAGCTATTTCGAATGGGTAACTGTCGCATTGAACTAACGGACTTAAAAAAAACCAAATTAAACCTTGGAGTTATGGCAAGAGCTTTGAAGCACTAACAATGGAAGGATCTCATAAAAAGACGCCACCCAATTTAGAGTACATATACACATACACACATATGTATATATACATAAAGACTTAAACCCTAAAAAGTTGAATACTTTCAACAAACATTTTCAAAATTTCAAGTTTCGTGGGAGATTTTTCCAAACTCCATAACCCCACTGCTAACAAGCTTCCTTTACATAAGTACTTATGAATTTATGTGTGTACATATGTATGTGCATTTGTTTATGCAGATTTGTCTGCATTTGCTTAGGCATTACTCTTCATTTATCAATTTATATAAATATTATAAAATTTATAGTTAAATCAACAACAATTACACTGAGCCTGTAAGTGTAATTAACAAGAGTTTCGATGTTATCGGGTTACAACAAACGCGCCGGACAGCTGAATGTGGGAATGAAGAGGGTGGGGTATTAACGGGTGTACGCCAGCGCGTAATCAATATTTGCTTTCCGACTGTCAGTGTCAGTTTATAGTGGTGCCATGGCGCTTAGATGTCACACTTCCCTTGTTGCTTTTCACACCACTCCCACCCAATGCAAGCGACACGACAGCTCAAAGGCGGCCGCTGCGGCGGTGGCGGCGCTGATGTTGATGGTAGTAACGTCAGTAGCCCAGCCATATGTTCGGAAAAGCGTTTGCTTGCAGCAGCTACACATACACACTTGTGTATGCACATGTAGTATATGTATATGTATGTACATGTACATATATGTATGTAGATGTATATGTGTGTACATTTATATGTTTGTGTGCATGCATTCATCGTGCGCCGTGTCTTGTTCACTAACACACCTTTCGCCGTTGCACCGTGCTTCTCTGTCAGTTTGTCTGTCGCTCCGATGAAGTGGAAGCGATCCCTGATAATTCTCTAAAACTCCGGTACACATTACAAGCGCATACGCGGTAGATATCGCTGGCGCCGGACGCCAACTCCATTGCCGCCAACTGGCCGCGTCGCTTTTGACAAGAAGCGATTGCGTGTATGCGAGTAGCTGTGTCAATGCGCCACGAAGCTGATAACTACACACACACACACATTCATACATGCACAAATGTGCCCGCAAAGTACGAGCGTGCTGCAACTGGAAGCGCAAACAGATTAGTAAGCCACTCAATGCTCGATGCCCGGCAGCACTCCGCGCAGGCACCTGAACAAACGGCCATCAGCCATCGGTGTAATGGTGGCAGCTTTTTATGTGGCGCTATTTGGATTTGTCTGCACTTGGGTGTAATGCGAATATAATGCATCGGTATTTATGTGAGATCGCAGCTCTCTTGTGATTACACCAACTAACGGGTATTTACATTTGCGCCGGTGTATTGTCACAATTTTAATGACAGCTACTGTTTCACTCAAGCGCTTGTGGGAATGTGACGGGTGGAGGAGAAGGTTGGTGATGGCACATAAGCGTGTATGTTTGTATGTATAATGCCTGTGCATTGATGTATTTAGAGACCGTTCCAGTTTGTTTGTACAACTCAAGTGATTGTTGTTGTTAAAGGCTTAATAGTGTTCATTCCTCAAGAAGGGATCATAAATCCATCATTGTTTTGGCGTTTAAACCATTTGACGCGTTTAGTATTTACGATCCCATAATCAGTTCATTTACATACAAACAAACGCCTGATTATGCATGTACATTCATATGTATGTATTTATATATACCCTCTCGGGTTTTATTAAAAATTGAAAATATTGTATGTGAAAGTAATATGAGTTTGCATGAATTATTTATGACCACATAAAGTGCCAACAACACTAACACTTAGGTGTGCCAGAAATATGTATGTATGATTATGTGTTTGTATGTCCGCTGTATTAAGCCAATATACCTTAATCTCAGCAAGATTATCAACTTGCACTTCCATATCTGCAAGTAGATTAAGTTTTCCTTATAATTCCATAAATTTATATAAAAGACCGATTATCGCAAGACGCATTCCTCAGCTGTTTCGAAGATTAGCTATTATTAGAAAAAATCCGGCAAAACAAATAATTAACTTATATTAGGAAAAAACGAATCGAAGCTTCGGCTGAGTACTGAGACTCTTTCGGGATCACTCTTATCCAGTACGTTCATTATAATACGGTTCCAAGTCACACCAGCGAACGATTTGGTGGGTGTTACTCTTGTTTGTTTTAGGCCTCTTTACTAACAGCTTAGTCTCTTCAACTGACCTTTGACTTTTTACTGCCGTCTCGACTTCAAGTTGAACAAAATCGCTTTGGCTCAGTCAATGGATTCGAGTTTAACTTATGCAACATCGTTTTCGCACTGTCAATGGATTCCGGAAACTCTTTTGTAAGCTAGTCATTGGTTAGCTATTGTACCCTTCGGGGCTGGTAGGCTGCACAAGACTTTTGCGCATACCTCGTTTTATCTGGGTTATTAGCTATTCTTTGGCAGAAGCCCTTTCAGCAATCTTCCTTTTGGTATTTCTTTTTCCATCCTGCTTTCTTACCGGATTCTGGTTACTTGCATGGTTCGGTTTGGTTCCGCTCTTGCTGATGTGGTTGCTATTCGGGAGCTGAAGTTAGCTTTTGTATCTAGAGCAAGTTTAACTCCTATTTAGGTACTTACTATTTCTGAGCCCGGTGAGAATCGTGCGACTTTTCGGAACAACTAGTTCCTTCCGGATTTATTGAATGAGTATCGGATTCTTCTTGCTTTTTATCGTTATTACCGTTTTTCATTTGGCTCTTATTTGGACCCATGAGTTGAGGAGAAAGCAAGCCGCTTGCGCATAGCTCCGCCTACGCAAGTAAGCTATCTTATTATGTGCCAGCTATCCGTAAGCTTTCTTGGACTTTGGGCTGCTTAATGGCCCTCTTCAGCACGGGTCGCAAGACATTTTGATTAGTTTCTGCTGAGGTGTTTCCGAAACCATCCCTGCAGTCGCTTGCTTGAAGTGAAACCGCCTCCTGGAAGCATCAACCACATCGACGACATAAGACAATACGCCGACCAGACTTCAGATGTAACTAACTTCAGATATGCACTGACCGCCATTCATAGTGGAGGCATAAACACCTTCACCGATTTCCCCTCAATGAATGCCCCTCTTGGAGTCAAACTACCACGCCTTGCAGACAACGAGCTCGAATTTCCGTGGGAATCGAGAGTGACCCTTGCACAGCTTCGTTCGGATACTGTAGCAGGTTAAACTACTGCTTATTCAGAATCGAACCCGATATATCAAATATATGTTCAGCATCCAACGAGTCCCCGCATTACTCTCACCACTTCTTTGCATGTCCACCTAACTCAACTCTACACATCTGACACCGCTCTTCCTACCGTCCGACCTCGTCGAAGAGCACGTTTCGTGGGCCTACCGTTGGATGAACTCGATGACAACACATCAGAACCTTACCACACTAACGGAGATTAGATTACCATTACAACAACAACAACATGGGGAGAGTTTTAAAATAATTGTTAATTAATAAATATTTATTATAAATTTTGAAACTTTAGTGAGTATAAAACCCTATATCGAGTAGTTTTGGGTGATATGCAGAACCGTTAGGCTACTCTGTAGCAACATGTTGCAAAATTTCAAAACTATTAAATAGTTCACCTTTCCTTGAAATACACTCTGGTATTGGCTTATATTATGTAGGAAAAAATATTAGCTACTCCCACATATATAGTATGTATGTCTATGTAGTATATATAAAATTAATATCAATTCTCGGTTTGTAGAAGCTCCTTGTTTTGTATGTCCATTAATTGACAACGCTAATGTGTTTGCTTATCGATATTTGCATTTTGATTATATTGGCGCCATTTTCATTTTAAATTACCCTTCTAATGCCTAACATAAGCTCGATAAAAGGCATCAAAATCAAAACGGGGAAATATATTCGGAGTAAACTGGAAAAAAGACACTTTGTGATACGCGCCGAAAGTGTGATTTACATACAAATCGACACATGTATAAGTGTACGAATGAGTGTGTGCATACATATTCTGGCTTTGCTGCCTTCTCTTAATTCCAATGTAAATACACCAAAGTTGACATCAATTAAAATGAAATTATTTCAAGTGCTTTGTAAATTTACAGCAATTTACAGTACTCGCACATATTTGCTGTAATTTAAAAGAATAAAATTGTATAAACATGCGTATGTGCTCTTTTATATCAATTCGTATGTATTTTCGGATGAAAGTTTCGACATTTAGGGAAGCTAGCAGGGCTTATGGTAGAATTATCGTATCGTTCATCGACAGATGAATTTTGATGCGATTGTTGGGTGAGAAAGTTTACAAGCCATTAAAAGGGACAGTCCAGTCTAAGGTCAGCATTCTTAATTCTTAACGGAGTCTTTAGACCCAATCTTCGGAATCACCTTTTCAACTTTTTTTTAATCTGTATATAGGAGTATGTATGTTTTTTTAAATCTTTGGCCTAAGCCCTTAAATAAAGAGTTTTTCAATAAGAGCGCTACAAAAACGGTTTTTTATATTAATCAAATCCTTTATTCATATGAAAATAAATTCAATGCCATTATGTATGGAACTCTATTTCTTTTGCATGGCTGCCACGGGCATGCTTGCAGAAGTCCAGACGTTGAACCCAATTTTCGACGGGTTTCAAGTATAAATCGGCCGATACTGCTGCAATTTCACGTTCGATATTCGTGCGAATTTCATCAATCGTCGATGGTTTGCTGGCATAGACCATAAGCTTGATGTAGCCCCACAGGTAATAGTCTAACGGCATCAAATCGCACGATCTAGGCGGTCAACTGATTGGGCCATTTCGTGAGAAAACAGGTTCTCCAATCTTGGTTTTTAATAAACCGGCCTATAAACCGCACCAAACCGTAATTTTTTCGGTATGCAATGGTGAATCATGTAGTACGTGTTATTGATGAAGCCATTCAGCCAGTAATGAGTCCCATCGCTGAACAAGTAATAAATATGGCGTCGTTTGCTGTTTCTATCGATCTTCTTTTGTAGCATCCCTACTGAAAATCCCGTTATATAGTATAGTTAAAATGATCCTTTGCAGATAAAAAGTGTTCGGACTCTAAATTAAACGCATAAGAACTTCCCAACCCAGTTTCTGGAGCTTCGAGGGAGTCTCAATCGATAAGAGTGGCTTGTAGATGTCTTAATGAAACACAATTCCCTTATTTTGGTCAATAGCCAACTACTAGGTGATTGCTTCCTTGAGGCGGCCCAATTATTGGCGGTACAGGCCGTAACTCAGAGCTCATAGTAGATGATTCCTTGCAAATCAATCTTGAATTTGCCTTAAGTGACCCATTTCATCAACCACTTTATAAACTGATGGTTTTTGTGACGATTCATTGGCGATTCTTGTGTGGAAATTGGATCCATGAGGTTGCGTTGAGTTAACTCGTGTGGCACCCATTCATCGAGTTGCTTTTTATAACCAGCTTTAGTCAAATGATTCCAAACTGCTTTTGTAACATTTAGCTTTTGGACAGCTCTTTCATGGGGATCTAACTCGACGATTTCCATTATTTATTGATATATTCGGCAATTGACCTTACAGAGCACATCTCTGAAACCGAAATTTTTGGAAAAGAGTCAACGAATGCGCATGTTTGACTTCTACAGTATCAAAACTATAAGCCTTATACACATTTCCAGTTTCTTTGCCTGTATTTTCAGCTTTATCGCAGAACGCCGGTAAAATACAGAGCACGAGCATTCTCTATCGTCTATTTTGGAAAAAAAATTTCAAAAAATAATTTTCAAAAAACGTTTTTTTAAACTACTTACTTCTTTTGATGATATTTGAATATTTGAAACGCATACAAGTTGCATAACATCTTAACTGTTTTGCTGCTCATTGTTTTCAAAAATAAAATAAATATCCATAAGCAGAAGAAACACCCACAAAACATTTCGGGTTTCACTTATTCATGCCGAAACCAAAAACTAATACCGCAATGTTTTCAAACATAGTAATAAATCCTATTAAATCTTTCTGTGAAAAACCAAAATATTGTTTTCATCATCGTCAGCTTAAAGTCCACGGGGCGCATGTCAAATTATAAACAGAAATGCAAAATCATCTCTGCATACTCGCATACCTTCACAACACTAACACGCACACAAAGCAACAAAACAATAAAAAAAGAATACAAAAACATTTTGTTAACCACAGAAAATGCAACAAACACAGTAAGTGGCCTACTCGTAATGCTATTAGAATGCAGAAAAACTGGCATTCAGAGAAGGTTTGCTACACGCTCAACCACATACATACATACATACAATATACATATACATACATTCATTTAGAGGTAAATGAGAGAAGTCAAACTCACTGATTAACTTTGACAGCGATCATCACTGAAAATCACTCAAAAGCCACAAAACCAGCATTGAAACGTCAAACTGATTATTGTTTCCCCTCCTCTGCGTCTTTGTTTGTCTTTGCAGCACCTAAACTACCTGCCACAATACACGATTATCAGCTGAACGGGCATCAGCTAGACATTTGCCGCGGCAGCTTGCCTGCCGGCCAGCCGACGCAGACGGGCCTACTCTTAGCGGGTGGCAATGGCAACACGTCGGGCCTGAGCATTTGTGCGCCGAACATGAGCAGTTGCAGCATGAGTGCCACCAACAATTCGGGACGCACCAATTTCACCAATAAACAGCTGACCGAACTGGAGAAGGAGTTCCACTTCAATCGCTACTTGACGCGCGCGCGACGCATCGAAATCGCCAACACGCTGCAGCTCAACGAGACGCAGGTGAGTCACGATCCTTTATACTTCCGGAAAAAAAAACCTTAGTTTTGACTACCCACACTAGCATGTTTACTAAGAGATTACTCCATTTGACTAACCACACTAGCATACCTACTAAGAGATTATACCATTTCTTTCACAGGTGAAAATCTGGTTCCAAAACCGCCGTATGAAGCAGAAGAAGCGGGTCAAAGAGGGTCTCATACCGGCGGATATATTGACACAACAAAGCGTCTCCACCACGACGACCGCAACAACGAACAGCAATGCTGCCACGCCGGGAACAGCGAATCCCACTGGCAATATAAATGTGGCCAACAATTGCCCAAATAGCGCCAATAACAGCAGCAACAACAACAGCGTGCAAATGCACAATGGCCCCGCCGTCGGTGGCAGCAGCCACAGCGCAGTTCGCTTGGGCTCGGCGTCCATCGCCAACAGCAGAGAGGCTGTCACACACAATAACAACCACAACCACAACAATAACAATGGCAATCAGAATAACAACAACAAAATGAATAACGGAGATTGTAATCTGACAGCGAATAGCGATAATAGCCGTGAATCGAATTAACGCAAACGCATTTGCACCGACAACGCCGACCCGACGCTGACCACCAACACCTAGGTGTTCCCATTGACGACTCCATTCGCTGAGCAGGTGGACCTTACGGTTATTTCGTTATTCTGTGGCAGCTACTAGTTAGGCAACTCGAGCGCGTGGCAATTGTGGTTAGTTTTATTGCCAAATGACGGACACACGCACCCACTACAACTACAACTACAACTACAATTGCAACAAAAACAATGTGTAGTGTAGAAAATGCGAAGCAACATGTAGCATTTGCTCATTTGGCTGTGATAACTGTTTAAACTATAAAGTCAACACATACTAATAAAATATTTAATTAACACATCCTCACACACACACATACAAACATATGTACATAACCAGCCCAAGTAGCTTGTACATACATAGTTATGAGTGCGTGTATTTGCCAGAGATAGAGGTATTTTCTTTTGAGACACAAACGCCGTGCAATAATCAAAATTTTTAAACACAACAAGTACATACAGTAATATCTAGCACAGTCGCACAAAAGTATATAAATAAATAAAACGAGCTGTCACCGAAATTACCAAACTCATGCGCGCTTGAAGTATCACCTTCGGTTTGAGTCACACATCACTGCAAGTTGTGCTGTCAGCATCGTGAGTGCCGTAATTCAGTGCAGGTACTCGTGGAGTGTCGTAAAATGTGCCATATTCGCTAAATATAAGATTTGCAAACAAATCAAACAATTTTATTTAATATACAAGCGTTTGCTAATAAGTCTGAATATTTATGAAACAGAAAGTTAATTCGAAATTAAATTGCTCCACCACGTTAGATCTTTAACGAAGAGAAAATAAATGGCAACGTTTGTATATACGAGCGTATCGGTTTTTTCGTTTAAATCCGAGTTAATCAAGATCAAATCAAATGATGAATTATCGAAAAAAATATTGTTTTGCTTATGAAGCGTTGGCTTTGAAATGTGAAAAAGTTCATTTGATAATAATTTTCGGGGAAAATAATACATTTGAATTATAATATATATAAAATTTAAACCAGAAAAGTCGGTCAATTACTGTTAATAATATTTGCATATAAAAAATTTTTATGCGAGAATATATTGGGTAGTCGAAAAAGTCGTTTCGTATTTTGTCAATAGATGTCGTTGCAGTCGTATATCTCCAGTGCTACCATTCACTTTATGTCATACCACATAGTGTTAGTTGAGATTTTCATTTAACCAAAAAAAATTGAATTCGGCGTTGGAAAATACTTACAGCTGTTCAAAAATGAGTGAAAATAATGAAGAAATTCGCTAAATTTTAGAATTTTTGTATAAAAAGGGAAGAATGCCACACAAGCCACCAATGAAATTTGTGAAGTTTACGGAGACAGAAAGATGCACCTTGCTATGGTCGACCTATCGTTGAAAAAGTCAATGAAATTATGGAAAATATTGACCAAAAGCGTCACATAAACAGGCATGACAGCGCTAAGAAACTTAACATACGACGATAATGTGCGAAAAAGTTCATGGTCCAAGCGTGGTGCAGATCAACAAATGGTCGCAAAGCCCGGATTGACGCCAGACAAGTTTTACACTGATGGTATAATGTGTCTAGCGGAAAAATGGCAAAAAGTGGTCGACCAAAATGGTACATTTTCGGTTCATTAAAGTTCATTACAAATATAAAAAAATAAGTTGAAGTTTGAGTAGAAATACGAAAAGACTTTTTCGACTAACCAATATTTTATCAGTTTAAGTGGAAATATCATTTACGCGGGGAATTTAACTACAATTTCCGAGTATGTTTATGTCAAAATGTATATTTTTAAATAGATATCTTGGCGAATTTTTGAGTTACAGGCACCGAAAGTGTAGCCGGTCAGTTCAAACAGTTCAATCAGTTTATCTTTAAACACGTTTTTTCACGAAACAACAGTTTTCGAATATGCTTGAGTCATTACTTAGAGACAAATGATACGATCACTATCAAATTTTTTCTGCAAGTTCTATATACGAGTATAGTTCTCCAAAAACCAAAAAATTTTAGGTAAAATTCAACGTTTTTTTCTAGTTTTGACTTTTTTTCGACCCTAGGGCAAGGTACTCATTTGCACGAGAGTTTTTGTAGGTTTCATGAGAAGTGTTATGCGGGAAGTAGACGTGGTTCGATTTCGCCTATTTCACAGTATGTGGGTGTAGAGGATAACTTCTCATACAAAATTTGGTTGAAATTGGTCGGCTAGTTCCTGAAATATAGAAATTCATCTAAAGGAGGATGGTGCCATGCCTATTCTTCAATTTTTACACAGTAAAGCTCTTTTCTACTATCTTGATTGTGAAGTTTAATGTTTGTGACGCATTTATTCAGTGAGTTATGACATTTTTAATTTCAACATAAGCTTTATATGGGAAGTAGGGGTGGCTCGTATCTGATTTTATCCATTTTCTCAGAGAATGAGAGATGCTAAAAATACTTCTTCCAAACAAGTTTGGTTAAGGTTTCATCGAGTGCAGGATTTGTTTTGTTTAGCGCCTTTGGAGACCTTATGTAACTCGAAAAATATTTTTTTTCTTTATAAGTTTTACTCCGTGTTCTTGAAATATGTAAAAATATTCCCTTAAAATTAAAAAATAAGTGAAAAAGTAGTACAAGTATTTTATTTTTATTCCTAAATACCGGTATTACTTTTTTTAGACAGTCACACTGGTTGTGCCACTTAAAAGAAAAATTAAAAATGAAGACTCTCTTTCTTATAAAAATGAGTCGGCCAACACTAAGTTCACCGGATATCATCAACATTCGATTCCAATTGGGTTATTTTTCATAACTTAATTTAACCACTAAAAACCACTCGGAGCGTGAAAAATATTCAGACTTTGCGACGCTGTAGATAATAATAGTATTTACAATCTATATTACTTAATAAGTGTTCTGTGAATTATACACAACTGTACATATGTAAATATGTACACACATAGCTAATTGCCATTAAAAACAAAAAAAACATATGTAAAGTATATGTATGTATATAGATTTCGAAATGTAATATTATTGATACAAAATACAAACTCAGGGTTTTGCAGATGGCGAAATATTGTTATTTTCTGCAAAATATTACGAATAAGCGAAAACTTTAAATTTTCTGCGAAGTTAGTGATTATAATTAGTAATGCATTGAAATAATCAAAATATATTATTGTAACACATATTTATTTACTTTAAGCAACAACAATTGTAAAGTATTCAATTGAATGAGCACAAACTATTTATTAGCTTCCTCAAATTACTAAATGATTCTTACGTGTATTCATAAATATATGTTAAAAGCCACACTCTGATTGTTACATTGTGCTAAATTATATATAATTTCTCTATGTTTTGACTGGCGTAAGCGATTCGTCTAAAATAATTGTACAAAAATTAATTGAAAATGGCTTAAGTTCTGGCTTCTATGTGAAGACGATGTGTTTAACATCCATTACTTATCTATAGCACTAATTTTGTTGTATATTTGATCATAGTTCATACTTTTAACTTAATATATTAGAACAAACTAGTCCTAACGGTAATATACAAATGTATACTTAATTATAAATTATTGCAAAATAAAACTACATAATTTCAATTGTTGACAAATCATATTTCAATCAAAGGGGGAGTTGGGGATTTATGGTCTGTGAGAAGTAAAATCTTGTGCAGTCCACTCGGTTGATTAGAGGTCTTCCTCTTTCTCTGTTTCCCCCGGCGGGTACTACGTCGAATACTTTCAGAACTGGAGTCTTCGTCCATTAGGACGACATGACCTAGCCAGCGTAGCCGCTGTCTCTTAATTTGCTGAACTATGTCAATGTCGTCGCATAACTCGTACAGCTCATCGTTCCATCGACTGCAGTATTCCTCGTTGCCAATGCGCAAAGGACCATAAAACTGTCGCAGACCTTTTCTCTGGAAAACCCGTTACGTCGACTCATCAGATGTTGTCATCGTCCATGCCTCTGTATCATATAGCAGAACAGGAATGGTGAGTGACTTATGGATTTTGGTTTTTGTTCGTTGAGAGAGGACTTTATTTCTCAATTGCCTACTTAGTCCGAATATTTCTAGCCAACAGGTGCTACGGCAAGCGATATTCTGCGTTAAATTTCGAGGCTGACGTTGTCGTTGGTGTTGATGCTGGTTCCAAGATAGACGAAATTATTTACAAAATTTAAATTCGATTGCTCCAAGTCCACCGTATTCTCATGATCTGGCGCTCAGACTTTTCCTGTCCCCAGACTTTCAGGGAATGTTTGCAAAAAAATTAGCGACAATGATGGCAAACGACATATGTACTTAGATTGAAGTCTAGTTTTAAGCACAAGACAAGTCGCCCTACAATAATGTCAAAGAAGAGAAATACAGTATCCGTTCGGAGAATGCTTATGGCTCATCAAACTCTTTATATTTCCGACAACTTTAATTATACATAGTATTAAAATCATTACCTCCAACAATTAAGGACGTATGTACATAAATTTGTATTGTATTTCAAAATTAGATAAATAGATAGAAAATAATTAAGGTCTTGCACTGCAGTATATGGTTTATTGCGCCCCCTCCTACATCACATATGGTCACAAAGGTCCAGCACTCCGCATATTTCCAGGAGCTTGTTGGGCGCGGCTGAAGTGATGTGATCCCTGTCCACGTAGCTGGATCCTAAGGCCATTAGTCTGATTCTACAAATTGCTGGGCAATCTAGAATCAGCTGTTCTGGATTTTCCAGTTCCGTGTTGCAAAATTGGTAGTTTGCGCAATAGACTACGCCTGTGTTGAACAAGTGCTTCCTGAGTCTGCTCCACTTCGCCTTACTGCCGAAAGTAACTTGAAACTTCTTTGTAAAGTTTACCCTTTTCGTAATGCCGTCCCTTGGAAGAAGGGCCTTTCCCCTAAGGCCTTCATTTCTTGAGACGACACCAGCATGCCTTCAAGTGCTGCGGTTGGGAAAGTGCACATTGCCCATGAAGCGCAGACGCAAGCGAGTCTCTGCAGCTTCGAAGACTGCGTTGCCTTAGATGCCCAACCGGCCGGTCTATAAGTGACAATAGGCCTTACGATCATGGTATACAGCCACCTGATGATACCTGGCTTGCAGACCCAAGATCTGCCGGTTAGGCGTCTGCATATCATGAGCGCCTTGATGGCTTTGAACAGTGTTAATTCCAAGCGCCTATTCCACCACAAAGTTGAGTCTAATGTGAGGCATCGAAATTTTACTTTTGGTAAATTTTAACGGAAGTCGGATCAAATTGTATTTCTGTCTTTGGTTGCGAAAATATGTTTAACCGACATTTGGAATGTGACATTTTAACTCAAATATTTTGAAGGCTTTCAATCTTTCGGAATAATTAGAGGATTACCACTGGTAAATGATTTGGTGTTAAGTTTTGTGTTCCGCAATGGCAATGGCTTAAAGTTAAGTCCAAAGCACCAACTTCCAGTGCACAAAATCCTTGGTCTCTCATTATAAAATTCCATGTTTTATTATAAACAGGTGCATTAAATGTCACATGGCAAAGGTAATACATCAAAAGGTCTTTACTATTTTCAGGTTTCATTCGACTCGATATCTGAAATACTTATGTATGTATGTATGTATGTATATGTACATATATGTATGTATGTTTATGAGTTATCTTATACTCAAAAGAAATCCCATTTTGTACATGAGGAACTTACTTTGATACTATTTATACCAATCCATCAGTTCTTCAGTAGACGGCGTTATTTCAAAGGTAATATCATTTGATTAATTGATCGATATATTTTTAATGCAAAGCGCTTAAAAGAAATATAGAACTAAGTCTGTACACATATATTATTGGGTTAAATTTGGAATAAATGAAATATGTACTTAAAATATGGTAAAATTGCAAAGCGTAAGCGGTGTCTACGCCAATTAAGAAGAAGAAGAAATTGCAAAACTGTTATGAATATGCCTGCATTTTTCACTTCTGACATATATTTAACATTGTTCGCAAATTTGCTGGAAAGAAGTGAAAAATAGAAAACAGTTTCATAAAATATAAATATGATTATTTGTATTTTCTATCTACCTACTCTCATTTCAAACATGACGATTCTGAAGTTGATCAAGACTATTATCATCGGCACAGTGTTATAAACATTTTTATAAATATCCGATTCATTGCTCTCAGTAAATTTTTCAGATTTATTTATCGATAATTTTACAACATCCCCATGTAGTGTTTTGAGCTGTCAGTAAAATGCATTACAGCTGTCTGGTAACACAGTTACTGATAAGAACACATATTCACAACAGTATAACAGTTTGTTTGCATATTCGTCACCTTCATTTTGACCTGTGAAAACAAGCTAATAAATTATAATATTTTAAATTTAAACAAATCATGGAGCTTGTTGGTTTTGTGCACAAATACGAGTGGGGTAAAGTAGGGAAAGACTCTGCGGTGGCCCAGCTCGCAACACTCAATGACCCGCAATTTAAAGTGGATGAGAAAACTCCTTACGCCGAATTGTGGATGGGCTCCCATCCTAGCGGACCTTCAAAGTACAAGTCAAGTGGCAATACACTACAAGATGAACTACCATTTCTATTGAAAGTTTTAAGTATAAACAAGGCTTTGAGTATTCAAGTTCACCCCAACAAAGTAAGTACACGTAATGTGTACACAGCTTGAAAATATTATATACAGTTTTGTTTGTTTACAGTCAGAAGCACAAAAATTGCATGCGAAAGAACCAAACATATACAAGGACCCTAATCACAAACCTGAAATGGCTATTGCTCTAACACCCTTTACAGGCTTATGCGGGTTCCGTCCTCTTCCTGAAATACGGGATATATTGTTGAGTATAGAACCGCTGAAGGTTTTATCGGTGAACGATCCCAATGATCTCAATCTATTGGCTGCTAATGATGAACTTGGATTGCGTAATTGTTATCGACAACTGATGAGTGCAGAAAATGATACAATTGGCGCCTGCATTGAGTCAATCTCGCAAAACTATACTAAAGGTAATGATGTGAACTGAAAATATCTAAAAATCCACAATTTTTACATTTGTTTTATTTAATTTCACAGAATTATGTAAATACGATGTGCTGGAAATCTTTATTACGCTGAAAAAGGATTTCCCAAATGATGTCGGTGTGTTGTCTTTATTCTTTTTGAATGTGATTCGGTTGCAACCAGGACAGGCGATGTTTCTTGGCGCAAACCAAATACATGCCTACCTATCGGGTGATTGTGTCGAGTGTATGGCTTGTTCAGATAATGTGATACGCGCTGGCTTAACGCCCAAATATAAAGACATCAAACAGTTACTTAGTTGCCTAGAATATACAGGCGCTCCATCTGAAAGCAAAATATTTAGCCCTGAACGTGTTGACAACCATCAATTAATATTCAAACCACCCGTTGAAGACTTTTCACTGATACAATTATCACTGAAACCTTCAGATTTAGAATATGTTTTAAAAGTTGAACAATCTCCTGGTATTTTACTTGTGATAAGTGGTCAACGCTACTTGGAAAGCAAAGGACTGGATAAGCTGAAACTAACACGTGGTTCAATTGTGTATTTGCCTTTTGAAAGTGGTACAGAGCTGCGATTTTCATCTGTTGGTGAGGACAAACAGGAATTTTTGGCCTACATCAGTACACCCAATGCAGCATCCACCAACTCCCATACATAGTTAAAACTTCAGACTCTGCCGAAGTTATGATTTCTCATTTATTGCCATTACATTTATATACATATGTACATCTATATTTTTAGCTTTAAATAATAAAAAGGCAACTACTAGTATAACTTTGTATTGCAAACGTATATATGTTCGTTTTCTTTCATATTAGCCTCGTTTTAATAATTTCCGCGAAGTTTGTAAGACCCAGAAGCAAACGGCGGCCACCCTATAAAATATTTACATACATATATAAATAATTAGCTTGGTGAGATGAGTCGATTTGAGATATCGATCTGAAATTTTCCCTCCAAGAAACTGTTTAAAATAAATAAAATATATTTTTATAACTTTTCTGCTATAAGAAATGCTCCTTTTAAGTTTGCAATTTCTTTTGTTTTTGATTTCCGATAAAAAATATACGATATTTATCGATTTAAAGAGTTGTAGAAAATTCGAAAGAAAAATAACAATCATTTTCGTTTATGTTAACATTTATCTATTATTGAAATTAAATAATACATTACGAGTATAATGATAATCTACACGATATTTATTTATACATAAATTAACAAGAACAGCATTCCTTACGATGTTTTTATACAATTTTAATACATTTAATAAATATATGAAGAAGACAGCGTACTACTAGATAGAATGAACTAAGACTCTGATGTATAACTAGATATATTCTTTACCAATATAACGGGGTACATAAAGTAGTGAAATTTAGAGCAATAGTAGATTTTTTTTTTATCCATAACACCTACACATGTACGATTGTGCTAATCGTTAGCATCAGTTGTGGCTGTGGGATTGTATATGTGCGTTTGTATAATAGTGTACATTCAGTGGTTTAAAAATCTATTCTTCTACGCATAGTGTATAATCTCAAACATTTTTGTTTTTATTTCAAATACGTAATGCAATAGGATATAATGCCTTTTAATCTGCTAAAAATGCGCTAATCGACCGCTCTCAAAAATTTAAATACAATAAAGTACAATTACGATAAATATGTATATTTATATATATATATGTGCGCTAGTGTACGGTATATACGCAAATAGTTAGGATGCCTCGGAGCACATCAATATTCGCTATAAATATGCGATAAGTTTTGTATAAGTGTATAATGTAAGTAGTTACTTAAGTGGTGGGTAGTTAGTTCAGCATTTGTATATTAGTCATTCGCAATTTCCGCTTTTTAGTGTATATATTGTATATGTATAAAGTTGTATATAGTTAATTTTCACGTGTAAATTGTAAAAATGCTCCGCAGTTGGTACGTCTTCTCGGTATTGTGCAGTTTAATGTGTGTATCAGGATTATGTTGAATATATCAATCCGAATCGGGTTTTGCCTTTTTTGTGATATTATTTGTGCATATTCATTTATCTTATTTAACTTTACAGTATATCATAACTTAACATGTTTAGCTTTTGAGCAAATTGTTGGCACGCTTGTTAACACCATCCATACGAACGTTATTTGCATCTCCTTTGGCGTTAATACGATCAATTTGTTTGTTTTGATTTTCCAATTCGGAACCCATATCTAATGCCATATTTCGCAGATTTCCTAACATAGAGTTCACTTGTCCAATATTCTCATCCATTTCATCTTCCCGGGCGTCATTGGTAATACGAGGAATGTATCCACTTTGAGCTGGCACACCACCCATTCTTTCCCGTTCATCTACAACCCTTGTAGGTTGACTATTCACGATTTTACCATCTTCATTCGCTTTCCAAGCATTATCGCCATCGTCTTTTATTGCAACCTTCTTCCAAGGCACAACACACAATCCACAGCATTTTTCCATACCGCTTAGATTTTTCTCGGCTTCCCTCATGTCTGCGTTAATGCGATCCATGCCTTCCTCAATTCGATCCAGTTGTTCGCCTTGGTCGTCTAAAGCTACCAGCGTTCGGATGCCAGCCTCTTTACTTTCTTCCATAAGATTTAGCATGCGACGAGTACTTTCGAGGGACTCATCTGCTACCTGACCAGATTTAATTTGCAGTTCCTGCAATTCTGTACGAGGTACTTCGGGTGCAGCCATCTTGATATTTATGTGATGATCTCAGCTAACTTTTTATCTAATTATTCACTTCACTGCAATTAATCATAGACATCTTAGAAATTTCGCAAATACTTGCTAATTGTTGTGCTCACCTTTTCTCAGTTTGCAATAAAGTAAAACTTATGGTGACTCATAGACGTCCTGCTAGTTTATTTTTAACTTAATTTACTCAAAGTATTAAAAATTTATAAACAACCACTTCCTTAACCTATACCCTTGAAATATATGCCAAATCAATTGGTAAAACTCGCAAACTTTCGTGACGAAAAAACCACCTACTCTATAACTCTTCTTTCAACAATTTCTTTGTATATCTACACATGGTTGCAAAGTTGGTAGCATTTTTTTGTCATTTTGTTTTCGGCAGCATTTTCGTAGTTTTGAGGAATTTCAGAGAAATGCCTCTTTGAATAAATAGAGAAATAAATTTATTAGCACAACACAGGGTACACTTGAGAAACAAAAACATTTCCGCACGATTGTCAAATGGCGTCAAATTTCTTTTCTAATTAACTAATGCTGTAATAATTTGTTTAACGCAAGCAATTTCATATAATTTCATGTTTAAAGGTTTAGTTCTTTGCCAATTGTTTAATTTTGAAAAAAATTCGTGGCCGGTAGAAATTACAACCCTGTGGTCGTTTTGACGAAAGCAGTGGTTGAAAACGGAATTGGAAACTTAGTAAATTTTAGTTGAGTTCTGTTTCGCATGTAGTTCAATGGTTCAAATGTTGTTCGCATTCGCATTCGCATGTTATTCGTTGTACGTTATTCGGGTGGGTCGTTTTTGTTGTAATTTTTTAGTGACACATTAAAAATTGGAAATTCTAGCGGCGCGCTTCTAATTTATGTTCATACGGCATTTCTGCAAGTTTTATCTACTCCCTTCTTGTTGGAAAATATTGCGGTAGTGTAAAGTTATTATATTTTCCTATTATTTGTGAAAATGTTTGATTAAGTGCATACCTACGCTACTGAAAATCGGATTAGGTGGTGGCCGTGGTGACGTGACGGCAGTAAAAGTAGTAGCAACAGCGAAAACCGAAACAGTAGAAAAGATAATATAAAAATAACGTAGAATAAGAAAAATTCGTAACGAAAGCAGGAAAGGAGAAAAGCAAAGCTGGTCAAGTGCAAACGAATTGTTGCTGGTCCGCTGCCTTGGAGTAGCACTTGGCGAGTTTGCGTCTTCTGCTTCCGCCGACTCGTGGTAACGTGGAAAGAAACGGACAACGGACGTGTTGGAATCGAATACTTGTTTTACGCGACGCGATACGGTGAGTACGCGTAAAGTTTACCTACATACACACATACATATATCTACTTCAACCTTGTGCAAAGCTGTATGCTAAAAGCAAAAGTGCATTAAGTGACTACAATAAGATAAGATGTGATAAAAATCTAAAAAAATTATTATAATATGTTGATGAATTAATGCGTCATGTTCAGAACAATTTGGGTGTGTCGCTATTAAAATGGATAATAAATACAACTCGGACATCGTAGTGTTAAGTTGCTACGCCTTTAATATTGTTTGTTTGCTACTATAGTTAATAAATGAAAGCATTTACAATACGTTATATCGACTTAATAACAAATAATGTAGAAATGTTTTAATACTTAAACAAATGTTTTATATTGGTACAGGTACTAATTCCGTCATTATAAAGTACCACTTCAATATCTATAGCAAAGATACAAAATGGCTAAATTAATTGAAGTTGCCTCCAGACTTTTGTTTACCCCAGTAAAATAGTTTTCATTTCATATGATTTGATTTTGACACCTGCTCCTGTCATGCGTGTAAACTCATTTCGCCAGGATAATATTGATGTGTAGTAAAATCGACGTATAAATAAATTATAATGAAACTGTGTTGTTATGTTTAGTTATACGTTCATTTTTTAACTTAATAAATCTGAAGCAATAGTTATTTTGGAGTACAGGGTGTTAATTCTGGTACATTTCGGTTAAAGTAACTGAAAGGACTGTGTAATTAATATCTTAAAGATATTTAAATATGCCTAAATAAGAGTAACTGTATCAAGATTTTTTGAGCATAAGTTTTTTTGAATATTTGGACTCTAACAACAAAAACATAAATACTATATATTCTGAAGTGCTTTATGATTTTGTTTTAACTCTATTCTGTTGCCTATTTTTAATCTTATATTGTATTAATTTGTTAATATTGCTTCCTTTTCAGAAACGAAATATATAGTGATTTAGTAAAAACTGGGGTTTTAAGAGTTAAAAAAAAATACTAGACAAACGTTTTTAAAACAAGATATTTCACTTATTAAAGTTGTATACTGTCGTTTAGTTTTTTTTCTCTGCAAATATTTCGAATAACATACGAACATAATCAAAGGAGTGAAAATTTCTGTTTTAAAAAATAACATAATTGCGTGATTAGCTCAGAAAGTTTACGAGCTTAGGAAGTGCGCGAACCGGGCTTGTGAATTATCGTAACGTGTGCTAATTATTCATCTTCTAATCGAATTGTCGCAACATATGCCGTAAATCGACGTCATGTTTAAGTGCATTCCAATATTCAAAGGCTGCAATCGCCAAGTTGAATTCGTTGACAAACGTCATTGTTCGCTGCCCAGTGTGCCAGAGGAAATTCTACGTTATTCACGTACATTGGAGGAGTTGTTCTTAGATGCCAATCATATCCGAGATTTGCCAAAGGTAAGAGAATAACACTCATTTGTAAAAATATTGCATATACTGGTATGTACATTAAAAGCGTACGCTCTTTCAGAACAGTATCAGTATAGATCTTTAAATATTTGATATACTAATGCATTTGTTGCTCATTTATAATTTTTTAAAATATGAAATATCTGAGAAAGTGTATAAATTTTCGGTAGTATACGCTCATCCGAGTTAAAACACTACCTTAAATTTAAAACGCATAAATTTTTAAATAATTATTTTTTGTTTGTCATACAATATGTCGAATACTCAGCCGGAAGTCGCCAATTAAATTTAGCGTATGTGGTAAAAAATTAAAAAAAAAAACAACATTTCAGAGTCTTAGTTTGCTTCTTTTAGGTGTTAAACAGAATTTTCGTCTAAGTAGATTTTATATATTAAGAAAAACTGGAATGAAAAGAATGACAACAAAGAGAAACAACATGTATGCTTCAGTTAGCCATATATGTATGTACATAGTTTTTTTAGTAAAGTTTTTTTTAGCACATTAAAAAAAAACTAATATTGTTTAGCACCTCCTTTCTGCTGCTCTTTATTGAACAACACGTTTTTCATAATATGTTTTGATTAGTTCATGCATGTAGTTGTACATCTCGTCTATGTATTCTACTTTCTTGAACACTATTATTACCCATAAATGTTTGACTTGCATTGACGCAGTAAAAAAAATTGTGTTAATAGTGTCATACTTCGACGTTTTCCGCTGTGGTGACATTTAAATACCAATTTTCCACAGGTTGACACCCGTTAGTGCTGGCGATTGTTTTTGTTTCAATGTTTACTTTTTTGCTTCTATGCAAAAACTTGATTTCCCATACCATTGACACATTTTTGCTAAACATTTTCTTACACTTTTACATATTAAACTAGCGTTGGCGTTCATTTAAATTATGCCGCCACAACTACACCAACAACTAAGGTTATGTATTTTTGTTTTCTAATGCAAATGTCAGCTAGTGAACCGGTGCATTTGTTGCCCGAGGGGAATATTTTTAAACACAATTTTGCATGCACTTGCATGTTTGTACGGCTTATTTTTGTACTTTATAATAATGTCATGTTGGCAGAATAAAAACGCCATATGCATAAAGAGACACATTCGCAAAAAAAAGAAATATGATGCACTAAAGTCATTAAGTTTGTGTGTCAGAACTCAACGCAGTACATGAATGTTGTTATTCGCATGTGTATGTGTGTATTTACATATATAAGTATAGTACGCAAGCTTGTTTATACATATACATACATGTATGTACGTACGTATTTATTAAAAAAAAGATACATTGGGTCAATATGAGTATAGAAAAATAATTCAAACTCCATTTATGTACTGTTTTTTATAAAACTTATTACATAAATTTAATTCAAACAAATTCAGTGATAAATAGACATTATAAAAAGCTTGATTTTGAACGTTTTTTGCTTATGTGGGGGCGGAAATCTACCGAGTTGACAGTCCGTGGTCGGTCCAGGTTCGTTTCGGTTTCGTGGACCCGACTGTCGTGTTAACGGTCAGTTTGTATGTCAACTATATGCTATAGTGGTTCGATATTGGTGGTTCCGACAAATGAGCTGCAGTGGTGCAAAAACTATATTGCGTATATACAGACAGACGACGGTCAAAGCTAAGTCGACTCAGCTCGCCACGTTGAACATTTTTTTTATACACTTTATAGGGATGTTTCGTTTTAATCCAGAACTTAATGTTCTGACATTTCTTTCTGATACTCATTGAATTATATGTATTTGACCGAGACTTATTTTGTAAGTGATTTAATTAAATCTTTTGAATAATTTTACTGAAATCGTTAAAACTCCTACTTTCCATATTTTTAACTATAAAAGTTTCTACTTTATTTTCATGCTTGGTTGGCGACTTTTCTGCCCTTTCGCACGCATTCATACATATGTACATCTACGAAATAATTTAATTATCTGTAGATGGAAATAAACATGAAATATTCTCACACATATCACCGCAAATACAAGTATCTACTTAAGAGAATGCTTGGAGACACGCGAAAATGGGAGCTTTTAATTAAGAACGTCAGCGAGCTAGCGAATTGCTGCTGTTTTATATCTTTTCAGGGTTTTATAAAGCTTTTATTACGCTCATACTAGTTAATCAACATGAAAAATGCTGTACGAAATATCATTAATTGCACACGAGAATTTTTGAGTTAGGAGTGTGAGCATTTATGAATTTCTGCAGCCTCTAAGCCGGCTCTAACATTTACGTGTTTATGGTTTCCTAATCGAGTAGTGACATCATTGTATGGCGTTACTTAACAAATATTTTGCTTACGATTCACAAACGTTAAGCACCAGTTTCGTGTGGCGGGTAAAAAAAACAGTAGATGAGAGCCTAGACTTAGGCGAACAAGTGTGCGTTGTTGTTGTTGTTGATATAGCAGCTCTGTAGCGTGAGAGATATTCATATTCGAATAGGTGTACATATTTTATTAATCTTTTTCAATGATCTTTGGTTTTTTCAAAACTAGTTTTCAACGACAAATAGTCGCGCAATTTATTTGTATACAGTGAGTCACAAAAGTTTGCGTAAAAAAATAAAGATAAATTCGACAACTGCAAATAAATATTTTTAAGCCATTTATAAAAATAAAAAATAACGAAAGCACACAAGTTCATTAATTTTAATTTTTAAATGTCTGTTTCTAATATAATTTTTAATATTTATTTTCCAGTTTTTTTGTGATTAATTTGTTATTTTATATTTTAGACGATATCTGTGTTTATAAACATTTGCTATACTTTTGTATACATTCGTGTAACACTGTGGATTTTTCAGTTGTTTGTGTTAATTGTATGAGCAATTTTCTATTACTGCAATCTATTTTCAGCTTTTTTGTTAAAAGCAAACAAAATTAAATTAAAACCGGTTGTGGAATAATAAATTTGATTTAATACTCCAGTAATATAGAATATAAATACAGAGGCATTTTGCTGTCATTTATATAAGTTTGATTTGCGTTTGTCGCTTCACATTCTCTTTAGACGGTAGTAAACTTTCGAGTATACTTATCTTTTTGAGATCGTTATACTTATAATTTTATCTAATTTTTGTCGATACAATCACTACATACTTGGTGTCCATTGTTGCAATTTGAAAGAATTCTTTCTACCATACTTATGCCCTTTGAAGTCATCGTTCGATATAATATAATAGTAGTCTTCGATTCGCCAATTCTCTGCCCGCTTTTATTGCTACTCTAAATTAATTAAGGGGGTATTCTGGTCTAAACGCATGATTTTTAGGAATTTTTTTATTTAAGATAAAAAAAAATGAAAAACATTTTTACTATCCATTTTTTATATGTTTTTATTGACATTTTAAAAATATAAAAAAAATAGCAAGAAAACAAAAACCAAAATTCGTCGAGATACGGGCCGGTGGAATGGGGGCTTCAAAAAAAAAACGGTGCGTTCTGGTTGACGTGTTTTCAACCCTTGTAGAGATCTAAAACACAAAAAACAAGAAGATTCTTCATTAGTAAGGATGTCGTTATCGGGTTGACCATTTTCAAAAAAAAAAATAATAAAATGGCGTCAGCTTGAAAAAAAAACTTTTCGAACTTTTTGGAAATCCAAGGCAGACACGATAGAGCATTGTATAAAATATTGTATATGTACCAAATTTCAAAGGAATCGGTTCAGTAGAACTTGAGATATCATGTCAACCACCTCAAAAAAAGTAGTTTCGAGAAAAACGCGTTTAAAGTTTAGGAGACAATGACGCCATGTCACAAAATCGGTTGTATCTCCGAAAATAAGTCGAATTTTGAGAAATCCTTCCAAGGTCATATTTTTGAAAGTCTAAATTTTCAAAATATGCAAAAAAACGATTTTTTCAAAATCCTACACCAGTATACTCCCTTAATTTTTCTTTACTTTTTTACTGGCGTGGACACAGCTTACGCGGTTTACAATAGCGCGCCAGTCGTTTCTTATTTTCGCAATTTGGCGCCAATTCGAGATACTAAGTGCATCCAGGTCCCTTTCCTCTTGATCTCTCCAACGAAGGGGACGTCTTCCTCTGCTTCCCCCGGCGGGAACTGCGTCGAATACCTCCAGAGCTGGAGTGCTGCCTTTTAATTCGCTGAACTACATACATATGTCAATGTTGTATATCTCATACAGCTCATCGTTCCATCGAATGTGTTATTCGCCGTTCTCAATTTACAAAGGACCATAAATCTTCTCTCGAAAATTCGTAACGTCGACTCATCAGACGTTGTCATCGTCTATGCCTCTGCACTATATAGCAGGACAGGAATAATGAGTGACTTATAGAGTTTGGTTTTTGTTCGACTTTACTTCTCAATTGCCTACTCAGTCCGAAGTAGCACCTGTTGGCAACAGTTTTTCTGCGTTGGATTTGGAGGCTGACATTATTGTTGGTGTTGATACCGGTTCCAAGATATACGAAATTATCTACGACTTCAAAGTTCTGACTGTCAACAGTGTGACGTGGGAACTTTGAAAAATTATCCATGCAAAATTTCTTAATGATATATCGTCAAATGAAAGCCAAGAGTTGTAGGTCAATAATTCCGGCCTCTGTTTACGAATAGCTTCGCGCAAACGACGCATAACACTCAAACAGTATTCCCTACTGACAGTTTGGCCGGTGGGAAAGAACTCGAAGTGCACCACAGCTCAATAATCGAAGAAAACTGTCAACATAAGCTTGATGTTTGACCTGCTTTGATGTGGTTTTTTCGGCTTCGGCTCACTTTTGCCACGATTTTCGGCTTATTGATCGTCTGTTTCCGGGTTGTAAGCATAGATCCAAAATTCATCGGCAGTAATAATTCTTTTCATGACATCCTGGTAGTCGGAAAGCATTGTTTCGCACACGTAACCCGACTATGTTTATCGAAAAAGTTAAATGATTTTGGAAGTAATCGTTCTTTCGCTTTTCTTAGGCCCAAATTATTTTTGAAAATGGTTTTCATTGATCTTTTCGATATTCCAACGATGCCAGTAAGATCTCTGGTTGATAATCGTCGGTTCTCAGGTACTAATTCCATTATTTTACTGATATGTTGATCATCACTCATCGTAAAAATCGCTGAATGCACATCAGAAATACAAGGGTATGCTAAACATAAATGATTATATAATGAAAAAATAGTGAGAATCGCGTAAAAATTAATTATTTAGGTTAGGTTAGGTAGATGGTGATCTAGAGAGATCGCACGTGGACTGCTATATGTATGTCCTTTGTGAGGCCATCGACAAAAGGAACTCCTTAGAAATAAGCAAAACGGTTATTATAGTATGGAATACAAATTTGCACAGGCGTTTAATTTCCATTACCGCAAGTCCGGTGGGGTGGCTGAAGGGATGCGCTCCCAAGTCTTGACCTCTCAAACGCGGTACAGTCAAGAAGGAAGTGTTGAGTTGTTTCCACGTCATTTTCTTCCATACAGCTTCTGCAGATGGCGTCTGGTAAGATTCCCAACTTAACAGCGTGGACGCCAATAGGGCAATGGCCTGTTAAAAGCCCCTGTAAAAAACAATCATTCCTACGACCTAACACAACCTAGTGAAACCCAGTTAGTTTTCTATTATACCATATATCAATACCCATTCTGATTTCTTTATTTACAAATAAGGATCTAATTATGCTATTGTGATAGCCAGTCAAAGACTCAGTCAAAGACCGAACTTTTGTGTCTATAGGCCGTGTCCAAATAACTGTCTAGTAAGCAATGTATTAGATTGAAGCTGCAACAGGTTAACAATCAGACGGGTTTCCATTGTAAAACACACATCAATAAAAATAGTTTGGTAAATTATGAAGGTTGTTTAATTAATTTTTACTGTTATTATATTACGAGGGCTGCTATATATATTCTGGCCTAGGGCAACACTAAATGTTGCCAGGTGCAATCTGACATTTCCATTGGAAAGTTTGACATTTTTTAGCATAACATCACTCAGAACGTTTTGTCATTTAATCGCGAATTGTTTTATTTACAGGGAATTAAAAAATTCATCTCGGCCAAAAAATGGAATTAACTCGTGAACATTTTTCACAACTTTTGACGTGGATTATCACGACAAGAGTGCATCGATGAACTAAAATCCTTGTATGGCTATGAAGCACCATTCTATAGCACTGTGAAAAACTGGTACAACGAATTCAATCGTGGCCGACGCTTGCTCAAAGACGAATTCCGTGAAGGTTGTCCAAAAACAGCCGTTGTGCCAGAAAACATCGATGCCGTACGTGAACTGATAATGCATGACCGTCATGTAACATACCTTCAGATAGAGGCATGCCTATGCATTTCTCCCACCAGCATACATTCGATATTTCACGAACACCTGGCCGTAAAAAAGGTTTGTTCTCGTTGGATCCCGCACAATTTGACACTCGCTCAAAAAAAGGCTCGAGTGTATTGGTGTAAAGAAATGCTGAAAAGATACGATTGCGGTGCTTCAAAAGACGTTTATAAGATCGTCACAGGTGACGAATCATGGATCTATGCGTATGAGCCCGAAACAAAACAGCAATCGACAAAAAAAAATAATAAAAAAAAATAAAAAAAAAACAATCTTCGTTGATAAATATGCCTATTTACATTATTAGGCCAGAAAATAATTTTGATTTTATAGTGAAAAGCTTCAATTTTCATAATATACTGACTATGTGCCAATATTGCTTTAGTTTCATTGGTGTGCGTTTGCCTTTTAAGGATTTACTCAAATACACACATACGTGCATAGGTGCACATATACATGTACATATGTAACTTAATGCACTTGGTATTAAACGCTTACTGAGTGAATTAGTAATGTGCGAGTGAGTAAATCAGGTACGAGAATGCATGGCCAGGCAAGCACACAGTGCTCACATCTGTAGATATCTACACATATGTATATGTATGTATGTATGTATGTATATTACAATATATGTGTCCATATATGTAGATGGGCGCTTGAGCTTGCGAGTATTTATCTATGCTCTTGTATTATCACTGGTCATATTACCCTTTCGCTGCAAATATGGCGCTGTGGCCATGCATTGCTTTTCATGTTCTCCCATTTGCGTGCAACGTCGTCGTCATCTCGTCGTCGTCATGCCCGGGTTGCTGCTGTTGAAAACGATTGTGCCTGTCTGTTGTCGTCGGTTGCATTGCATGCAATGTTTGTTGTTGATGTTATTCGCCGTCGATTGTTGTGACTAGTGGTTGCTGTTGCTGTTGGTGCATGTGTTTGTTGTTGCGCGTCGCCTGTTGCACTAGCATGCCAGAAAGGACGGCTTGGGGTTGTGGCGATACCTTCGCTGTGATTCACTTTTGAGCTTTGTTTACACGATGCGCTTCGAAAGGTGCTTTGTGAAGGGCGATGCTGATTATTTTGAGTAATTTTATCGATGCAAATGTAGGGTGTGTGCTCAGCAAAACTATAGACGGCAGCGAAAAATTTTATTTTTAAATATGAAAAGTTTTGATAGTAATGTAAATGAGAGATAAGGTTCTGGAACATGTTCCTTTTATACTTATAAACTCTTTTTCATTTGATTCATCAGGTATTCTCGAGCTCTTAACCCAGCTGGTCATGGTACTTGAAGTGCACAATTTCCCTCAATTTGGCGTCACTTTAGTCGCTCTTTAGAAGTCTATGCGGACAGCAGCAGCTAAAATGAATGCTCTAGTGGGCATGCGAGTCGCGTAAACAGAACCCCATGCGCGCATTCAACTTGGCCCGGCTTTGCTTTTGAATGTTGTCGCACTGCAATCCAACTGCGGTCACATTAACAACGCCAACCGCAATTGTGGCCGCAGAAATATTTTTGTTATTGACAGAGTTGCGAGTGCAGTTATTGCTATAGCGCGAGAGCGGCGTCACCGCCATACGTACATATGTACATACGCCCCAGTGGTATCCCCTCTGTTCAGGCTGCAGTATGCAATCAGTAAATTCTTGGCTGAAATCGTTTATGGCCTTTCGTATCATCAATACAACGCCGCTCTATTAGCTTGCCATTGCCCCTGCCTGCCGCCGTTGTTACCATTCTACATACATACATATGTACATATGCACCATTTTAGCTGTCCATTGACTACCTGTCTGCCTGACGAGGCTGGGAGATGTTTAGCGACTTGCTGCTGTGAGTTTCTGTTCGCCGGTTAAAAATAGATACAATAGCAAAAATGGTTAAATGTTGGGTTGGTTGGCTACAATGGCTGACTCGCGCCGACGCCTCTTTCGCTTTGAATGGGTTGGTGCAGCGACTCACTCGTGTGTGCACGAAACTTTTAACTGTGTATGTTCGTGTTTGCGTATGTGTGTGTTGTTGGTGAACTGTGTGCTACTTCACACTTTATACTCCGATATCCAACACCCAGTTAGCTGGTTTGTGTCGGTATGCATGCCGTTTTAACCCACTCTCCTTTCTAGATTTTCATGTTATTGTTGAGCTAGCTACAGTTGCATTTAATAGCTATGGTAGGATTGAAACGTGTGGCGTCATAAGCCGGCCGGTGAACTCATAGGAATCTAGGCACATAAGTATTGGCATGTTATGTCACAGCTTTACTCCGTAAAGATTTGCGCTTTGCAGTTATGTTGTGTTTCAGAATCATAATAAAGAATTGGATATTGATACAAATTTGAGAGCTATTTTGAAGCAGAAGCTAAAAGTTTAAGTTCTGATCTGTTTTAATTTCACATAAATCTTTAGCTACACAGGCAGGTGGAAATTTTAATTTCACGATCATAGAAGATCTTAACATCGATCAGTGTTATGTCTTCTCAGAATAGAAGATTTTTAGCGCATTAATTTCGATTATCTTGCAATGAGGCATATGAAAACGAATATCAGGTAAACCATTGACAAGGCAGGCTACACCGCCACCAGGCCTTGAAGAAATGGAGTAACATTGCGAAGTAATATATCCATAAACATATATATTGCTTTCCAATTTATCAAAAATATACCTAAAACAATTATACAGGGTGTTCCAAACTTGATCCAAGATTTAAATTTGCTGCGATTTAAAAATCTCTTCACAGTTGACGAAGTTAAAACACTCTTTCGACCATATTTTGTATGATAGTTTCGAAATGCGGCCGCCAAGCTTTTCTGACTTGTATTTTTGAAATATTGTTCACTAATGTTCTATCGTGTAACGTTCCATTTTCCGTTTTGATTTTTTTTAAATGGGGGAAATTTAAATCTTAAATAAACTTTGAGACACACTGTACTTAATTCAAATTTTGCGTTAATATTGAGACACCCTATATATAATTTTAATCTTCTGTTTATTTTTGGTCACTTTACATTTTCTTTATTAATTTATAATATTTAACCATGATTTTAAAAACATCCATGGAATGAAGATGTATAAGGAGTGGACAACTAACCTATCCTGGGCCAAAAAAGAGTCTAGTATTTTATCTTTAGATACAGCGAAAATATCCGTGTATTAAGTTTCAAAGTAAAAATGTATCGAAACATTTTATAGGAGCCGATGTCAAAAATGGATACTGGTCGTGTCTCCGTCTTTATGTGAAATTCTGTATCTCAAGAATTACTCTACTAATTTCAACCAATCCATATGCTTCATTTACGTTACGGTATATAAATTAAGCACCAATGAAGATATCGGAATAAAACTTTGCGCGATTAGTGACTTTCAGGCATGCCTTCTCGCTCCAAAATTGTCGAAAGTGGACAATACATTTTTAGGCCCCAAAACATATTTGGTACCCTAGTACTGTTTTTTTACTGAAAATAGGTGTCAATCTATGAGATATATTATTGAATTTCAGACCTTTTCCCAATAATAATGTAGGTAGCCCTGTCTGTAGTTAAATCAGGTCAATACTACTCCTAGTCCTCATGTACACTCGAACTTCCGTTCTACATATATCGTAAAATTAAGTGTACATATAATATCAGATATTCTATTGCTTAATGCCGAAAAAGTATAAAATCGGTGGGCAAAATACTTTCAACTCCTATGTAATGATTTTCGTTGGTCTAATATACTTTATACCTAAAACATCGGTTAAGGTGTAAGTAATCTTCTTAAAGTTACCCGAACTCATGTGAGTATACTTGAGTCTTGTCAAATAAATCTCGGTCAGGAAGCAAAATGGAGTTATGAAACTAATTGAGTTTACTTTTAAAGAGAAACTCAGAAAATTTAAATAGAATGGGCAATGTTTTTTATCATTCGAAAGAACATTCTTTCGTATTTATTTTTTGAAGATTATCCCCTTCAAATGTGGCCGCAACTACGTCTCAGATGATCCATCCGTTGAGTCCAATTCTTGATGGCTCGTTCGGGCATTTCGACTGGTAACTGGCAAACGACTTGCGTGATATACCGCTCCAAGACCTGAAATAAATGTCTACGACTTTTAACTTATAAAATTACAATAGTGTAAATTGTTCTGTTACAACTAAACTTACTCTCTCCTTACTTGTTTTGTTTTTCGGGTTTTCCGATGATATTTCCTCGCCTCTGAGGGAAACGATTAAGAGTTGCCTCACTGAAAAAAATGCTTTAGTATCAAATTACTCTAATTGTCTCAAGATCAATCAGAAAGCCGTATAACTTTCTCAGGTTAAGACTAATCCTTAGATTGTTTCTAAAGCAAAAATAAGGTCTATAGAATTTCAGTTGATATTTATTGGCTGATTACCCAGCTTGCAGTCTCTTATTAGAGCAGAAAGAATTGCACCATAACCTATATGCAGGGCAGAGCATCTAACGACGGCTATACTAAGGCTACTCATTTGTTAAAGTATATTGTAGAACTTCCAGATCTTAAGACTCCAAAAACTTACTATGAAAAATTACAACTCTGTCTACTCCATAATGGATCATATAAACGTGGCTGTGGTTAAATCTTTTATTATACGTACAGGTATACAACTAGTTCATTTTAGGTTATAGATCACAAGTCATGACCGAACGCCATCGCAAAGCCACGAAGAGCGCATGACAATTTTTCAGTACAAAGCATTTTTTTAAGACACCCGCAAATGTCAAATAGTTTAATTGCTTTTAGCCGGTTGTCCTTTCTTCTCTTTTTATTATTTTATTAAAATGTTTAGAATGGATTTTGGATGCACTAAAAAAGGTAATCACCATTCACTTTGGAAAGTACTTACTTGTGAGTAATGGCGGGGAATTGTGACTTTATATTTGCTTCAATTTATGTGCCGCCAAAAACTGAATTTATTGCGGCAAATGAAAAACGTGATTTTCATAACAAATTGATCGCAGCCACAAACTCAAGCGGCTGAAGAAGAAAGAAGCAGCAAAAGTCAAAGCGCGCTGCTCCAGCTTAGAGTCTAGGTAGGTCAGATTAGACAGGCATTGGGCATGTGAAAATTGTGTTGCACACAACAACATGGAATGAAAGGCAGGCAAAAAACAAAAATTGATCGCAACTTCATGGTGGCTTTCAAATGTTAATTTTTTACTTTTGCTGAAGCATTGCTTTTCCGTGTATTTGTGACTTTTTCCTTTTATTTTGCATGCAGTTCACTGCGAATGACAACGAATTGCAAAATTATGATTGGAAATATCAATGATAAAGTCAATGGAAAAACGAAGAGGATGACTTGGGCTTTGTAGTATATATGAGGCATTGGGAGATGCATGTACGTTTGTCCGGAGAAAGTAGAAAAGCTGTGGAGGAAAATCATGCCATCATCTCGCATGCAATTTATTTTGTGCAAGTTAATGGGAATTCACGATTATTAAAATAATTTTAACAGCGAATGATTTATCAGCTGCCATTGATTTTATTGACAGCGTACATATGTACAAACATATATAAGACAAAATTTTGTGTGCTTCTTTGTAACAATTTTTTTAATAATTAAAATAAATTTTATAAATTAAAATTAATTTAAATTTTTTTTAGTAATAATAATTAATAAATATTGTATTTTATTTCAGAACTTCTTCAGACTACATCGTCTGCGAAAATTGGGCTTAAGTGATAATGAGATAGCCCGATTGCCTCCAGATATACAGAATTTCGAGAACTTGGTAGAACTCGATGTTTCGCGAAATGGTGAGTACTAACTCTTGCAAATTAAAAATACTGTATAATAAATATTACAGTTATGTGTATTTGGCACTTAAATACCAAATGCAAACAGTCTTGTAAAATACTATAATGTAATAGTTTTAACATAGAGAGGGGTGCTATACTAAAAGGGGGTAGAAAACGAGCGTATATATTTCACATTTCATTCTTTCAATTCTGTTAAACCATAATAGAAGGAAACTCAATGGAAGAAGGTGAATGAAGTGAAGGTGATAATTTATAAGCGATCTGACGTAGGGTAGTAGAAAGAGAGGAAGGGGTGGTTGAGTTGTTAAGCGGTGGCATGGGTTTCCTCGGGTAAAAGGAAAATTAATAATAAATATTTTATTAGAATTTTTATTGTTACAAACATACATTATTAACAAAGAAATTCTGAAATTTCTGGAAAACATATTTTAAACTCGACAATTGCGACGCCATTTCCGGTGACCTCTCGGAAAAAAGATGCTCCCGCGTTGACAGGATAACTTCTTACAGGATCATCTAAAGTTAAAAAATACATATTTTAGTTAAAATCTTAACTTAGAACTTGGATAAAAGAAAAAAAAAAGACCGAAAATTGCATTTTTGGCAGATATTTTTTACAAAAAAATTTAAATTTCAGTGAAAAAAAAAATCAAAAAAGCTTTCTTCCAAATCTTTAAGAATTGTATCTCAAAGACCATTGTAAAATTTCATGAAGATCGGTTGAGTAGTTCTCGAGAAATCTTGCCAACCGACTTCAAAAAAACAGTTTCGAGAACAACGCCTTTAAAGACGGCGAACGAAGCTAGTAGCAAGAGCTTCGCGCGCACAAAAACATTTTTTTGAACCCCGTAAACATATGTAACTCCTTAAGCATAAAAACTTTTTTTCGAAACAAGTAAAATTAATCAAACTTTTTCACATAACCTCAAAATTTATGAGAAAAATTTAATTGTTTGTTTTTACTTATTCCAAAAAAAATTTTTCTTTAACAAAATTTGGTGTAAACTTACCTTTTTATGTCCTAAACGCGTCATAACTTTGACTTAGTATCGGAAAATAACTCTAATAAGATCGGACAAAAAACACGCCTACTTCCCATTTAACACAATTTTAAATTCCATTTTATTCTTTAACTTTCCATTATACAAATGAGGATCGATGTATGCGGATCATTCTCTGCATAGTAGTGCCTTTGAGGTGTGCCCCCTTATGCTCAAAAATTGTCCTAGTCGTGCCCAAACTAGTCCCCCAGATAACGAATATGTCGACACCAGTTCCTATTGCAAACCTTTTACAGAAATTATCGGCCAATCTATCAGATATATTATTGAAATTCGAAAATAATTTTCCCCAACTTTAATTCTTGCTTGTTTACATTTTCCCTTTCTTACTTGTTTCTCATTGAAATCCCTACTTTCTGATAAATATGTAGTATGTATATTACTAGGTTAGTTTTCTCAGAAAATGCAGTAAAAGACCGCTATTTTATTTCATCCTGCTGCTCTGTATATCGAATACTCGTGATTTAACAGGTAGATGAAAAAAAAAAAAAATTATATTATTTTCCATTGGGTTTCATCCTGCTATTATTTTTTCAGTCTTCACCATTTTCAAAGCCTTTGGTCCTGGTCTATTAACTTATTTTCAAATTGTTTTTAATTTTTTTTCTAATTAAATACTCACATCTCTAGTGTTAACCTCCCACAAAGAACACCTTGCTACCTTTGCTCTCTGTTCACTTCTGTTCGAATTGTTGCACTCAATTGAATTTATTATTGCAGCTTGTTCTTCTGTTGATCTGCTATTGAATTGCAATAGATTTGCCAACAACAAAGCACAGAAATCTAATCAGAATTCTCATCACTTTGCATTCAATCCATATTGCTTACCATTGTACCGTTTAAATGCAATCGCTTTCGCTATTATTTAAAGAATTATGCTCGTGAATAGTGGCATCAGCCGCCACTGTGAATGACGTCAATGTACTTATGTACTTGGCAGGCGGAGTGAGTTACACATTTTGCTCTTGAACATCTTAATTGCATATTATTTTTTCCGCTAAAAGCCAATGCATGTACCCGCTTGTGCACGGAAACCCGGACTGCATCCGCATTGGATTAACGCGCGCCATCAATATGCTTCTCATCATTGAACAATTGCGCTAAATATGGTACCAATTCGCGAATTAATTAAGTGCAAGAAATACAAGTAACAAGAATTAGCATTGCAAGTGGATAAATCGATGTTTTCATTTTCAGGGTCAAAATTAATCATAATTGTTGAGTAAAATATTATCATACCATATCTTGATTTTTATGTGTGAAATGATATCGAATGAAAAACATGTATACTCAGTACATAATACTGCAGGTGAAGAGAATTTTTAGAAACCAAGTTTCGTGAAAGGGTTACATTGATTTCAGGACTTCAAAAATGGCACTGGATGCCAGCTTTATTGACAGTAAAGTGTGGAATCAATCATTCGACCAGGCTGGAGCAGCTCATAGTGGATGATTATTTTCCAATCCCACCAAACACTCAGCATAACATTGCGAGTCGTCAATCCTGGCTTTGCGACCATTTGTTGAGCTTCACAACGCTTGGTCCATGATCTTTTCCGCTTATTATTGTCGTATTTGATCCGTTTTTCGCCTCCTGTTACAATTCGCTTCAGAAATGGTTCGATTTTATTTCGTTTCAGCAATGAATCGCAGTTCTTAATTCGGTCCATTAAGTTTTTCACAGACAATTCAGGTGATACCCAAACATCGAGCCTGGCTTTTTTAAATGATTTGATGATGCATGCTAAGTTCCTTAGCGATGTCATGGCTGCCTATGTGATGGTCCTGGTCAGTCTTTATTATAATTTCATCGACTTTTTCAACGATAGGTCGACCAGTGCGAGGTGCATCTTTAACATCGAAATTTTTAGAACGGAAGCGAGCGAAACTTAAAATCTCACCTTCCCATAGAACTTTATGATCTTAACTATCGTAAAATACGATTTTTTTCACCTCATAATCCTGTGAGAAGTTCTTTTGTCCACGCGGTAATATCGTTTGTCCAAGGCGTCGCTGGAAATGATAACAAAATTTCGAAGTTTTCAATATTTCTTACTAGAATTTCGCAAATTTTTTGTTAAATTTGTATCTCTAAGCCAGTGAAAAGTTCGAATGAAAGTTTTATTTTTTCCCGATGATGCCCACGTAACCCCTGTATGTATGCCTTAAGGGGGTATTCTGGTTTAGAAAGTCGAAAAAATCGATTTTTTTTTTGCATATTTTTATAGTATAACCCTTCAAGAAAATGTCTTTAAGAGAAATTCAAATTATTTTCCGAGTTACAGCTCATTTTGTGCTCCGACTCTGACTGCGCGCGACTAGTTCTCAAACTTTAAACTCGTTTTTCTCATAACTACTTTTCTAGAAACGGTGTGCATGATATCTCAAGTTCTAGTTCCGATTCACATGAAATTTTACACAGAGCTTTCTTATACATTATAGTATCGCACTACGAAGAGCTTTCGAAAGAATTTTTTTTTTTTTAATTCCGAACCACAAAAAAACGGAAAATACGAAACTTTTCTTTTTTCAAGCCTCCACCATTTTTTTTCAAAAACGTTTCGTAGTGCGATAACTACACTTTTACTCTTTACGGATTTCGCATAAATTTTCATTTTAGGTCACGAAAAAGATTTATATCCTGCACACCAGGACAAGCCATTGTTTCATCAGTCTCTACTTCACCGACCTGCAGTTTTTTAAAACTTAATTTTTTTCTTATATTATTAATGTTTTGTATTCTTAGAATATCGATAAAAAGCATTAAAAAATGGATAGTCAAAATAATTTTTGATTTTTTTTTATAATACCTAAAATTCGGGCTTCTAAACCAGAATACCCCCTTAAATATAACCGAAACCTAAAGTTTCGAAATGATGAAAACTGTCGAAGTTTTTAATTAAGCTACATCAAGAAGATATCTTTTAGATCAGTGCCTGGAATAACTTCCACAGTAGTATTTAGATCACATTTACTTCGATGTAGTGAATTTTTTCTGCTAAAGATTCCTGCCAGCAGGGATAAGTCACATGTTGTATTGGAGTAGAATCAGATTACAAAGTGTGTATAACTTTCCGATAATATACATATGTATACATTCCAGTCGTTCGGATTTTTTACCACATCGTTTACATATCGCGACTTGTTTACATGTTAGTTAGATTCGAGAATCAAATTGCTTTACTAACATAACTCTTCTTCATTTTTCATTGTAACCTATTACAAGCTTTTGCTCAATATCGTATGAAATGTGTGTCTACCACACTGATTAAAAATTTTTTTGATTGAGTGGAGAACAGTATCTAACCAATGATGTATTTACACTGTTTGGTTATCGTTCTAACTTGAGTTCGAAAGTTATTCAGTTTGTTGACTTCCTCGCCTTTTATGTACTGAAATTGTATCATCTAAGCGTCTCTAATAAAATACGCAAACATACATGTACATACAAACATACTATGTATGTATGTACACAGTCACAATCAGTTACCAACCAATATCGAAAACATTAAATGTGTCAAGTATCCCTCAAGCGTATTCCACATTTTGAGCCTATAGATTTTCACTTCACTGGAAAAGCATACGACTGACTATTTGCAGTTGTAATAAAAATCAAGCTCGTTTTGTGCTCGGTTGTACATACATATGTATGTATTGCGTTGTAAAGGGTGGTCCATTTCGAGGTTCTCTACTTTTTTTTTAAGAAAAAATACAGAAATTTCAGATTTATTGGAGAATGTTTATTATTCAAAGGTCATTCTTTTAAACATATTTTTTAAAGATTATCTCTTTCAAATATTGGCCGCGGCTACATTTGAGATGGTTCATCCGTTGTGTATAATTTTCGATGACTCGTTCGAGTATTTTTACTGGTAACTGGCGAATGACACGTGATATTTTGCTCCAAGGCCTGAATCGAAACGGGATTGTCTGCATAGACTTTTAGTGTATATATCCGCACAGGAAAAGGTCTAACGGTGTGATATCACACGATCTTGGTGGTCAATCGACCGGCCCAAAACGTGAAATTATGTGGTATACGAAAAGTTCTCTCAAAAACTCCATTGATTGATGCGATGTGTGGGGAAGTGGCGCCGTCTTGTTGAAACCAAATGTCGCCGAGATCAGGGCTTCTATTTTAGGCACCAAATAGTCGGTTATCAAGGCGCGATAACAGTTGCCATTGACGGTTACATTCGCACCGGCAACATTTTTGTAGAAATATGGACCAATGATTTCACCGGCCCACAAACTACACCAAACCATTATTTGGATGAAATGAAAGCTCTTGAATCTTCGTCCCAATAGAGCGAAGCGATGTCGGTTGGGAAGTCGAGCGGTGTCAGTTCTTGCACAAGCTGTACTTTGTACGCTACGATCTCGACGTAAAATGCGCCACGTCCTTGCATACGTCAGTCCGAGATGCTGCGAACGATGCCGAAACGACTCACCGCGATCTTCGTGTACTCCCTCACCTACGGCTGCTATATTTTCTTCACTGCTTGCTGGACGTGGTCTATTCGGTCGAATATTATCCAATAATGATTGCTGTGTCTCAAGATCATCTGTCAAAAAGAGGCTAATGAAAAAGTACTTCTACTTGGAGCACCCGTTATATTGTATACCTATGTTTTTAACAACAACTTTTGTGTTAGAGCTGTAATAAACACTCAATTTGATCACGTTTTTTGGCCAAATCCAACCAAAGCAAATATGTCAGCCGTCAATGCTTAAGTGCAACACAAGTTTAACAGCAAGAACAGGGGGCTGCTGGATTCTAACCTTTTGCCTATAATTGTGCGTTGCTTTTGTATGTAAAATGATGCTCTAAATATTATTGAGAAGTGTTGGTGGCCACATCACGTTTGCTGCTCGCTGGTGGACACGAGCGTTATGTGTTGCTATGTCGGATCGTATTTTATTGTTTAGCCAACGATCACGGGAATTTCATTATTTGTATACTAATAGGTGTGTATATAGGTTTATAGCTTATGTAGATATGTACATATGTATGTATGTTCGTGTGTATATACATACATACATATGTATAGAAATACATATTTATATTTATTTGTAGCAAAGTTAAAAGTTTGACGCCGATCTATGTATAAATTTATGTCCGTACGTAAGCACAAATGTTCACATAGTACAGTTACTTAGTAGCCCCACGTATTCAAGTGTAGAAACTAACACTATAACAGCTGTTGGAAGGCATATTAAGAAAATAAACATTTCCACGCTAATTAAACATTCTGCTGATTGAAGGAATTTACGATTTACGCATACAATTCCACTTGCCAGCGTTGCCATACTCCCATGGGTGCACGAGCATTACCATACCAATGCATGTGTGCGTGTGTGTGAGTGCATGCGGGCACATTATGTTAGGCTACAGCGCTGCTAGCCGGCATTGATTTTCACTTTGATACCGATCGTGGCCTCACATGTGGATTTCGTCTGTTTTTAAAGCATATTTTATTTATTTATTATTATTATTGAAACAACTGCAAACACACGCCTTCGTGTACTCGCTTAATACCGAAGAATGTATCAACATAATGCATACATAGTATGTACATTACCATGTATGTACATATGTATGTATGCCAGCAGCTGGAGAAATAATTGGTGGTTTGGCGGTGTGTCGGCGGAGGTAATATTTTGATTGAAAATGAGTACCTGCCACTTTGCATAGCACTGCATATCTCTATGTGTGTGTGTGTGTATGTGTGAGCACGAAGTTGCGGGGGTGTGTAAGCTAATCAATAATCGGTGAACTCGTACCTGTTGCGATTCGTCGTCGTGTGTAGGTCTGGTGTTGGCGGTGTCGAGTGCGCGATAGGAATGTTTCGTTGGCGCGGCAAAGTGGGTGTGAGTGTGCGAGTCGTGCAATCGGCACTTTTTCAGCGTTCTGAACAGTTGCAAACATATTTGCCAATTCGCATTCGCAATGTTACTTAGCGCGCAAAGCAGCAACGAAAAACTAAACAAAACCACACGTTCACTAACGGCTTTCGGCTTTCTCTGTGCACCGCGCTCGTTTGTGTGGGCTGCGGCCCATTGCCGGTGAATGGCAGTGAGCATTTTATTTTCTATTTCTTCTTTTCGTAATATTTTCCGTTCGCTATGATTTGATTTGTGTGTGTGTGTGTGTGCGGGTAGTTTTAATTGTTTTCATCGCGCTTCCAACTATGCGTGACGTCAAAGGCGACCGCATCTGCTCCGTAGTACGATTCCGATATGAGGGGAGCAACAAAAATTCGCCAAAATAATTTTAGCACGATTTGCCATGGCATCTTTAAGTTCAACTGCAGGCAGTACAAATGAAAAAAGAAAACATTTTTTTTATTTAGTATAACTAAGTTCAAGCGAAATCGAATTAGAAACATACATAAGTAGGTTTAACAAATCGTCGTCCCGCATTTTTTGATTTCAGTCGCGCTTCTCTGACTATATTCGGAACAGAGTTTATTAAGTTTGTCAAGAAATTTGTAACACGCAGAAGGAAAGTTCTGTGATGAGCTATGTCCGCCTATTTGTCTGCATTGACGCGAACTAGTTCCTCAGTTTTGTAGATATGTATCGATGTGAGATTTTGCAAACGTTCTCTTCTATTCAAAAAGTTTCGGCAGATGGCGTCTGGTAAGATTCCCAACCTTCCAGCATAGACGCCAACAGGGCAATGACCTGTTGAAAGCCCCATAACTAGGGAGAAGCTAGCCTTACTGAAGGCAAAAATATCACTAGATCTCTTGCGATCGATCTTGGGCCAAAAGGCTTTTACAACAGCGCTTGTACCGATGACCCAGTGCAGGTCATGTTTCCCCGAATCCCAGCTACCTAGGGAGCCCCGACCACCTCCCATTCCACGGATCGCGGTTCTAGGATGCCTTTCCTTGCCAGCTCATCAGCTTTGCACCTCGCCGCTCTGCTATCTGAGTGTATGGAGGCTGCACTGCGGAGCAGTAGACTTGCTGCTACATTTATGGCTGCAATTGTGCCCCTCCATGAACTACCCCTTAAGCTTTGATCCATCCCTAAAGAAGCTCACTGAACTATGTCAATGTCGTCGTATATCTCATACAGCTCATCGTTGCATCGAATGCGATGTTCGCTGTGGCCAACGCGCAAAGGACCATAAATCTTTCGCAGAACCTTTCTCTGATCGCCATTCACTTGGGAGTGGCCAGAAACGATTCTTTTACATATGGCTCAAGCAGCTCACGACTTCCGGGCTTTGACCAAGTATCCTCTGGGTAGCCTAAGAGTTCGTTTTGGCGACTCCATCATCCAAGTGATCCCGTATGAAATCAAAGCGTGTTGTGAATGTTCTGATACGTGCACGGGGCAATCTAAGGATAACATTTTCAGATCAGACCACTATAGCATATAGCTGTCATACGACTGACCTATCAAAATTAAGTTCTGGTATGTGAACCTTTTAATTTCTTCGGTGCGATCGAAGTTAACGCTTTTTCTGTTTTTTTTTTATTAATTTTGTTATTCCAAATAGATTATTATTTGCATGCTGTCTATTTCCAATCAAGTTTTCTCAACTCACTTCGCTTGATTATACCTTTATACTACTGATCAGACTTTTATACTGAAAAACTATACAAATAATGGCGTTTTCTTCAATTATCATAGTTTCAGACCACTGCCAGATAATTCATTGTAGATATACATACATACTATATGTATGTACGTGTATGCGAAAATTTTTATTTTGCCTTGGAAAGCTAAAAAAGTTTTTTATTATTGTATTTTAAATTTTGTATATTGTTAATGATTCACAAATTCTGTTAAAAGATTGGCATCTCTCATCAATCGTGAAATTTCTTCTTTATTCGCATTTTTTATAATTCTGAAAGCATTGTGTGTTCCTATAAAGATCAGTTTTCTTCGGAATTGCGCTCATAGAAAGAATAGTTTTTAATGCTATAATTAATTTAAGTGACCAGCGAAATTATACATATTTTTCTTGCAAAGCAAAGAAGAATTCAAAAACTTAATACATTTTACTTTCTATCATAAAACTCACCTAAACATACAGACATAGTTCGGTCATTACATAGATAATCGGTTGGAATTAGAGAAAAAATTCAGTAATTTCCCACGTTGCAAGAAATTTAATTGCTGATCTCTTCATTATTAAGGCAAAAGGGATTACTCAAATGAGAGTTATACTGTATACACACATATGTGTGCGTATGTGTATAGTATGTGCTTATGAGCTTAAAAATTAAAGCAATATGAGAGATTGTAATTTAAATTGCTGTCTGTATGTTGGTGTTTAAAAGTTAGGAGCGAAGTTCTTTTGGCCTAGTTTCACTTCCCTTAATGCTCTGCAGTAAATTGTGCTGTGTTCATTCTACCAACTAGCTGGCGCATTTACTATAGGAATATTGTTAGTATAGCTTACAGCAGCTTAGAAAACAAAACTGCTTAGTCTTCCTTGATATTCTTATAGTAAATTTGAAAAAAAAAATTGAATGAATAAAAACCTAATATTCGAAAAACAATTTCAGTACCTGAGAGACGCAACTTCGAGTGCTAAAGTATCTTTAGAAAATTAGTTAGTACCCGTAAAAGTTTAACAGTTTTTGTCTCTTTAAGATATTAATTATGGCTTGTTTGTTTACTATTTAGAATTTACAGTTTGACGAAGAATCTCTCTTGCATAAGAATGATCTTCGCCGTAATTGCACCTAATAATTTATATTTCAAGATCTGTTTTTCAATGTACTTAATTATAGTCATAGTCATAGAGCTCAGGTATCTGAACCGAACCGATTCGATTCGCACTACTTTCCTTGTTTGAATGCCGCATCGGGCCGAAAATATTTGAAATAATATTTGAAGCTCCAATAAAAATTCAGGGTACTATATACAATTTGGCGAAAAAATTTTGAGGGTTTTTCGACTTCAAGTCAGTCTAAGGTTTTCTCCTTAATATTTAAACAGCGTATTAGCGATATATTTAAGTATGTAGGTTAGGTTAGGTTAGTTTAATAGGTCAATGATACGATACCAGATGGAGTTCAGTTAATAGATCTATGCGGAGTAGTCAGCCTTTAGGATGCCTGCGTTTGATGCGAATTTTAACCGGCTCTGTGGCCTCACTATCAAGACCTCCTTCAATGTATCATACCGTGGGGACCCCAGATGCTTTCAGCGTAGTCTTTCCAATACGGGACAAGTGCACAAGAGATGCTCCATTGTTTCTCTGTTGCCTTGCTCTAGACATAATGTGCCTGCAGTCTCTTCTATCGAGCGTCAATACGAATTTTGTGTACTTCCTTACTACCTTTTTGCACATGACTTGCAGTTTTGCACCCAGGTAGTTCGTTATATGAGGTTTCTATTTTTTGTTACTTTCTCTTGTCCACTATTTCATTGCCCTCGATGCCTTTGTGACCTGGCACCCAATATATGTAAAGTTGCTACTTCTGGCCTACATGTGATACGAGGTTACTGCCTTGATTACTGCTTAGTTGTCTACGTAAATGTTGACTCTGGAATTGCCTGCAGTTGCATTAGAGACCAACTCTGCGGCTTTCGCAATAGCCGCTGAGGTCTTTCAGCTTTAAATATACTGCAGTAGTTCGGCAACTTAAGAGGCTGCCTTATGCCTAACGCCCGGAACACATAGAACGCGACAGACTGCAATCGACATCCGTCAAATATCAAAATACACACGTTCTTATGGACACAGTTATATAGTTGGCCAGCTGTCCATAAGAACGTGTGTATTTTATTATTTGACAGATGTCGCTTGCAGTCTGTCGATGTGTTCCGGGCGTAACTCTGGACATGATATGTATTTCCGAACCAATTCCATCGTCCATTTTCGAGCCATCCGTATAAATGTTTAGAGTGCTGCACGTTGGTAACATACCTTTACGACAAACATTTTTTTCTATGTTTATTTTGAAACTTCTTTCCCAGTTGAAAAGTAGGACCATGTAGTCGGTGTTTGCCAAACCGCCGTTAACCACCGAGCTAAGCGCGAAGGTTCTATATTCTACTGCAGCCAGTAGTCGTTCTGCCGATTTTGCTGCGTAGTTTTCAGCGAAGAGGTCTTTAGGTGGCAACTTTCGTACGAGCTGCCTTTGGAATTGTTCTGAAAGCTCCTATTATGCGTAATGCCGCAGCGCGCTTAAGAACTCCTTCCATTGCCTTCCGGCAGGTGGATTTCCGTATGCCTGTCCACCATACTACGCACTGTAGAACAGAATTGGCCTTACAATAGCTGTCTAGCACTAGTGCATAAAAGTGGGTTGTGCCGAACATCTGCCTACACGTATATAAAGCATTGTTAGCTTTTCTCACTCTTTCTTCCACGTTGCGGTTCCACAGCAGTTTGCTGTCCACATAAGTAGATAAGTTTACTTCAAAATGCCTCAAAGCAATTTTATTTTTGTGTGAGAAAAAATACATAAACTTGAATATTTGAATTTTTCACATAAATTTTGAGGTTATGCCATAAAGGTCTTCATACAAAAGTTGCAGGTCTTTTCATTACCTACAAATGCGCCATATAACTTTTTTCTATGGGACTAGCAATTTTCCGGAAATCGAGTTAACCCGTTCCTCTTCCCGACCTCAGATCGCCGGAAATTATTTTTCCTTTATTTTGTTTTGATATTTTATTCTTCGTTTCCAATGTGTTTCAACCCACAATGAAATTCTTTAAATTTTTACTATTTTCAAAAGCTTCTGTAAGGCTGTATATCTCAGAGTAAATTGTTATTTTTACAAAGCGAAAGGCTATTGTATTGTTTCAGCGTTGGTCGAACGCAGCAAGTGCACTTTTATTCCTACAGCTCTGCTTAAAAGCTTGCACAGTTTGAAAAAAGCTTACACAAATTGTGATGTACTCTGCTGTCAGTTTTGAGACTGTCTAAATTTACTGAAGGGTAATTTGTTACGTGTCGGAAAGTTAAGTTTCCATGCACTTTTGAAATGCTCGCATAAGCGTTGTGCTCGCATGCTTAAAACCTCACACGTATGTATAGTATGTATGTATATACATGTGTGCGTGTGTGTATGTGCGTAGTGCCGTAATGTGCGTAGAACTAGTTTCGCCATTAACTCGTGTTTCCATATCTAGCTTATGCTAGATTTGTGCATTTAATATGCTTGAAAAATGAAAATAAGCTAGAGCTTTATGGCTCGCTGCCACCAAGCGTTTCGGACATAAATTCGCTGAAAGCAAACACGCACAACTGATATCCCGTCGATAGTCTGTAAACCCATGCATATATACTTATATACTATGTATATGTACATATGTATGTGTATGGTATTGAAGTCGTTTGCTGTAAACTTTTTGTGCGTTTTGCTTTTATTTAGCGCTAGACATTACGTGAATGTCTTGGCACAATTCGCGTGCTCTTCAACATTAGCTTTATTTGCCTTCCAAATTTCGTTTGTCTGTCCGACCATATTTAGGAAAAGTTCGTTTATCGATTCGATGCGAAGTCTTGGCGCTGATGTGCTGTTTTGGGAGTGCTAAATGCCTGTGAAATCGCTGGAATTGACCTAAATATTTTCTAGGAGCAGCGGAATGTAGTCCAACCCTTATCATAGCATTAGTTAGTGCTAGAAAGAAGATCTAAATTATAAGACAGTGCAATTCCACGCCTATCCGCATCGATTAGAGCTAAATCTAGTTGCAATTATTCCAGCCATAAATCATTATTAAGCCTGTTCTCGTTTATGCAATGCTCTGTGTCTCTGCCATTTCGTATTCCATTGCGAAAAGCTGGAAATATCAATGCAACTTTAATATGCCATGCACATTGCTGTTGCTTTTTCATAATAAACGCTTATACATTTGCATGTATAAATCAACAATTAGCATTACGCCAACAGCTTTGCCACTGTTCACACACATACAGCTATGTTTGTGTGCGTGTATGCATTGACGCTCAAATTATTGTTATTTTAGCATTTTGAGTATGACGATTTTCCTCGCCATTATACTCGCGCTGTATCTGCTGCACTCGGCTTTGGCGCATCGGATCGCGTCGCGTCGAGCCGGTTGTGAAGCGGGTCATATGTAATTATACACCCGGCAATAAAATTCATACATGATCTATACAGGAATTCCAACGCCAAAGCGTTGCATATGTGTGCGTGTATGTGTGTGTGTAAATTGCGGCATTTAAATTCAGTTCACGCCAATTGGCGGTTGACTGACTGGCCATTTGGCTGCCGTGCCGTTATGTATGTATGTAATGGTTGTCTAAAAGCCGATTTGAAAATATCACCATCATCGCGGCTTGCTTACTTCGCATTAATGCTGAATATTTCAGTCAATTAATAACTTTTGTAATATTTCCAAATTGTTGAGCTTGTGTTGCTGATATCGCAGAAGCACCTGTTTTCGTTGCCATTGAGTTCACCAAATGCTTAAGCTTAATCTTTGCTTACATTAGCATAAGCTCCATAAGAACTGTGTTGAATTAGCTGAGATGTTCCAAGTTGCTCTATGTATCGCTAAGGAAGCGGTAATAAGCACCGTTCAGTGTGTAGGAATCTCTAAGTGAAGGCTTTAAACTCATGCGGCATTTTCTACCGTCATTGAGGGCTAATATCCACTTGTGAATTTCAAAAGATTAGATATGTACATACTTAAATATTCAACTATTCTTTTAAAATTTGAAAGTGATCCGACAAATAGATTCAAAAATAGGCGCGTATTCATAAGAATTTTTTACCTTAGTCTAGTTGGCTCCCTAAACTTTAAACACATTTTTCTCGAAACTCAGTTTTCATAGTCGGTGAGACGAGTTTCTTTGAAACAACGATCGACTTCAAATTTTCAAAAGACCTGCTCAGATATACGGATATGTATTTGAGGTAAGAAATGAAGGAATATCCTAGGTTAGGTTAATCTGGTAGGGCAGTAAGCCACGTATAGACCAGTTTTGGCCTTTTGCGTTACCAAATGGAGTTCAGATGTTAGGTCTAAGAGGAGTAGACATCTTTTAGGATGCCTGCGCTTGAATTTTAACAGACTCTGCGGTGTAACTATCGATGAAGGAATAAGTTTTTGATAATAATTTTCATTTTTTAATCCTAATCTGAAGTGAAAATTTTTCACTTTTTGTTTTGGGAAGCCGCCATCACAAGTTTGACTAGTTCTTCGTTTATAAACTGACTCTATAGTAAATATATATATATTTTTTGAGTTAAGATAATTTTAAGCAGAAAAATCTTTCTGACCACCAGACGCCTTCTTTCGAGTTCCTCTTTTCTATGTCCTCACAAAGGGCTGATTATAGCAGTCCACGTGTAATTGTTGATCAGCCATCTAACCTAACCTAAAATAGTTACATTTTTTAAATGTACTTTTAATTCATTCTCTTGACTTGCAAATGTATGAACCTTTTAAGAATGCAGCGGCAAGAGTTGTATTTTCTTTCTATTATGTTTCCTTTCCACTTTTGTCTTCAACAGCCATCTTCAAGACAATACACACTGTCAATATTAAAATCCTACATTTTCTCGGCGCTAGCAGCGCTCTATATTTGGAAGTTTCATACAAATTGTATAGAAACATCAAACAATTGCGTGATAAGTCATCGGATAAGCGTAAATCAATGGTGCCTAAAAAATTTGACTCGAAAATGATATCAATAATAAAAATTACACCAACGTAATATTTTTGAAATGGGTTAAACCCAAAATTGACGCAAGATTTAAATTTACCGCAAATTTTGCTATTTCATTTCATCTGAAATGTTCTAAGAAGATCCGACGTTTTCGAGCTAAATTTTGCTCAGCATTGAGGCCTTTTTCTGGATCAATGGATATGTAAGCAAGCAAAATTACAACATTTGGGATGAAGAGAAACTTGAAGAAATTTAAGAGCTATCATTTCATTGAATCAATTAATGGATTTATTGAGGGAACACTTCGGTGGGCAGATAATTTCACGTTTTGGGACGGTCGATTGGCCACCGTTAGACTTTTTCCTGTGGAAATGTGTAAAGTCTAATGGGAAAAATGCGGAAAATCTCGCTTCGATTCACGCCATGGAGCAAAACATCACGAGTGTTATTCGTCAGTTACCAGTCGAAATGCTCAAACAAGTCATCGAAAATTGAACTCAAAGGATGGACCATTTGAGATGTGGTTACGACCAATATTTGAAAGAGATAGTCTTCAAAAAATAAATGTTCCTTCGAATGATAATAACTATTCCCTATACAATTTGAACTTTCTGTGTTTTTTTTCTAAAAAAGTAGGGAATCTCGAAATATATCAACCTGTATTTAATTCAAATCTTTAATTACGTATATTCAAGTTCCATATTTACTCAGTTTAAAAAAAAATCAATGGTCGCATTTGAATAAAAAACATAACCTAAACAAGTAGGGAAAGGCTAAGTTCGGGTGTCACCGAACATTTTATACTCTCGCATGATAAAGTGATAATCGAGATTTAATTATTCGTCATTTACATATTTTTCAAATACCGTATTTGTGTAAAGTTTTATTTCGCTATCATCATTGGTTCCTAATGTATGTATTTATTATACAGAGAAGGCATCAGATGGAATTCAAAATAGCGTTATATTGGAAGAAGGCGTGGTTGTGAACCGATTTCACCCATATTCCGTACATGTCATCAGGGTGTTAAGAAAATATTATATACCGAATTTCATTGAAATCGGTAGAGTAGTTCCTGAGATATGGTTTTTGGTCCATAAGTGGGCGACGCCACGCCCATTTTAAATTTTTAAAAAAAGCCTGGGTGCAGCTTCCTTCTGCCATTTCTTCCGTAAAATTTAGTGTTTCTGACGTTTTTTGTTAGTCGGTTAACGCACTTTTAGTGATTTTCAACATAACCTTTGTATGGGAGGTGGGCGTGGTTATTATCCGATTTCTTCCATTTTTGAACTGTATATGGAAATGCCTGAAGGAAACGACTCTATAGAGTTTGGTTGATATAGTAGTAGTTTCCGAGATATGTACAAAAAACTTAGTAGGGGCGGGGCCACGCCCACTTTTCCAAAAAAAATTACGTCCAAATATGACCCTCCCTAATGCAATCCTTTGTGCCAAATTTCACTTTAATATCTTCATTTATAACTTAGTTATCACACTTTATAGATTTTCGCCATTTTGTGGGCGTGGCAGTGGGCCGATTTTGCCCATCTTCGAACTTAACCTTCTCATGGAGCCAAGAAATACGTGTACCAAGTTTCATCATGATATCTCAATATTTACTCAAGTTACAGCTTGCACGGACGGACGGACAGACAGACATCCGGATTTCAACTCTACTCGTCACCCTGATCACTTTGGTATATATAACCCTATATCTGACTCTTTTAATTTTAGGACTTACAAACAACCGTTATGTGAACAAACCTATAATACTCTCCTTAGCAACTTTGTTGCGAGAGTATAAAAACAAAACTTCAAATAGGTTTCAAACTAACTGCGTTATGTTAACTACAGTTATGTGACTTTTCAAAGCTTGAACAAACCTTTGTGGTTACTATTACATTGTTTTGGACTTCTCGAATAAATCATCTCACCTTTTAACGTGTAGATGTGAAGCACTCATAATAATGCCCGCTTAATATCGTTTCCTGTCAATCGGTAACTCGTTTGAGTATATATATGTATGTCAAATAACGTATACCCGCATAAATATACATATTATATAATTTTGATTGCTTTTGGAAATATATATATATGTATATATAGACATGTACATGGCTGTGTGAAATCGCTCATATAAAACGTTCAAATTAAAAACCGATTGTAGGGTGACACAATTTCTGTTGGAAAGTGCATTTCCGCTGCCAAGCCCACAATTGCAGGTGAACAGCGCAGGTTGATACGCGCTGCAACGGCGAACCTCAAAATTCATACGTCAACTTGTAAGCATGTGTGCGTATTATAAATGTATATGAGAGATTTGAAAAGTACATCTTTATTGTTTGTTGTTTTTGTGTCCCGGACAAGTGTTCTCATTGATGAAGCACAATCATTGAAACAAAAAAAATCAAAATAAAATAAAATGGAAAACAATAAAAAGTGTGCCGCTCAAAAGGAAAAGCACCTCAATGTCGATACATTGACAGAGACCCTTGAGAGCATATACGATTGATTTCCCTTCTCGTGCATGCCTAGGCGAACTTTCACTTGAAAGACACGGTGCTTGATGCACAAAGTGCTTGCAATTCAGGGGACATGCAAGAATTCATCTCGCAGTGCTTGTGCCACATACAAGTGCGCTTCCAGGCATCTATCTTGATCCTAGTAAAAGGTAAATACAATTTTCAATGCCTTTATTTGCATGCAAGAGTTTAGTTGTGGCTTTATTTAATTCACTTTCTAACTTAAACTTTTAAGCTTTTATTGGATTGAAACAACGAAACAATTGTTGAATAGTTTGCAATAAATGATTTATATATGCACATTTACATACAGTACATATATATGTAGGTGTGTATAGGGCAATGGTGAACTGGACTATGTAGTATAAAAATCAATTTTGAAAATATATTTTCATACAAGCAAAAATACATTATTACGATATCTTACTTGTAACACTTGACATTTAACATTCCACAAATTTGGAAAATAAAAAACATATTTGTCATTGAATAGGTATTTTCCGGCAAAGCATATTTTCAAACAATTATGTGAAAAAAGCAGTTCGGCAGCTTCAATTATTACGAGGAATTAAGATCTTCTTATGACTAGTTGAGTTGTAAGTTGTAAATTGGTATTAAATAATACAATTCAGTTTCGATAAAACATATTTCCAAATAAATATGTGAAGAAATAAAATCGCCTGTTTCAATTATTTAGAGAAATTTGTAACCAATATTATAACTGATAGTTTTGAAGCAAGTTGAGTTGTAAGTTGTAATTTGGTATTACAACTCAATTTAATTCACGAATACGCTCGTTTTTCTGAAACTATTTCCGGATTAAGTTTTCGGAGAATATTTTCTATGTAATATACATATGTACATACATTCGAAATATGCCAAAAAATGTATTTCGGACTCCATAAGGGGATCCAATCCCTTAAAGAAGGCAGAGGTATATCTTGGAGGTCATAACTTCGGTTACCAGGGCGAAATATCTGGAATCGAAATCAGTTGCTTCAACATCCGTTTAAAGATTCAGACTGTATGTTCGACACACGATCCATACCTTGGAGTTTCTGATATCACAAAGAAAAGTACCGGTGTTACTGCTCTTCAAATACGATCGTCAAGAACTCCGTCGCAGAGATCAGTCTCAAAATCCCACTCTGAGCGGGGTATGTGGAGTTTGTTAACTTCAATTCAAATTCATATAAATGTTCGGCGTGATGAGCTGAGTCGATTTAGCCATGTCCGTCTACCCGTCCATCTTCCTGGCCATCAATCCAGAGCAATATGAAAGCTCAACTGGTAGTAGTTTCGGCTACGAGGTCTGGCCGGAGACTTAATTCTGTTAACACGGGGAGCAGTAGCCCTTGGAGTTGGATCCAACCTGCTCATGTGAACTCAGGGAGCATCGTGGTGGTTTGTGGTTAAAACCCGAATGCGGAAACAACTGACACAACCGAGTGCCGTTCCCAAAGTAAGGTTTTAGATGGGTTTCGAACCCCACCAAAGGTGATTGGTGTGTCCATTACACAATGCTAATCGGTACTGAAAATACCATCTTCAGGGCGCTGATCAATGCATTGATCTGTCCCGTCCATCTGTCTGTATGTATGCGAACTAGTCTCTCAGTTTTTGGGATGCCGATTTGCTTCCGTTCTTTCTCACCAAGAAGCTGTCGGAATGAGCGATATCGAACCCCTATAGCATAACAGATCGAGTCTCTGTAGCATATAGCCATCAGGAAGGAAGCCTGTACTAGTTCAATAAGATTTCATATTGTCCCCAACATTTTTAATTTACTTCTGTATAAAGACATCAATATTAGTGTTCCCATCTGGTGATCTCAATTGCAGTTTTCATTTTTCCTGCAAACCTCAAACTAATTAAAGAAAAAAGTGTAATAAGTAATTAAATTTTTGTTGATATTTTCCTTTTTTATATTTCTAACAATTTTAATGACAGACGCTGGTGGCTGCCAGAAAGCTCGTGGTAAGCAAAATGAAAAAAAAAAACGCACAAACGCACGCATTTATATGTTAATTTAAATATAAATATGTTTACGTGTGTATGCTTGCATTCTAATTTATACTGTGTCCACTCGACACGTATTCGCTCGGGATAATGCGCTCCCACAAGCGAAGCAACAGCAACAAAAACAGCTAAAGCTTTCGAGTATTCGTCGCGTATTGCGTATTAGCGCTGGCGTTCAAACCGAGTTTCATTAAGCATTTTCATTGAAATTGAAAAGTGGCACTAATGTTGGGGAACAAAGCGCATGGCTCATCTCGACCGCTTCGCATAAACCAAGCGCGCCCCTGCGAGGCGATGTGTGCACCCGCCAGCGGCGAGCAACTCCAATGTGTTACGTGCATCATGGCGGTTTTTTTCTTGTTGTTGTTTGGCTTGTAGCCACACATAAGTACTTTTGCCGCCACATACTTGAGTGCACACAAGTGCATACACACATACATACAAACATATGCATGAAAATATAGTACATCTGTCGGTATGTGGGTGTGCATGTGCAACAGCCTTTGCATCGCCGCACATTATACATACGTATGTATGCATAAAATATATACTGTGCATTTATAAAGCATCAAAAGAGTGGGATTTCGGTGGAAAACAATCTTTTTGCATACTGAGAAATGCTAATGACCTCTAAAAACGTTTCTTTTTGTTGGCGTGATGGTGTGCCGACTTCGCTGAATTTTCGCAACTGGGTGTTCATCTCTACGTACGTATGTATGTATGCATTTTATATATGAATATATGCAGGCAAAAGTGTATATTATAATATGTATACAACAGTTATCTGCCAAAAACAGACCCCAACGATGCAAGAAATATATGTATATGGCATATAAATATGTATGAAAAGATGAAAATCTCGACAAAAATGGCATTGAATCAAAAATGTATAAAAATGAAAATATGCACATATGAAAATGCGCCAACAAAAAAAGTCATATGTAAAAAGTGATTGCGAAGTGTGAACAAAGTTGGCACGAAAAGCTTGCAGAGACAAAGAAAATTTTCCATTTCGGTTTTGAAAGCAAAGACGGCGAATTGTTTGCCAAAAAAATATGTAAACACAGCAGCATAAATATATTTGAATAATTATTAGTAAGCATGAAAGGACTCGTGCTACTGTTAATTAGGGCAACCAATTTGCAGTTGTATTTTAATTTGCACAAAATTTGCCTCTGGCCATTATTTGGTTTTGGAAAGCCAACGGCGATCATCGCATTGCTATGTGTGTTTATTACTTGGTGGAACATGAATTAGCTTCCAATTGTGGCACAATATTTATGAAAATCATTTTTTGTTGTTTTTTTTTTTGTTAAAGAATGTCAGGAGTCCGAGTATAGTATTTTGGAAAAAAAGTTTTTTCTCGAAAACAAGACAAAACGTTAACTTTGGTTGTACCGCACCTTTAATACTCTTCACAAATACAAAAGGTTCCTTAAATAACTTAATTTTGACCGGTCACTTTATATGAAAGCTATATGTTATATTGAGCCAAGCCGAACAATTTCTTCAGAAATTAAACCGATTCTTTGGACAATAGTCCATGCAAAATTTTGTAAAGATAACTCTTCAAATGAAAAAATTTTCGAACAAAGGCTTGATTTGGATCAGTCAGTTTGTGTGACGTCTACATGCTAAAGTTGTTCGATCTGTAAAATTTTTTCTGAGATTGCACTGTTATATTTGATATGCGGATATTTCGTGAAACACAAAAGTTTTCCATACAAGTATTCCGATCGTTCAGTATGTATGACATTTGCACAATTTCAGATCGATATCTCAAAAACTGAGGACTACACATACATATATATAAATATATGTCTATTTTATAGGGTCACCGATTTTTCCTTTTGGGTGTAACAGACGTCGTGGTAAAGTTAATATAGCCTGTTCAAGTAAAAATAGCTAAAAGTTGATCAAAACCCAGGTATGAATGTGACAAAAAAGTACTCGGAAATTGTAAATAAAAAAACACACTATTTAATTGTTCATCAATATTTATTTGTCGCCTTCAAAGTAATACCCACCAGTTATAATACACTTATGCCAACGATTTTTCCAGTCCTCAAAACACTTTTCATAAGCACTTTTTGGGATAGCCTTCAGCGAATTTTGTTTCATCTCTTCAATCGACTGAAGACGGGTTCCACAGAACGGAATTTTCTGTTTGGAGAGCAAGAAAAAATCATCCGCCAAAATTATTCGAACAGACTCGCGAGAGATGTCGAGCGCTCTTACCATCTCTCTAACACTTGCCTGACGACTTTCAAGCACCATATCCTTCACATTTTTAATATTTCCATCCAGTTGAAGATGTCGAAGGTCATCCAGTCGCATGTCTTTAACGATCTCTCGACGATCTATTTAAAAAGCTGTTAAAGTGTTAGTGATTACCATTTTTACTATTACACCATTGTGAATGTCTGATGGGTTTCTGATTTGCCAGCCGGTCACGGAAGCGCAAATACGTGAAGGTATGCAATAAAGTTTTGTATTTTGCTGGCCGAGAAGAGCACGGGTGCACTAAGTCATTTTTAGTTTATTATTTTCATAACTGTAAAGCTATTTGATAATTTCAGCAAATACGCATTATCAAAAAGTGAAGAAATGGTTGTTTACTTCCTTATGCTTCCCTTTGAAGATGTTAATTAATGGGCGCTTGCTTATGCAGATTTCGCTAAAATTTTGTAGGTAAACAGGCTTCAGTGTGCAGTGATATTATCTGTTGTGCTTTGCCCACTACATGATTTTATAAAATCTGTGAATATTTAAATACGACTAAAGAATTATATAAGGTCTAGTAAAATGAAGTTCATTACATTTGCATTTTGTAAATTTATTCACTGGATTGCATTTTTCAAACTCCCTGCCTTTAAGTTTAAACCACAGGCGCCAGAATCTCCACAAATTGCCAAACCCAATGAGCAGATTGGAGTAAACTCCAAGGGCTAACTGCTCCTCGTATTACCAGATTTAAGTCTCCGGTCAGATCTTTTAGCTTTTGCTACTATCAGTTGAGCACCTAAAAGCTCAATGACTGGTGACATTTGTTGCTTGAATTTCAAATATCTTTTCATTAGAAGGAGTCTCATTCAAAGTCTATAATATCATTTCAAGCTGAATATTATAGCACTATTTCTGAAATTTCAAGGCAAGCCCAAAATACAGACACAGTGCATATAGATTTCAGTCGCCACTTACGACAAGTATACCTTACCGCTGGCATATTCTACCCCTTGCCCGCTGGGGGAATCACAATCACAATTGTCAACAGTCCGAATAAAGATTCCTTGACAATCCCACCTAATAGATCGTAAAATTTTTCTGATCGCCAGTAATGGCTTGGTCACCGTTTGCGCCGGCTCACTTCGTTTTAACGACGTCGGTTTACGCTTGACCGTCTTGTTAGTGACTACCATCAGCAGTAATCATCCACTTCAAAAATGTATTGAATTTTGAGAACTCGTTTTACCACACCTCATACAAATTTGTTTCTATTTTTTTGATAAAATGGTAAGGAAGAGTAAAAAATAAGTATCACCTTGTCTTTTGGCTAAATTATACTCAAATCTGACGCATAATCGTTCAAAAAAAACAGTAGTTCTTAATCCACGTTATGAAATTAAAGCTGTAAGCATAAAGATGTGTAATAAATTGCTGACTACTTATTCAATTGTTGCTCTGGGCATCCAACTAAATTTGCCTGCTGAAAGTCACACAGGTCAAGCGCACTCGCCAAGACCGCAAATAAATGTATAGGAAATTAATATTTTTATTTCGTTGATGGCATCACGCTCAAGGAACGGTAGTGTTCAGACTCCAGATGGCTCGCCATGTAGAATTATGCCTACAAACACATACACAAGCACACAAATATATGCATGTATGCACATAGGAAACATATAAGGCAGCGAGTTCCTAATGACTTCCGGTAGAGTAATGAAATTTTGCATATTGGTTGCGGCTTCTTGTGCATTCTGTTTGTACACATACATACATACATACATATGTATGTATACATAAGTACAGCATGTTGCATGGTGTTTTCATGAAATGCTGTTGCAGGGTGCCTTCAAATCTTTCAAGTTGCTCGGATTTATGTAGACCACTGATGAGCTTCTAAGCCGCTACTTTTTCCAACATAGCTATACTTCAATGTATGTATGTGTGTATGGCATGAAAGTAGAGAGGTCAACGAATTATTACTTTTTCTTTTTCAATGTTTCCCCCTCATGTTTTCTCATTTCATATTTTGTTTTTTTGTGTCGCTTTTGCTTATGCTCTTGCGTTGTCTATTGTTATTGTTCAGTCGGTTGTGTACTTGTTTAGTTGTGCCTTTCTCATTTACAACATTCCATGCTATGCTCTGGGCAGTTTTAGAGTCTGTTCGTTGCCTCGGTCCGATGCTTCGGAATGCCAGCTTAATGACCACCAACTGTTTCCGTCGTTACGTTATGCACACATACACATACATATATATGTACATATGTTAGTTGGAGTTATGTGTGTTTAGGGCTAGAATTGTCTGCTGACGAATTATGTTTAATGAATTGTTGCATATTAAGCGCACACATATGCAGGCTTTCGAATGAAGGCAATAAAAGCATGCTCTATTAACATATTCTCTAAATTTTGTATGAAGGTGTCGCATTTGTTCACTATCTGTTATAAAGCATTCGAGGCCACCAAGCAAAGTGTAGATCTGATTTGATAGACTAAAAACATCAAATAAAACTCTGTAGATTCAGATGATGTCTTCTGAGCCGATACTGCTGCAATTTCACGTTCGATATTCGTACGAAGTTTATCAATCGTCGCTGACCTCTTGGGATAGACCATAGACTTGACGTAGCCCCACAGAAAATAGTCTAACGGCAAATCGCACCACCGAGGCAGCCAATTGATAGGGCCATTTCGAGAGATAACACGTTCACCAAACTTGGTTTTAATAAATCGCTTGTGACATTCGCTGTGTGGCTTCAGGCGCCGTTCTGTTAGAACCACATATTGTCCAAGTCCATATCATTCAAATCGGTCCAAAAATATTCTGTTATCATTGAACGGTGGCGATTCCCATTTACAGTAACATGCCGGTCTTGATCATCACAGACGGTGGCGCCGCCGGCCCATAAACCGCACCAAACCGTAATTTTTTCGGGATGCAATGGTGACTCATGGTGTACGTGTAGATCGCTGCCTGACCAATAACGCATATTTTGCTTATTGACGAAGCCGTTCAGCCAGAAATGAGCCTCATCGCGGAAGATGATTTTTCGATGAAAATCTGAATCACTTTCAATTTGTTGCTCAGCCCAATTCACGAACATACGACGATTCTGGTGGTCAAGCGGCTTCAGTTCTTGTGTCAATTTGACCTCGTAAGGATGTCGGCTAAGATATTTTCGCAAAATTCGCCACAACGACATCATAGAGGTGCCCAACGCTTGAAAACGACGTGTGAGAGACTGTGTTGCGTTTTCCTCAATTGATGCGCTAGCGGTAGCAATATTCTCGACACGACGGGCACTTCCTTGTCTCACTGTCACGGAAACATTTTTTACTGTGCCTCTGGATTCAAATTTTTCTCCCAGACGCTCAATTGTTGATCAGTCTGGACGACTATGACAACCATAAATTGTAGGTAGCGCCACAGTTGAGGTCAATGGTTCCAAATTTCGGTGGTAAACTTTAATAATTTCGACTCGTTGTTGGATCGTATATCTTTCCATGATTAAATAATAAACCTTACTGAAGAGAAATGTCAAAAGATCAGGAAAAGATATGGGTCGTTGCTGTCCCTATCGGTCTACTTTTGTAGTATCCCTATTGAAAAATCTGTTATATAAATGATCAGCGTGACGAGCTGATTCAATGTAAATAGGCCCGTCTGTATGTATGCGTACTAGTCTCTCAGCTTTTGAGCTGTCACTCTGAAATTTTGCACATATCCTTTTCTCTCCAAGAAGCTGCTCATTCGGTGGAACAGCCGATATCGGATCATTGTAACATACAGTCGCCATTTATATAAACTGAGCGATCAAATCAAGTTCTTGTATGGAAAATATTTTTATTTGTCAAGAAATTTGGAGTGGATTATTGTCGGAGGCAATCTCTGAGTGTATTGTTCAGAGCGAACCACTTTCCTATATACATATGTATGTAGCTGCCATACAAAATATCCGATTAAAATCAAAGTTTTTTTCATGTCTTCGTCATAAATCAGCAAATACTTATTCATTATGAGTCTAACCTTATTTAAAAAAATATTGAGGGTCTCTACATTTGATTCCATGTCTATTATCGAGTAACAAGAAACATAACATTCCAATAGAATTTTCTTAAAGAGTGAAAAGTGTGAATATAATAGGTAAATATTTATATATATCGAAATCCTAGCAGGCAGTTGAAATAAAGAAGAAAAGTGTTCAAATCCATCTCTGTGCTTTACTGTCAAACTCGTTCAGCATTCAGGTCTTTTGTGCATACATCTGGCATATGTAGGTTAAACATTTCAATAATCACAAAACATATGTACATATATCTAAAACAATGCATTTATGTTAGTATGTACATACATACAAGTATATCTATAGACTTCTGAAAATTTTCTTCGCTGCAATACTTTATACAACAATGGATGGCTCTGTAAAATTCGCCAATCGATTGAAGAGCTAGTAAAATAGAACTGTCTAATGAGCTTGAATGTGCGATAAATATGCAGATGTTTTGCTTGCTGCAAAAGGAACTTAATGATTCCATTCATACGTTCAAATTTTTCGCTATTAAGCTTTATTGAAGTTTTTCTGCTGCATTTTCAGCGCCGTTGCCAAGCATATACATACATATGTATGTATGTATGTATATAATACATATGTATGTATGTATGTATATTCATAGATCTAAATGAAAGTGTAAAGACCTAAATGTAGGTATACCCTGCAGGAAAAGACACTATTTCCGGTCCGACGCAATTCTCACGCTTATAGCAGCAACTTAATTATTTCATTTCTTGTATTTTCGACTTTTTTCTAACGGTATCTTAACGTCGTTAGCGTTTGAAGTTCAGACGGGAAGGGAAAGCGTGTGACTTTAATTAACTTTTACCCTAACATTGTCGAGTTCGGACTAGAACTAGTTAGTAGGTAATGATTAATGGACTAGTTAACAACTAGTCTTAAATGGACTGGTTCGTTTTTCACTATAGAAGAAATACTTTTGGAATAGAAACATGTTTCACTCACATGAATTATTATTATATATTATTAATTAATATCTAAGCATTAACGGACTAGTTAACAACTAGCCTGAAATGGACTGGTCCGGTTTTCACTGTAGAAGCAATATTTTTAAATCACATGAATTATTATTACCTACATGCATATGGAAATCAGCAATTTGTTCGCGCGCCAAGCCATATCGAAGTCAGCTAGAAAACGAGTTCAGTTCAGTGCGCAATACGCTGGGCGAGTGCAACATCATTTAAATGATGTGAACAGCGTGAAGGAAGACAGCATTTAAATATGGAAAACAGCATGAAATGCTTAATTCTCACAATAGTTAGAAAGCAGTCAAATGCTGAAATGTCAAGCGAATTCGTTTCATTTCGGTTAAATAGGTACTTGTCTAAAGTGATAGACTGATAGTAAAAATATTTTGAATGTCTTACCTATTATTTACTGTTATTGCTATACTATATCGGCACCTAAAATGTAAAAAAAAGTAACATCACTTTTTATAAGTTTACAGGCGAAAGAAAAATGACATAATAGAAACCACTCATTTTGAAACAAAAATTGAGTTTTGGTTATAAAATGCTTTTATATTGGTTATAAAATGGTTATATATTGGTTATAAAATGCTTATATATTGGTTATAAAATGCTTATATATTGGTTATAAAATGCTTATATATTGGTTATAAATGGTTATATATTGGTTATGTATGACATTGAGAGCTGAGAGCGCTTAGAATGTGATGTTAAAATCTTCATTGGATTATTTGTTTACGTTCTCTTATTCGCATTCTGTTAATAAGTTAAAAAACATATATATTTCAACTCGTAAAGTAAAAGAATATATATGTATTTATAGCGCACACTACAGAGCGACAGAACACAAAAGGAAAAAAAAATCAAAAACCGAAGCTTTGAGAAATACAAAACAATTAATTTGCTCACGCAGTGGCCGAATTTCCTCGAATCCATTTAACTTCCTTTCTTGCTATCGCGTACATTTGTTACACGGTGTATTTATACCAACCATGGCCACTTAATCATCATCAAGCTCACCATCATTATGGTACACATTATTACCGACCTCTACGTTATCGTTCCAATCACCATGACCAACACCAAAATCGTTGTTGTTAGCCCGCAATGTCACGATAAACGCAAGCCAAGCGGCGCACGAACGCGTCAGCGGGCGGCGAGAACGGAAAAGTGGGTGCGCGACTGACATGTCGGAAAGTACCGAAACTAGGTCAACAAAAAAGAATGTTAAAGGATTTTCTATGCTACCACATTTTGTACACTCTCTCACTGCAGCAATCATCGTAAAACGTTCAACGTTGTGCTCTGTGTCGGCTAAATACACTCTTGTGCTCGCTTGTGTTTTCTCACCCTTTGAACTATTGTTTGTATTCTGCCTCATTATGCCGTTGGACATATGTAGGCATGTTGATGCTGTTGTTTTTATTACTTTTCACTTATATCAACTTGTTTGCATTTATATACTTTAATGCACATAAATACATATGTATGTATGTATAAGCAACGCGGCGCATTGCCCGTCTGATGCGAGTGGTGGGTGGCAGCGTCGGCAACCTTGTCGTGGTTGACGCTGTAAAGAAATCGATTCGGCGCAAATATTTGTACTTTGTATAATATTGCTGTTGTTGCTTGTTGTGGTTTTTGTTTTTTTTCCCATTCGACATCAATAACATGCAGTTTCCATTCCGCTTTAACAGTTTCTTTTATCACCTGAAATGAGTCCATTTCGTCGTTCCATCCGTTTGCTGTTCCCTCCGTGATTTATCAAAGATTTTGTCAACTGAAGATACTCGTTTGGCTCTCGAGCGCGTATTGATATCGCTATATTTCATCGCTTCCTTTGAAATTGTTTCGTGTCATCTAATTCGTGAGTTGGATTGTCTCGATCAACAAGTACTTATTGCGATAAAATTTGTGCTGGTTCGCGTTGTTTAATCTGTACACAATATTTATGTTGGCACAACAACATGTCGCATGTCGGTACATTTTGTTGTGTTATTTCTTTGTTAAACAATTATTAGTCATAAGTTCATCCTGGGTTTTTATGGAAGTGCTTGTCTTTAAAAGAAAGTTGTCAGACATTCTTTTGTTAGCTTCGAAGTAGAAAATGCTTCAAAATATCGGAGCACAACTGTTCGAACAGATACGAGGTTACAGCCGAGTTTACAACAGCGCACCAGCCGTTTTTCCTTTTCGCTGTTTGGTACCAATTGCAGATTCCACGTGCATCCAGGTACTTCTCCAATTTGTGTTTCTAACGGAGTAGAGGTCTTCCTCTTCCTCTGCTTCCTCTGGCGGTTACTGTGTCGAATACTTTCAGAGCTCATCGTATCATCGACTGCGGTATTCACCGCTGCCAATACGCAAAAGGCCATAAATCTTCCGTAGAATCTTTCTTTCGAAACTCGTAACGACGACTTATCATATGTTGTCAACATCCAAGCCTTTGTACCATATAGCAGGACGGGTATAATGAGGGACTTATAGAGTTTGGTGTTTGTTCGTCAAGAGAGGACTGTACTTCTCAATTTCCCACTCAGTCCGAAAAAGCACACGAGGAAGACGACGACATGGGTTTCGGTCTCTTCGACTAAACAACTCAACACTAAAGTTATTCCGCGTTGGATTTCGAGGCTGATATAGAGGCCTGACTATTAGCGGATGAGTTTCTGCTGAATCTGATAGAACACAATTCATATACTATTTGCCTTTTCTGGGGACTGCTTCCTGTGGACGGTCCAAATGTTGACGGTGCAGATCCGTATAAAGAGTTGGCCGTAGGAAACCAATTCATTATAAATGATTTCCCGTCAATCCCACCAAACGCATAGCAAAACCTTCCTGTCGCCGGCTCTCCTAGATTTGACCGTTTTTGCTGACCTTTCTTTTCATCACCAGTATCAATCCTCTTAAGAAATTAATAGATTTTGTTCCGATTCAACACTGATCCCCAGATTGAAAATGAATAGGTCTATGAGGTTTTCTCTATTAACCCGTGTAATATCAAGAGAACTTAAAAGACGGACAAACTAGAAGACCTCCATTCTTTCATTTCAAATTTACTGATACGGAATCGACGAAACCAAAATTGCGCCTGATTGGCTGTAACAGTATCAGAAACACAGAACATGTTATTCACATTTTCAGCCGCTAAGACTGAATCATTGGATGCTGCCAAGTTTGTGTTGAAATCGATAAATATTTATCACAATATTATCGACGTACTTTGTTGATTTTACTCCATAAATCTTATATACATATGTAATGCTTATATACATATGTAAGTACATATTTATCAAAATATTTGTATGTCCACATTACGTGGTGTTTGGTCACATTATTATCATGGGTTTTTTACACACAAGCACTTCTAAATCTGTTGGTATAAAAATAGAAATTTTCGGCATCGTTACTGACTTTAGCATAATTATTCAGTGATGTGAGCTAAATGGTTTATATCCGCGTACATGTGTCCTTTGTGGGCTACATGGCTTAAACATAAACGCAAATATTAAAGTCGGATCTAAATTCATAGTTTAAAGTGTTTAAAAATCAAAGGAGAACATGCTTTTAAAATTTTAGATATTTAATAATAAAATAATTTTATTGAATTTTTTAAAATTACCATTAAATTCTGATTACCAATGTTTGTAATTTTTCTTTTCTGTCTTTCACAGATATTCCAGACATTCCTGATGACATCAAACACCTACAAAACCTGCAGGTTGCTGATTTCAGCTCAAATCCGATTCCAAAACTACCAGCAGGGTTCTCTCAACTCAAAAATTTAACAGTTTTAGGTTTAAATGATATGTCACTCACCACATTACCAGTTGATTTCGGAAGGTAAGTTTGCTTTAATTGTTCAAATTCATTATACTCGTAGTTGTTTTGACTCACCAAAAAATATATTAAATTAATCGCAAAGTAGATTGTTATCGATAACAATTGACGGGTATTGACACTAATTGACATTGACATAGTAATCGAGTTCTTCGTCGCTTTGAAGATATATTTTAGTGAAACGTATTTTCGATTACTATTAATAGAATTGTAAACATAAAAATTCTTAAGATTAGATAAGATTAAATTTCTTTTTACTTATTCACTCGACTAATAAAATGAAAAACACAATTAAATTATAATCACAGAGTTTTAGTTTTAAAATATTTTTTATATTTTTATTTTAAATTCCGATCCTTGATCGCCTCTACGTCTCATTTGTAACTCCCTTTCAATTCCAGCTTAACACAATTGGAATCATTGGAGCTGCGCGAGAATCTATTGAAACATCTGCCTGAATCGATACGACAATTGACGAAGCTTAAAAGATTAGATTTGGGCGACAATGAAATTGAAGAACTGCCACCATATTTGGGCTACTTGCCCGGTCTGCACGAGCTCTGGCTCGATCACAATCAGTTAGAGAGGCTGCCACCTGAAATTGGGCTTTTAACCAATTTGACATATCTTGACGTTTCCGAAAACAGGTAAGTTTCGTTTGGTGATTTTTTGCTAGATTGCTCAATATAATTTATTACTTTGGTGTTACTACTTTTATATATTTTTTTTATATTTGCAAACCCTCTCTATTTTCTGTCTTGTAGGCTGGAGAAATTACCAAATGAAATCGGTGGTCTCGTGAATTTAACTGATTTAGACCTGGCGCAAAATTTACTTGAGACCCTGCCCGATGGTGTTGCCAAATTAAGTAGGCTGACAATTCTAAAACTAGATCAGAATCGTCTACAGAAGCTGAATCCAACTATAGGATGGTAAGTACACTCAAAAAATATATACATATATTTGTCATTTTTGGGGAGCATTTATTACGGTGTCATCCCGAAGTTTGATTGACCTATGCCTTTCCATTAAACTAATTAAATCTCTCATCTATTAAATGCTGAACTTAGTTTAATTAGTTCTTTGGGTTTCTTCGGTTAAAAAACAGCCTTTTTGAAAATTTTTTTTCTTATATAAAAGATGAAATATTTTTAACAAAGAAATTTGGAAATTTTTGAAAAATAATATTTTAAACTCGGGCATTGTAGATTCCAAAATCGAAAAAAATCCTTCGTCCAAGTCTTAAAGAATTGTATCTCAAAGACCTGTGTAAAATTTCATGAAGATCGGTTGAGTAGTTCTCGAGAAATCTTGCCAGTAAACTTCAAAAACACAGTTTCGAGAAAAAGGCCTTTAAAAACGACGCACTTAGGCTGTATCTCCGAAACAATTACTCGGATCAACCTGAAAATGTAGGTCAATAAAAAATCGTTTTTTTACTTTACCCGTCTACTCATGCAACCCATTAAGATTTCTACATTAGTGTTAAAACCTAGCTACTAGTTTCTCGGTTTTTGGTATATCGACTTGAAATTTTGCACTCGTTCTTTTCTTTCCAAAAAGCTGCACATTTCTCGAAACCGATATCGGATCTCTACACAATATAGTTGTCATACAAATTGATCGTTCAAACTCAAGTCCTTGTAAGAAAAACTGTATTATTTGATGAGATATCTTCACGAAATTTGGCTTAGATTATTGTACAGAGCAACGGTGCAATCTCCGAAGAAATTTCTCAAATTGAACTACCACAGCCTATACCTGTCATACGGATTGACCTATCAAGTCTCTGTATGGAAAACTTTTTTGTTTGTTAAGGTATCTCTGAGAAAATTTTTCAGATCGGACTACTGTAGCATATAGCTGCCATGCAAATTGATCGCTCAAAATCAAGATAAGGGTGGTTTTATATACTGTTGGGCCATAAAAAATGCACCTGTGATGGGTATTATTGCTCCGATGCAGTCGAAGTCAAAATTTTTTTGTTGCTTTTATCATGAAATGTAAAATTAATCACCGCAAATTGATTTTTGTAAGTAAGAATTCAACCAAAAGGCGAATATCTTGGCATTATTCGGTATTTGTGTGATTATCATACTACGCAGCCATAAATATTAGGCTTTGCAATTTCAATTTCACCCTTGTTTTGCTTAGATGCAATATGAATGTACATAAGTATAAGTGCCCGTATGTAGATACCTGGGTACGTCAGTGGCTGACGTCACCTTGATGATTTGCCGTCTGCTGCGGGGTTTCGTGGTTGACTAACCGCAATGGTTGTTATCTATTTACCGCTATGCATGTACACACACTATACTTATATATATTTAAATTTATAACATTACACTATTATTGCACTATTTCTAAACCTATTGGCGTCTCCTTATCTCTTCCAGTTGTGAAAGCATGCAAGAGCTGATATTGACCGAAAACTTCTTATCAGAGCTACCCGTATCGATTGGGCAAATGACTAAATTGAGCAACCTGAACGTGGATCGCAACGCATTGGAATACCTACCGGCCGAGATAGGGAATTGTGCAAATTTGGGCGTTTTGAGTTTGCGCGATAACAAATTAAAGCGACTGCCGCCAGAGTTGGGCAACTGTACGGTGTTGCATGTGCTGGACGTGTCGGGCAATCAGCTGCAATACTTGCCATACACTTTGGTGAATTTGCAGCTGAAAGCTGTTTGGTTATCGGAAAATCAGGCACAGCCGCTGCTAACGTTCCAGCCGGACACAGACGAGGCAACAGGTGAACAGGTGAGTGTACTGACGCGTATGCGCGCTCTAAGCCAAAGTACACAAGCACAGCAGAGTGATGGATAAGTGGCGCTTTTTATACAGATATATTTATATATACATATGTACATGATATATGTATATACATATATGTATGTATGTATGTATTTGTGTTTGTTTGTATCTACATATACCTACTTGTTAAGCGTTTGGATTTGTTGTGCAATGAGGGCAGCGCGCCGCAGGAAGTGTGCGCTGATTACGTTTTATTTTGTTGCTGCATGCGCGTGCCAAACGTAATTACGTGAAGTAGTTACGCCTTGTCGCTGCCAGCGGCGCTTTCGTTGCAACCTCATTACCCATAGCGTCGGCCACACTACACACAAACATACCGACGCTGTGTGTGCATGTAAATATTTCTTAATATTTACAGTTTACATATTTTCTGCTTTGTTTTCATTTTTGATTTGTCTTGTGTATTGCGGCCTGGAGTTCTAAATAACCCGTTTTTCGCATTTGTAAATGAGTAACTAATAATTGTGTGTTTTGTTTGTTTTCATTTTTGTCTCTTCTACCCCCTTGATTGCTGCTGCTTAGGTTTTGACATGCTTCCTACTGCCACAACAAGAATATCAGCCGATAACGCCAGGTGAGTTTCCAATCGTATTTTATGGTTTGTTTACAAAAGCAAATACTTTTACGAAATTATTATTGCTTAAGCGCTTTGGAAAATTTTTGATTATGTGCGCGAAAATTTTTCTTCGAATGAACATACATACATACATATCTTTTTGTGCGGTAGGGGTGGGGTAATCGTTGTGTGTGATGACGTGAGCTCTCAGCAAATTAGCTATGCTGCTGTGTTAGCGTTTGTTTCGTTCGTTCTATTGTCAGCTATGATTGAATCGTACAGGTTTTCGCATTGGCTGCTGCAGCCGTCCTGCGCGCGCTTACCGTTATCTACGTTTTAAGGTTTTTGTTTACCGCATTTTTAACCTGTTTTATTGCGTTGCCAAGAATAGGCACAAAGCGCATACCAGTGTTGTTTTTGTACAGGTGTACAAACACACACACACACACCCGCGATAACAACACATCGATCGCATCCACCATATCTATGAAGATAACACAACCAAGTTAAGCAATATAATTATTTGCGCCTCACTAAAAATATGAAATAAGCGAAATTTTCGTAAGCACAAACGCACGGAATTATGTACAAACATTGGCATGTTCATTATATAAGTTAATAACATAATTTGTAAAATTACACAAACAAGCAGCTCCTATATTTAGCGGTATTGTATAAAATTTTATAAATTTACGGTCGTGTAGCTTTTGGTTTTGGGTATTTTTTTTGTAATTTAATGGTCTTAAATGAAATGCATTATATACACGTGGCAACGCCACAACAAAAATTTGCAAATTTTTTTTTGTAGAATATTTCTTTTATAAAGTTGTCTCGTACTATTACTGTAACATTTCCAAATTTTCTTTCACACATTTCTTATTTTCAAAAGTATTTTCCAAAAATTTTTTCCTTCAAAACTATTTTTTCAATTTTTTTCATTATTTAAAATTTTTTTTCCATATTATTTAATTTTTTTTTTTTTTAATTTTTTTTTTTTTTTTAATTTTTTTTTTTTTTTTTTTTTTTTATTTTTGTTTTTTTTTTAATTTTATTTTGTTATTTCCAAATTCGTTTATAATTTCCAAATTCTTTTATAATTTCCAAATTATTTTTTTTTCAAAATTTGGTTTTTTCAAACATTTTTTCCAAATTATTTTTTTTTTTACAAATTTTATAGTAAGTAGCGCTAGTAATGCGGCAATGGTGATAAAGTTTTAAACAAAATTATTTATTTTAAAATACTAAATGGATACCACTTAAGGGAAATAACCAGTAAAACATTATTATATATAATTCTATTAAAATAATAATTTTTAAACCTAAAAGAAATAAATAAACACATACTTAACATATACTTAAGCCTACTATGTACGCACTTATACTCACACGCACCTATGTTAATTTATTCATTTGTGTTTAAAGACTACCCACCGGGTCTACTCTATAGATCGAGCGAAAAATTCGATTCGTCGGAGTTCCACGTTTACCAACAAAAAGGTTTGCCGCCATGCGATTGCGTAATTTGTTTATTTTTATTTGTTGATCTCTGTTGCTCGAACCTCATAGCCATAATATCAATTAAAATTTGAACAGTTGTGAACTTGTATTTCAATTAACCACATTTGCATTATAAAGTTGAACTTATAGTATGTATGTATTCGTATAAATATACATATACTATATATACATTTAATGTTTGAGTAACGCTTCCTTATAAATTTACATACACACATACATACACATATGCAACGTATGTGCATAATAATTACTAAAAGTAGTATTAATGCACTAAAACACTAGTTGAATTCCAAATCAGTTATTACAAAAATTACTAAAAATTATAATATACAAAAATAGTAGTAATTATAATAATAGTAGAAAGAAAGGCTAAACAATGTTTTCATGATTGAGAAATAATGTTCTGAGATGCAACAAGAACTAAAAACAATTAAATGCTAATGAAAAAAAAAAATATTTTTAATGCTTATGCTTTTATTTTGTTTTGCATTGATTTTTTATTTATAAAGTCTTTTATTATTTTTTTGCATTTTGTTTTGAATTTTTGTTTCGCACGCAAATCACTTTATTTTTTAAATTTAAGGTTCTTTATTTAGTATTCATATGCATAAAGGCTGAAGCATTTAAAAATGGTAAAAAGTAAAAAAAAATATTTAAAAAAAAAAAACGGTAAAAAGTAAAAAAAATATTAAAATTATAAAAATTATTAAAAAAAAATTAAAATTATTTAAAAAAATTTAAAAAATCGAATTATTGTAGTACATATTATGAAACCCCTTTACAAAATGCAGAGAGTATAACAAAAATTAAATCAATAATTTACGTGCCCTTAGACGTCAAGAGGAAGGTGAGGAGAATTGTTGAATTTCTAGAAGTTAAAAACGGTTTATCAGGATTTCTGGCACATTTAGAAGGAAACGTTGGAGGTCCTATAAAATGCATATACAGGGTTTTCCAATAAGTTTTCAAATTCTTTTCAAAAATGAAAACTGAAATGTTTTTTTATTTAATGTGAAGTACAAACATTACAATTAAGTTCTGAATATAACATCATTCAAATGGCCACGATGACCTATTTCGCTGGAGCAAATTCGCTGAACCTTAATTTCGAATACTTTTTCCACTAAATCTGGTCGTATGTCATGAATAGCACGAAAGCTCGAGGAGAGTCTGGTTTATTGCTAAAGATCGATGACTTCAAATAACCCCACAAGCAGTAGTCTAATGGTGTTAAATCATAACTTCTTAGAAACCATTCAATGTCACAATTTCTTGAAATAATTGAATATCCAAACTTTTCTCGCAATAACTCGGTTGTTGCACTTGCTGTGTGGCCCGAAGCCGCGACTTGTTGGAACCAGATGTTGTCAAGATCAACTTCTACCAATTGTGGCCATAAAGTTGGTTATCATTGATCTATACCTCTCTCCATTGGCAGTAATGGTGTCCCCGACTTCATTTTGAAAGAAGTACGATAACTCCACCAGACCAAAAACCGCACCAAACTGCCAATAATCCATTGACAATAACGGTGTCACAGCTTCATTTCCAAGGAAGTACGGAACGATTATTAGGTGAATGTAATGGTTGTTCATAAATAATTTGTGGACTTTCTTTGCACCAGAATCGACAGTTTTGTTTATTTACCGCACTACTAAAAATCGTTATCGTTTTGAAGTTGTTCCAAGGAAAAATCAGCGAATTCACGATGTTTACCGTGGTCTAATGGCTTCAGTTTCTGAGTGAGAACAATTTTATGTGAATGAAAGCCCAAATCTTGTTTCAAAATCAACCAGGTTGGGGTTGAAGACAGTCCCAGTTCTCGAGAATGTCTTGGAATTGTCAAATTGCGGTTATTAGCAACACTTGCCTGAACGGCAGCATAGAAAAAAAACTAAAGATCATGATATATTAAAAATGCCCGAAACGACATTTCGAAATCATATCATTCCTATTGGAAAACCAGGTAAAAATGGTCAGCATGACGGGCTGAGTCGGTAAAGGCATGCCAGTCTATGTGTTCGTCCGTCTTTCTGAATATATACGCAACCCTCAGGTTTTAAGATATCGGTCTGAAAATTTTCACTTTCTCTTTTCTCCCCGAGAAGCTGATCATTTGTTGGAACCGCCGATATCGCACCACTATTGCATACAAACATACCGATCAAACTCAAGTTCTTATATGGCAATCTTTTTTATCAATCAATCAATTTTATTTGTGGAGGGTATTATAGCTACGGTTCAACCTAAGTAAATATTTTTTTCTTTTCTTGGTTTATAAAACTATTGACCCTGCTTAATTAGTAATAATTTTCTTTGTTTTTTTCTTCGGAATTTAAATACATTTACCGCAATTAGTAGACACACAAATATTTAACATATTTTTTCATCAATTAAATCATATTTTTTTCCTAATTTGAGGCCAAAAATTAACTGTTTAAGGCATTTTTCGATATGCATATATAATAAATTAATTCAACAATATACAGTTATTATTAAGGTTGGTCCATTTTCATATGTGTGCCTATCTATTCGTTTGACCATCAAATTAGCAGCTGGGCAATATCATTGAGAAGTGATAGTTGTAGACAGTCTTTCAACATTTACTGCACACACATTATTTCCAGCTTATTTGATCAAAATTTACGTATATTTATTGAATATAATAGACTTCGTGGAGCTGTATGCAAGCTTGAATCACTCGAGTACATGGGTTAATAATCTTTTTATACAATTAATTCACCTATTTGACCTACATATTGAAATGCACTACAAATTTAGATATGTAAATATGTTTATTCAGCATACATATATGTACGTACATTCATATATACCCTATAATTTACCGGAAATGGATTCTTACTGGTCTTCTTATAAGTCGCTTTGCATACTCGCGCCATAAGCTAATTTGAATTCCCGCTCGGTGCTCTGCCTGACAAAGACTCTACAACTATAATTTATAAAAAATATGTCTGAAAGTATACATTTATGTTATTAACAGAGCCACCACAGTTATTTATGATAATGCCGTGCCAATTAACCGGCTGCGTAATGATTTGCCGCTTGAGTCTTTTACTCCGTGGATTTAGTGACCATAAATGTGCCATAGACAATACTTATAGAACTAACAGCTGATCAATACGAGCGGTGCTTAGACTGCCGAACGCTTTATACGTGAGTGACGTAAGCTGTGTTGTGCGAAAGGGCGTTGCCCAGCGCAAATTGTATGGTTTCTTTTGGAAGCTTTGATCATGAATCAGTTTGAGGCGGCGTTTGTAAGGCGGTGTCAAAAAGTATTATAACTGAGTAATAACAAAAAGCGACGACGCAGAATGAATTCAAGAGCGGAAACATCATGTAACACAGATTAATGACGTTAACTATGTTTTTATGTAAATCAAAGTAAAAAAAAAAAAAAATAAGAACAAACATGATTGTGATGTCTTAAGATAAAAACTCGTTCTTTTGTAGCTTTTGTCAAGGGAAAACCCATTTTCAGCTACAGTGTCGCTCTGTCTCCGACCTTGATTCGTATTTCCGGTGACTCTTCGAAGCGTGTAATTTGTAATACATGTTGTAAAATAGCTCAAGCTGTCTTTCTTAGAAACTTATAAATTAATTGAAAGTAACTGAACTTCACTTAAGCACGTTTTTGCAGGCTAAACAGTTTTAGAATCAGTTGTCGATTCATATTGGAGCTAAATCAGGCGAATGCGGTGGTTGAAAATTTAGCGAAAAGCTCTCGAAGAACAATGCAGTATGCGACGATGTCTTGATTTTTGACCTGCTTCGCCGTGGTATTTACGGTTTCGCCTCACCTTTGCCACGGCAATTGGCCGATGGATCGTCTGTTTCCGGGTCGTAAGCATAGATCTAAGACTCATCGCCAGTAATAACACGTTTCATGGCATCCTGGTTGTCGGAAAGCATTGTTTCACAGAGGTTAATGTGACGTTGATTTTCGATAAAATTGAGTGATTTTGAACCAATCGTGCTTTCACTTTTTTGGGCCCAAAAAAAATCCTCAAAAACATTTTGAAATATATTTATATATTTTAAACTTAGTATACCGTTATGTCATGAGTAAAGGCACGTGTGTACATGTAGTAATGATAAGAAATATCAAATCTATTTGCTGAATGGAATTTCATAGTAAAGTGTATTAGATATGAAATTGAATCATTCAATATATTGGTCACCAAAATAGGTTATCTTCAATAGCTGAAGGTCTAGTTGAACATTTCTTATCTTTACCATTGAATTGTGGTTTGGTAACACTTGTGGGATTACCAAAAATGATGGAAGAGCGATAAGCTCCAAAAAATTACTCACATGAATGCTACTGTTTACAAATATAGATTAAATGAACCTGCTAAAGGCGCATTCCAAGGCAAATGCGCTTTTATATTTAAGTGGAATTATACCTTTGAGGTTATGTTTGTGACGCTATTAGAAAGTGCAGTCTCCTATATCGAAATTACTAAATTATGAAACAATAAGCGATTTAGGGGTTGCTCTTATTTTTGAAGAATAGAAAAATTGAGAATGAAAAGTGTTTGACTTAAAATTGCGCTCTAGTTAATCGATTCAATTCGCGTTGAAATCTGCTTAGAAAAAGGTATTCATATTTTATGTCATAATAGCGTATATTAAGTGTGCCACCAAGTTTGTAACACTCAGCAAGGAACGTCGGAGATCCTATACAATGAATGTGGGAATGATCAGCCTGATGAACTGAGTTGCTTTAGCCATCTGCCTCTCTCTGTATAAGACGAATTAGTCCCTTAGTTTTTGATGTATCGTTCTGATTTGCATATGTCCTTTTCTCTTCAAAAGGCTGCTCATTTGTCGGAACCGACGATATAGGACCACTAAAGCCTATAGCTACTATACAAACTGAAAGAACAAGATCAGCTTCTTGTATAGAAAACTTTTTTATTTGACAAGATATCTTCACCAAATTTGGTGTGGGTTTTTGGCTAAGTCAATGATGCAATCTCCTAAAAAATTGTTCAGATCGGACCACTATAGCATATAGCTGTCATACAAACTGAACGAACAAAATCAACTTTTTGTATAGAAAACTTCTTTATTTCATAAGATATCTGTCTGAAATTTGGCGTAAGTTTTTGGCTAAGACAATAATGCAATCTACTAAGAAATTTTTTAGATCGGACCACTATAGCATATAGCTGTCATACAAACTGAACGAACAAAATTAACTTTTTGTATAGAAAACTTCTTTATTTCATAAGATATCTTCATGAAATTTGGCGTAAGTTTTTGGCTAAGACAATAATGCAATCTGCTAAGAAATTTTTCAGATCGGTTCACTACAACATATGGCTGTCATACAAACTGACCAAACAAAAATAACTTTTTGTATTAAAAACTTTTTTATTTGACAAGATATCTTCACCAAATTTGGTGTGGGTTTTTGGCTAAGTCAATGATGCAATCTCCTAAAAAATTGTTCAGATCGGACCACTATAGCATATAGCTGTCATACAAACTGAACGAACAAAATCAACTTTTTGTATAGAAAACTTTTTTATTTGATAATATATCTTCACGAAATTTGGCGTATGTTTTTGTTAAGGCAATAATGCAATCTCCTAAGAAGTTGTTCAGATTGAACCACTATAGCATATAGCTGTCATACAAACTGAACGAACAAAATCAACTTTTTGTATAGAAAACTTTTTTATTTCACAAGATACCTTCACGAAATTCGGCGTAAGTTTTTGGCTAAGGCAATTATGCAATCTCCTAAGAAATTGTTTAGATTGGATCAATATAGCATATAGCTGTCATACAAACTGAACGAACAAAATCAACTTTTTGTATAGAAAACTTTTTTGTATAGATATCTTCATGAAATTTGGCGTAAGTTTTTGGCTAAGGCAATAATGCAATCTCCTAAGAAGTTGTTCAGATTGAACCACTATAGCATATAGCTGTCATACAAACTGAACGAACAAAATCAACTTTTTGTATAGAAAACTTTTTTATTTCACAAGATATCTTCACGAAATTTTGCATGGGTTATTGCTTAAGGTAATGATATAATCTCCCAAGAAATTATTCAGATCGGAACACTATAGCATATAGCTATCATACAAACTGGGCGATCAAAATTGAGATAATAAATCTTTAACCCCTGGTATACTAAAAGAAATGCACCTGTGAAGTGTACTTCAACTTCGTTGCAGCTGAATTTAACGTTTTTTTATTATTTAAATTATTTAATTACATTGTTATAAAGCATTTTGTTATATAAATGTGTTTTGCCGCAACACGTAGCTAGAACTTGTTCTTCCGCGTGAATGTATCTAAAGTAAATTAACAGCAGCAAAAACTGTTTTTTGATCTCTATACAAATATCTGTATTCAGCGCTTCACAACTGCTATTACATAAATTAATAAATACGCTATGACAGCGGTTAGATGCAACGCCTTCGAGTCACAGCGAGCTGTCATGCCAAAAGTACATATTATAGACTTTGCTTTACCTAATAAATATTTATCCAAAACATTTCGCTCACTTGTTAATTAATAATAAATTATATTCAGCGACATTTTACGTTCTCTTCTAATTGTTATCTAAAGCCTAGAAGTCTAGTTCAAACATAGGCGTACACTTAAGTAGGGGGCAAAATGACGTATTTTGTGTATACTTTGTAAACTATTTGCGCTAATATTTTCAGCATACATTTTCTTTCTATTTAATTTTTCAATTATCATTATTATCCTTTACACTCTTCTTAGTCTGTAAATTATGAATTTTTGTTCGTACTTTTCTACTATGCGCACCTATTCGTACTTAGTCTAGTCTAGACTTCTTGCCATTGTGCAAACGCAGTACGCTGCTTGATATACATATATACATACATACTAAGTAATAATATTTTGTTAAGCTCAAATTATCTACGTTAAGTTTGTCTCGTGTGCTATTACTATTGTTGCCATTATATATCTACTTAGCTTATGTACATTCTCATGCGTACTTAGGCACTTATATATCTGCTTATATGCTGTCTTATCCGCGCACGCAGTCAACCTTCGATCTACATACGAGTTTGTATGTGCATATGTATGTGTGATTTTTTTGTCATTGCTTAGGTATGTGCGTTTATATTAATGTGATATGGGCGTTGGTAACAGTTTATTCCCGCTAAGCATAATAATAATATTTACATAAATCTTCATTCTAGCGCCAAGCGCGCCGTGAGTAACGCATAATTTAATTGAATAATAAAAAAATTAGAAGTAGAACAATAGGTCACAGCAATTTTCATGCTAATACATACCTCTCTACATACATACACATGCATATGACAGCAATTTTCTTTAGTTAGCACAAGTGTTACTTTGGAATGCGCACAAGTGTTACGTTAAAAAAAAACGTTTATGAATTGTATGTGTGTGTGTGTATCTGTTAGTATTTTTCGAAATTCATTAATTTATGCAAATGCTGCTTCGTTTGAAGTTAATATTTGATCATTTTCAATGTTCAAATTTTGAAGTTACTTTTTGAAGTTAATATTTGATAACACTAGTCAACAAATTGGAAAGAAAAATTTGCAACTGAAGTGCTAAGAGCGCTGTCGGGCATTTGAGTTCTCCTGATGACGAATTTGAGTCCGAAAATTTTCCGTCACGTACAGCTGTTTTTGTCACTTTAGTGATTAGTGGTGGTTTAACACCTACACCCCTTGAATAACACACAAACAATCCTGCGTGTTAGAAAATTTTTACTATAATTTTTGGGATTAACAACCCAAAATCAGCAAGAAGCAGCTTCTAACATCGTAATCGCAAAATGACTGTAAACTAGTGTAATTTTCTAGGTTGAAATTCTAAATTTTCTTCACTAATATCAACATGATAACAAACTTTAAGAAAGTTATTAAACTTCAAATGTCCAAATTACAGCTATTCTCGATTTTAGAATCATAACATAATCCGAGTTCAGTGGTTTCCTTAAGAAGTAATCAAGACTTCGTCAACCCAAGTAAAACCGAGATGGTTTTATTTACTGAAATATATAAGATCCCGGTGGCACCGCTGCCTGATATGGGAGACATCTGTCTGCAATTGGCGGATACAGTGAAATATCTAGGGCTTACCCTGGATAGGAAGCTTTCATGGGAGCCGAATAACTAAGAGAGAGCAAAAAAGGCGTCGATTGCCTTATATTGCTGCAGAGGAGCCATTGGCAAAAGGTGAGGCTTCTCACTGAAAGTTGTCATCTGGCTCTACGATACCATAGACAAGCCCATTATGTTTTATAGAGTCTTTATCTAGTGGAGGGCTCTAGAAAAGACCACACTTGCAAAGAAACTCGAAAGCGTTCAACGTTATCCTGCACATTGTGTCTGTAGACATCGTCAGATATGACTGCGTAAGTTGCTATTATCCGTTCGAGGAGGGAGGCAGTGAGCTTCTTTACAGATGGGTCAAACCTCTGGGGAATTTTGGTGGAGGGGTATACTGTCAAGAGCTCTCTATCAACTCCAGCTTCAAATTTTCTGTTTATTGCAGTGTCTTCCAAGCAGAGGTTGCAGCTCCGAAGTGCAGCGACCTTCAGAGAAGTTATCATTCACTCAGATAGCAGAGCGGCGGTATTAGCCTTGTACTCATTAACAATGCGTTCAGGTTGGGCGAGGAGTGCCTAACTTCGCTATCAATAGAATCGAGTGTCTTTGTGATATGATTGGTATGGGTGCCTGACCATAGCGAAACCGCAGGAAATTGCAAAGCTGATGAGCTTGCAAGGAAAGGCACTCTAGAACCGCTATCAGTAGAATGGGAGAGGGTCGGTGCTCCCGTATCCTTTTGTGTTCTACTACTGGATAGCTGCTTTTCGTGGAAGCTTGGTCAGCGCTGAGATGAGGTGGAAACAACTCAATACTTCCTTCTAGACTGTCCCACGTTTGGGAGGTCAAGACTTAAATACTTGGGAGCGGATACCTTCAGACATCACACCAAACTAGGCGGGAGTGGAAATTAAACGCCTGCGCAAATTTGTGCTGGCTACTAAGCCTTTTTCTACTAAGCTTTTAAAGACTTCTTTATTCTCTATGGCTTCATAAAGGACTACATATAGCAGTCCACGTCCGATCTTTGATCAACCATCTTACCTAATGAACGTTATTGTTTTCCTTTTCATGATTTCTGTCAAAAATGTGAGCAATCCTGCCAAATACTTTCAAAAGTGTTTGCCAGCAGTGTGACCTCAGGGGTTGTTATCTGCGTTTTCAAGTTCAGTAACCTTCAGTAAAATAAAATCCTGTTATAGTTCCAACGCGGGTATGCCGGCAACTAAAATCGAGTAGGCTTCCTCATTTCCGCCCTATAAATAAGTCCTTTTTATAGCGATTATACGGATGTGGTTTACGCCCTAGTCATATACTCAATGTAATTTTGCGAATCCTGAATAAAATGTGGTTTAACTCGTTTAAAATCACTTACGAAGGTAGTAAAAGGTAGAAGGAAGGTAGCTTGAATGAGTTTACTTCAATCTTTTTTCGTCTTGAGATAAGCTTAAGTTCAAGGAAGAACTGATAATTTCCGATTTTACTTTGAAGTTTTTTTGCATATGATATTCTGGTGCTGAATGTGAATTTCTATGCCAGTAAAGTAATTAACTCCTCATTATTATTCTTATTCGAACTTTTTGTTATTCCTTTACACTTTCATTGTTTCATATAACATTAATTAGGGGTTTTCCCATTCTGAATTGCTTTGGAACGTGTCTAAAGCGCTGACAGATTTCCATTTTTCATTTTCCATTATCTGATTATTTAGATTTTAATATTGCTATTATATAGATACTGATAATTATATATAACCTACATCTAGCAATGCTTATGAATATTAAATACCATAAATAATCAAAAAACGGACTTTTTATACAACTAACACATGTACTATATACTATATAATATGAATAATATTTTATATATGACTATTTCACTAAGCAATATTACTCATATTAATATCCAATCATTTATTAAATAACTAGAATGCTGTTAACAGAAGTTGATAATTGTATTGCAAGACTGATAATCAGTGCTAACTATAAACTATTTATACCGCTTAAAATAGATTTTCCATAAATATGTCGCTAGTATTTTTAAGGAGCACACCTAGTTTGACGACCTAAAATAAGGTCGATCCCCAACGGTGCTAAAAAATGTATTCCACTGATGCAGTAATTTCCTGATGGCCGTCGATAAAACTAAAAAAGTTCTCTACCAGAAGATATGTTCCTTACAATGTTAAAAACAAACGGCGTCATATTCAAAAAACAGTTGAAATTCACCCGAAGTTTTGGTGGTTTTTAATCCGAATTTAATTCGAATTTTTAAAAATTTGTTTAAGGACTTATTTTTGAAGGTCTAAAAACAGTTTTTTTTTTTCAAATTTCTAGACCAGAATACCCCTTTAAGCTGCTTGAACTGAACTCGGCTATACTTTAGAGATCTGTATTGATTTTGATTTTTTAATTTCATACTAGGTGTGCCTCTTTTGTGCATTAGCGAAGCATATGCATGATCAGAATATAAAAAACGTTCAATAATACTTAACCGATATAGAAATAATTTTGAAGTATCATAAATACAAATATATACGAAAATGTCCATATTAAATAATGTTTTACCGATTTTCGTATTCTTAGCACGCGAACTTGAAACCGATTCGGATGGTTGGGAAGAGCGTGAAGCTTCTAGAACACATTCCGTTAAATTCTCCGAAGAATCCACACAGGAGAAGGACACACCGTTTGTCCGACAAAATACACCACATCCCAAGGAGCTGAAGGCAAAGGCGCATAAACTATTTGCCAAGGATCGCAGTCGACCGGAAGACGGCAATTTGGATACAGTCTCCGAAGAAGTAAGTGAACCCATACTTTCACAAAAGGAATTTAAGCTTTTGTATCACGACAGCATATCATTTTCAACACAAACAATCAACTTTCAACAAAATTAAACTTTTCATTATTTGTTTGCAGGCATCAACAAAGTTCGCTGTTAGCGGTACGGCACGAATCGGCGCTAATTCCACCATAGTAGAGAATATAGCCGAGACAAAACCCATCTATGAGAATCATCAGCAACAGCCGGTATCGCCGAAAACGCCAACAACAGCGATTTCATTCGCCCCACAGCCTGTTATCGCCCAGACAGCGGGCACACAACCACAGTCTGCTGTTAACGCTGTAACAGTACATGAACCGATAGCAAGTGTTGCGCCCGAACATGGTAATGCCGCTGTAGTGGTGGCTGCAGCCGCAGTAACAGCGGCAGCTAGCGTTACCGGCGACGAAGAAGAGGAAGACTTTGTAAGTGTAGACAGAAACCTTTCGAAAGTTTTTTAACTGTTAACCGTTTCGTACTTCTAACATAACATTTCGTGCTTTTCACATAACATGTCGTACTTTTAACATAACATTTAGTACTTTTAACATAACATTTCGATTTCGAATGCTCATAACAGTTTGTATATAAACTTTGTTTTTGCTGTTACTTTACAGGATGAAGCGGAAAGACGTGTGGGCTTTCAAGTTGAAGGCGAAGACGATGACTTCTACAAGCGGCCAATGAAATTGCACAGACGGTAAGGGGGCACTTTTAACTAATGTATTTATATGATTTTTTTATTATGTGATTTTGATGTCCCTTTTGTTGTAATTAATAGCTGTGGTCATTTAAAGCGCTCTTATGAAATAACTTTTCTGTACTTGTAGTTATTATTATTATATTTCTTATATATTTTCTTTGATTTCTGCAGTGACACTCCGCACCACTTGAAGAACAAGCGTGTGCAACACAATCTCACCGATAAAAAATCAAGTGAAATTCTCGCCAACGCTTTGAATCAAGAAAAGAAAACTTCACAACTGGCTCCAGTTCAATCGCCCATCCAAGAGAACGAGGCTGCCGAGCAGAGTGAGCAACAACAATTGCAGCAGCAACAACCTTTCGCCGCACCAATCTCACCCATACCACCGCCAACGGTGCCTGGTTCACTGCCAGCAGGACAATTACTTGATGGTGAGTCTATTTCCCAATTTCAATTTGTTTCCATTGCTGAAATTCCAAAAATGCGCAGAATTTTGTTGTTTTCTCAACACATGTTGAATGTCTTAATTTGAGAAGCTATTTGCAAATCTTAATCAGTTCTACAATGTATTAGAATATTAGAATGCATTTGTATATATCTAACAGTGTGCGCACCACTAATTAGTGACGAATTCGCACATTCCTCAACGCAAAACAATCGATAAATCAATAGATTAGGTTGTGAAATGACTTATGACGTCTGTGGAAAATTAAGTAGAAAAGCAAATTCAAAATCTACAAGAATGTCTCACAAGAATAATGAATAACGTTTTCTTTTGAATGTAAGTAGAGACTGTTGAAGAGTTAGTGGCTAATTAATTGTCAAAAAAAAAACATTACAAATCATATTTAATCAAAATAATGATTTTGCATAGGGAAAAGAAAATTCTTTTTCACACCTTTAGCAAGAATGTTAAAGAAGTGATGAGAATATTTAACCAGGGAGCGCAAAAGTCATGTCAAAGATCTGTTATAGCATTGACAGACGGCTTAACTGATTTAATCCGTATTAATTCAGGAGTTAGTGAAGATAACTCCGTTGCTAACTCTCATTTAATCCCCAAAATTTTAGAAGGTTAGCTGCATTTTTGTTGGCAACATTGTTAAAAATGGCCAATTTTAAAAAATTGTGAATGAAAAACAAGCAACACTGACAGCTGTTTTTCAAATTTTCAATAATAAAAAAAATTGTATCCTTCGATCGATTACGAGGCCGTCCTCTTAATAAGAACTGTGAAAAATTTCAATAAGATTCTTCAATAGTTTCTGAGAAATCGTGACCACCGAATTTGAAAACGATGTTTCGAGAAAAATACGACTAAAGTTTGAAATAGCCGACCGGTCTAGTCTAACGGGCCGCTTTCCCAAAGGTTCTATCTCTTACACGTTTTTTGCGATTGCCTTGAAATAATTTTTGACATATGTACATACTATAGTATTAAAAAAAAATAAAAGTTTTTTCAAATTTCAAAATCCACGTAACCTTTTAATACCAACGGATCAAATATGAACTGGAACGATAACATAAACTACATTCTCACATATTGTAATTAAAATTGTATGTCATGTCAACGCTTAGTTTAATTTAGTACTTGTTATAAGCCTCAGCTGGGTTAGCCTTAAGTGAAGGGTTCTGCTCATTTTTGAAGCGACGTCATATGCATAAATCGACGTAATGTCACGATTATTCAATGTATTTGTTCTCAGCTTTGTTGTCACGCATCTCGTTTGCGACCTCTACTCGACGCTGATTTTGCAAAAAGATTTGGTGTTTCGATACGACTCGGGCATTGATTCGCTTTATACCCAAAACATTAACCAAAGTGGTTGAACCGATCCATAAGATATGTATGTTGAGATCGTCTGTAATCTCTTCGATGCTATCACGACGATTTTCAAGCACTGTTTCTTTAACTTTTTCAATGTTATCGTCAATTCATTGTCATAAATGAATGAATGACTCGCATAACATAGAGATTACAGACGATCTCAAGTTTTTTCTGACTTCACGACCTTCTTAATGCCTTGTGCCACTCAAATACTTGTGTTTGTGATAAAGTAGACTCCCCAAAATATGTGAAGAATCGCCAGACAAACTTTTTGCGCAGTAAACAAAGAGCTGCCAAACATACATACACTCATTGACATATGGAGATCAAGATTTACGAACCTAAAAACTGTTGTTCTAATCTAAATTCTTTTAATATTTTTTTTAAATATTTTTTTAATATTTTTTTTTAATTTTTTTAATAATTTTTTTATAATTTTTTTATAATATTTTTTTTAAATATTTTTTTAATAGTTTTGTTTTTAATATTTTTTTTAATAATTTATTTTTAGTAATTTTTGTTTTTTTATTTTTTAATATTTTTAATATTTTTTTAATAATTTTTTTTTAATTTTTTTTTTAATAGTGTTTTTAATAATTTTTTTTTTAATATTTTTCAATATTTTTATAATAATTTTTTTATAATTTTTTATAATTTTTAATATTTTTTTTAATAATTTTTTTAATAATTTTTTTTTAATAATTTTTTAAATATTTTTTTAATAATTTTTTTATACATTTTTGATATTTTTTAATAATTTTTAATAGTTTTGTTTTATAATTTTTTATGGTTTCAAAAAAAAACAATTATTAAAAAAAAATTATTAAAAAAAATTAAAAAATATAAAAATTATAAAAAAATTATTAAAATATTGAAAAAAAATATAAAAAAAAAACATTTTCAAACTTATTTAAATTTTGTAAAAATTTTTTTAATATTTTTTTTAAATATTTTTTAAATATTTTTTTAAATATTTTTTTAAATATTCGTTTTAAATATTTTTTTAAATAGTTTTTTTAATATTGTTTTTTTTTTTTAATTTTGTAATAATTTTTTAAATAATTTTTTAAATAGACCAATCCGCGTCAAATGTGATCAGATGGTAATATGATAGTGAAGGGTCATACTTAAATTTTCAAAGGGTTATTGTTAGTTCATTAATTATTTGAAAATTATACAGATTTAGATTTAAAAATTTCCTCCCCAGAAATATTCATAAAGTCTGAATATTGATTTCTCTACCATTTATAAAGCCCTTTGCATGCAAGATACAAACGATGTTACATAATAATTTTAGCTGAAATGTTTGCCATCCTACTGCTTACTTAAATTTCATTATAAATTAATTTGACCTTGAACTTTGATGTATTATAATACAAAAATCATAAAAAATATACCAAAAAGATGCTTAAAATAACAGACCAAGCTTTCAGCTAACTATTTGCATAAATAATAGCTTAGCCACAGAAAGGCATTACAAAGTCAATCATTTGCCTGCAACTTTTATTGATTCGTTAAATGCGACAAATATTTTCCAATCAAACGGTGTGCATGAAAAGCGCACTTTTTCCGTAAGTGAAAATAATTTTTTCAGCGCTCACTGCTTGTATTTATTCAAATAGCCTATTTTTTCACAGCATGAACTTATTGCGTCACAGTGATGCAATGCTTGGGCGCCCAAGCCCAAGCAGCGAAATGACATTAGTATAGTTGCATACATATGTACATACTTGCGTATACACATATGTTCATATAGACTATATGCACATTTTTGGTGAATTATTTGTGAATTGTTGTTATTGTTGTTGTTCATTCTGTTTTGTATGTCAATATGTTACTTCACAACTTTCGTCTAATTGGTAAAACAAACAAAAGCCATAATTACGAGTACGAGGTGAGGCTCTCTGTTTGGATTTGCCAACTTCTGAGAAAATTAATCTCCTCACGTACGCGCCGAAATAATGTTGACAATGCGTTAAAGCGAGTTTTACTTCACTCCCGACACAATGAAACGACCAAACGATGCCCTGGACAACTATGCGGCCAGCTACTGGCTGGTAATCGCCTAATGATAAGCAAGTCAAAATAAAAAGCCTACGAGTTTTGATTACATTTACGGTATTTTTTGTGACATTGAAATTGTGCCAGGCTGAAAAAAACTAAGACGAATAGAGAAAACGAAAAAAAGAGAAAATCAAACAAAAACTAGAAGAATGAAGTAATTTTTATTTGGAAAACGTGCAGCGGCAGCCTGATGTCGTCGTCGTCGGGCCTTTCGATTTCATTAGCTGTGGCCGGAGCAGCCACAAAAATATGGATATCACGTAGAGTCGCACACAGCACAAATGGCAATAGAATGTTGCAGGGGTGGCAGGTGAGGCAGGTGAGGAGTTGGGGTAGACTGACTCTCACCTTCTTTGGAAAACATTCTCGAAACTGTTATTACGCTAAATGAGCAACAGAGCACATACATAAATACAACGCATACATATGTACATAGATACAAACACGTATATTTATTCGCACATAATGAGTAGTGATAAGGCCTGCGCTTCAGATCTGTGTATTTGTCTACAAACATACATACATACACATATGTGTACCTACTTATGCACACACAGACTTTTAATATTAGCAGCAAATTAAATTTGAACGCTCGCTACTCACGCTCAGAAGCCTCAGTATGAAATAATTGTGCACTACACCTGCTTGAGGCAATCTTATTTTTGCCCAACGCCGGCCGCGCGCCCCACCCTCCGCCTAACAGTGCCGTCAGTTTTGTTTTGAGCACTATGTGTTGTTGCTATTTTTGGACTTTTGCGCTGCACAAGTGGAGCAGTAAAAATTATTCACTCTCCAGCGCACCGCTATTGCTGACAACAACAACAAGCATACATACGCACACACACACATCAGCAAAGCGGTAGATGGATTGGTAGCACGGCGTAGAGAGGCCCGTTATTTCGACCCATATGCAGAATTTGTCGTAGGCCTGAAACCTACAAGAGCGCTTAGGACTGTCTGTGTGTGTGTGGCAATATATCGATAGCGGGGTCAACGGCGCGGGTGAAGAAACACACACACACACACATAGCTGAGTGCGCTGAGCGCGCCGCTAAAAGAGCAACACACCGGCGCTTTTGCACTTGTGTATGTGTGTGCAGTTGCTTGTGCGCTTGTAGGGCCGCTGTACGGCGGCGTGTGTGCGCGGCTATGAGCTGCAAGTGCTCTAGCTACGCCAGCTCATTTCAGTTATTCAAAAGCATTACACTTGTCGGGACAAAACAAAGCTGTGCACACGCTTTACCGCTATTTTAACGGCGCAGACATTTACGTCGCAGACTTAATTATTTCTATGACACCTCAACGTGTGACTGTCATTCGAAAATAATTCGGTTCAAAGCAGAAGAAAGCCATAAAGGCGAAAACAAACAGCAAACTCAACTGAAACAAGTACAAAAACATACCGAAAAAAGCTGGCGAACAGCGCGCACAGAGGCGTTGGAAGCTGAAGTTGTGTAGCGCGCTTGTGGTGGCGTTGTGTGTGTGTGTCGCAGTTGCGTCAGTGGCCGGAGATAAAAACAAATTTGAGCTGTGCGCGTTGCTTAAAGTCGCGTCTAAAGAAGCGCCTACGTTGTGCTTAAGGAGTCGTGTCAAAAGAAAGCAGCAATAAGCAAATAATACAACAAAAAGAAACACCTACAATCGCGCATTACTCATACTCCCTGTAGCACCGCGCGGGGCGCTTCCGCAGACCAAGCACAGCACGCGCTGCAGCTGAATTACGCGTTCATTTGTTTCTGTTAATTCGCGCATTTTTCCAACACTCCAAACTCTGCGCGACCCCCTCGCGCTCTCCTTCGCATTATTGCAATGTTTGCGCTTGCTTGTGTGTGTGTGTGTGTGTATTATCTTATCCATCGACTGCATTAAAGTTGATTGTGCACATTTTAAGCAGTTCGCATTCTTTACTTGAAGTTCCACCACCTCAATTTGTATTACGCGCTGTGCGCCCTTCGTCCGTCCGCCGCTGCCTGCGCTGCTGCTGCTGGCGTTGCGTGGCTTTGCGCTGTTTTTTTCGCTTTTCTTGGCGTAATTTGTTGCATTTTATTTGCATTTGCAATTCATACCAAAGAAAGCAAACAGGCAAGCAGGAAAGTGCAGCAAGTAAGTATTTAGTTACTTACAAAAGCACCGGGGGCGCAACGAAGTGCCGTGGCGCGGTGCAGCGCATCGGGCAAAAATCCGAATTCTTAGCGCAAGAGTGGATTCACTTGTTTAACTTTAACAAATACAACAATAAATAATGGTGAAAAAGTTGCGGCAGCAACTCGCACTCGAACTCACTCGCTCATTCGTTATTCCACGCATTTGTGGCAAGGAGCCAATAGCGATTTGTATTTTATTTTCCGATTCCATCTTGTTGAGCAGTAGTTCCTGCTTATTTATTTATTTTCTATTTTTTCCATTCATTCTTTTTGCGAGGGCGACGACTGCTACTCCGCAAGGGCTCCTCCGTTTTATTTTTTCAACTCCCGCATACATTTTTCCGTTCGAAATTATTTTCTTATTCGCAAATTTTATTTGCATGCATAGTACATACTGCTGCCTTATTGGTTGGTTGCACAAGGAAAGCAAACAATATGCGATTGCCATTGCATTTCGATGTGTTCATACGCATTCCCCGTAGTAATATGGCAAATCCCAAACAGATAGTGAGTGTCCTAGTGCGGGCATTTGCACTTAGTAGTTTTGTGGGCACTAGTGTGGCGGCATTTAAAATTTTCCGTATTTGAATGAAGCTGAATTTTGTCAATCAAAGTGTTTTGAATATCTTTAATTTTTTTCAACTAAATTGAAAGCGTTATATTTAACGTTTCTTGGTTGAGAAAAAAATGTGATTTTAAAAAATGTGATTTTCATATCTTGGAAGTCTTTTAACTGACATGCGAAAATCTTTGATTTTTCCTGCCAAAATCCAAATTCATCAATTAATCGATTTTAGATTACACAAGCGGGTTGATCCCAAAGCATGTCTTGTCTTTCAAAAATCACCTAACTGTTATACGAATACCTTCTCTTTGACTAAATTGAAAGTGAGATATGTATTTAACGGTTTTTGGTTAGAAAACAAGTTCATATCCTTTAATTGTATTAAGGTTAAATCGAAAACGATATATTTATCGATTAAAATATATGTATAATTTTGGTTGGAAGAAAATTAATTTAAAAAATCTCTCGAAAATCACTTAACTGATATACGACAATCTAAAATTTTTTTTGCATCACAAAAACTGTTGTAAATACCATAGATATTGATAAATTTATCGATATTTTTTAAGAAAAAAGTTTGATCACAGAAAATGTTGACTTTTCAAAAATCATCAAACAAAAATATGAAACATGAAATTTTTTCTGTCTAAATCAAAATCGATATATTTATCGATTTTTGTTGGGAAAAAAGTTGATTTTAAAAATGTTCCATATCTCAAAAATCATTTAACTTATGTATATACGAATTTTCAGATTTTTTGATCTAAATCGAAATCGATATATTTATCGGTTTTTGATTAAATTGTTCATCAATTTTCATATCCCCTAATTACTATACGAATACCTCCATATTTTTGTCTAAATCGACATCGATAAATTTATCGATATTTAAAAAAAAAAGATTGATCGCAAAAAATTTTACTTTTAAAAAATCAGTTAACAGAAATATGAAATTCTCGAATTTTTTTTTCTGCATAAATCGAAATTTATATACAATTGTATTTATCGGTTTTTGGTTAAAGTTTTTCATCACAAAATCTGTCATAATCCGAAAATTCCCTAATTGACATCCGAATATCTCAATATTTTGGTATAAATCGATATTGATAAATTTATCGATCTTTTATAGAAAAGAAAGTTTTTTCATAAAAAATTTCGATTTTTCAAAACTTACCTAAATCGAAATCGATAAATATATCGGTTTTTGATTAAAAATTTGTATCACAAAAACTTAAACTTCCGAAAATCTTCTCACTGAAATCAGTAAATTTCCATATTTTTGTCTAAACCGATATTGATAAATTTATCGATATTTTTTAGGAAAAAAGATTGACTGCAAAAAACTTAGAGTTTTCAAAAATCACCTAATAAAAATAAGAAAATCTCTAATTTTTTCTGTCTAAATCGCAAACGGTATATTTATCTGTTTTTGATTAAGGAAAAAAATTGCATGACAATAAGCTCTCATATCTAGAAAATCCCTCAATTGACAACACAACTAGTTGCACTTCGGGACGAGTTAAAATATTTTCCATTTCTAACTAGCAGCTGTGACCGAAAATATAATACATATGTATCTCCATACAAACAGTCATCATACACACCCATGTATTTTGTGGCAAAACCCTTTAGGCGACTGAAGACGTTGATTTAGGTTGGGATTTGTGTTTATTTCGTATCAAATATTTTCTATTTATACTCCAACGATATATGTATGTATGTATGTACATAAATACCCACATATGTGAGAACATTTTGAACTCGTCGATGCTGTTGCATTACACACTTGATTGCAACACCAGCATGCACAACACATATCAAGCTCACTTTTTGTTGATCTTGTGGATTTAACAATTTTTGATAACCTCAAGGTTCTCACTATTTCGGCAGTCTTTGTGTATTTTTATGTCAGCACACATACATGCGCGCGCTGAAATTGAAAGGAGGAGGAGATGAAGAGATGTGTGCTTGCGATTTTATTGCTGCAGCTTTGGGTTTTAAGCGGAAGGAAATAGCAGAGTTATTGCTGAAGGAAACGCACAATACCAGTAGATTGCATCCTTCACAGAAACCAAACCAAACGGAGATGAAAAATGATGTTAAAAAGATCATAAAAGCATATTTGCACTGAACTTGTTTAAACAGCAAACGCTTGCCACGGCGCCCACGAGCATATTTACACAAATGGATGTATGTGTGGAAGTGTGTGTGTTTTTGTATGTATGTATATATGGATGTGTGTGTGTTTTCGTATATGTGTATGTATATGTGTGCGTGTAGCTTGTCATATTTTTAACCCAATCGATGACCTTTATTTTTCGCTCACTAAAATATTTACTTACTCTGCTTTTGTCAGCCAATTTGTTGGTCTACTCTTTACTTTGTGCGCAACACTTTACAAAGTACCGTACGCCATTATTTTTTGCTGCACTCGCATTACCAGCAGAAATTGCTGGGAAGCGTAAAAGCTTTAAAATTGCGCCAAGCGCTGATAATATAATTTTGGAACTTTTTTTTTACCGTTTTTTCTTTTAATTTTTGATTAACTTAATTTTAACGCATTTCTAACGGAAAATGAGTGTGTTCATATCTGCGTTGGCAAACGTGGGTTTTTACGCTCGCGGCAATTTTCCTCTTTACTGAATTATTGATTTGCCTTAAACGGCTGTAAAAGCGCGGCCTCTTTTGCTGCTACTTTTCGATGTGTGTGTGTATGTGCTGTGAAAATTGCTGTAAAAGTTCGTTAAATAAATTAAACGTGACTGTTTGTCGGCGCTTTTTACACTCACACACTCATACACACATGCGTACTTCGCTAAATGTTGGCTTAAAAAGGTTTCAGGCTTTAAGGGCTTTTTGCCTCACTTAATGCCCACTTTTTGCGCCGTTTTACGCGCGGCATGCGCAAGCGAAAAAAACATTTAGCATATATTCGCTGTTTTATTGACACCAAATGGCAAGCTTTATTGTGTTTTGTTGTTTGTCGTCGGATTATGAGGCCACGGGCCTAGTTTTTCATCTCTAAGCTGGTGTTAGTTGGCCGCCTTTTTCCTCTTTGGCGCCGACATTGTTGCAAAATAATAAATAAAATGTTAATTACTGCAACATTCGACATTAGTTTTGTAGAAACATTATTCTGTTTCGCCGACAAACTTTCAACACATCACTTTTTAATTAACGGTTTCCTTTTTTGCTGGAAAAAATATAATTTAATTAGCAGACATGCAAACATGCGCTAAATTAGAAAGTTCTACATTAAAACAAATATATGTGTGTATGTATGTGTGAATGCATATGTGTACATATGCATAAGTGAATGCATATGTGTGTATGTATGTGTTACAGTAAGCCCATGTAAATGTAGTGGTGCCACCATTTGTTAGTGTCTTTTGTAATAGTTTGCGCAAGCGAAAGAAAACAAAATTAATTATTTATTTTTCAAGCCCTTAACTACTTCACTACTCACTTTTCAAGGTAATGATGTCACTTGTTAAATATATATAGTACATACTTATAAATATAAACAAAATGATATGGTTAAGTTTACCATATTTTCAATATCAATTTCCCGCTGCAGATTAAGTGATTATATTACTTTTTTTTGATAAAGTCCAAATTGATATGGGGTAACATATACATGCATACCTGATATATAACTGATACATACCTGAAATATAACTGATATATACCTCATACATACCTGATATACACCTGAATACTCAAATGCATAAAAACATACAGTATTTGTAGCTTAATTCCAAATATTATTCTATTTTCGTTGTGGTCACTTGAACTAACAAGGTCAATACTAAATTGTGAGGTAACTCACTGCTGAAGTATGCTTTATTATCAAAAAAGCGTAGTTTTGTAATACACCTGACGTTTGAAGGCTTAGTCATATTAGAATCAAAGGTGTTCTTTATAATTTGATTGCATATATTGGCGTTTCATCACGTTATCAGCTTCGATAATGTTGTTTCGGCCAAGGCTTGTAGACATAAGCGCTTTGATATATGAGTAATGCATGTGTATTCTAAAATGAGACTATATGTGTATACTTGTATATTTCTAGACTATACATATATGTAATTTGTATGTATATGAGAAAAAATCAATAATCGAGAAGGAAAATATTAAAATAAAATCACAATAGTGCATAATTGTTCGGTGCTAAATTTGGAAAAAAGTGTGTGACACATTTGAAGTCCTCGCGAAATTCTAAATAAAAATGCATGTATACCAAATATGATGCTTAAAAATCACGACATTTTAGATAAATAAGAAATCGTTGGTTGATATTTATTTTGTCCAAATTAATTTTTCATTTGTAAAGCCCCAACGTAGGTGTTCATCAACTGCCATTTTCTATTCGCCACTTCACGACTCGCTTTTTTAGTTGTTAAATCATCAAGACAGTTGTCTAATTGAAATTAGTGAAATATTATATTTAAATTGTCTTCTAACTGGTATAAACAGCCGCTATTCATTCGGTGTTTTATTATGCCAGTTTATACCAGTTGCTCTTTCGATTCGCCAGTTTCTTTATAAATATGCCATTGTTTGTAAAAAAAAAATATTACATTTTTCCATACTTCCTATTAGGTTTAATATTTTGTGTATATTCCGAATAGTACAAATAATAATAATAAATTTTCTTTTCAAAGCAGTGTGTGACATATAAATTAATATACCAATTTAAAAAAAAAATTATACCACTTATGATTCTTGAATCTTGATATTTTTCCATAAAAATTCGTTAGTTAATATTTTTTTTTTATTAATTTAACATTAACATAATTTCAACATTTTCTCTTCGCCACTACTCGGCTCGCTACTTAGGATCAATGACAGGGTATCTTATATGTTTTTTCGTTTGAAAGCAAGGAAACAGTTATAAGTTGAAATTAATGAAATACTACATTTGAATATGAGACACATTTTCAACATTCGATAATTGGTTATACCTTTATACCAGTTGCTTGTTCGATTCGCCAGTTACCTTATATACGCTTTTATTTGAAAAAAAAAAAGAATTCAATTTTTTGTAATCAATTGCTCTATTTGTAAACGAAAAAGTATTACATTTTTCAAAATCAAATGATAACTACGCCTTCCCGCCATATAGCGGTTATGTTTAAAACTACTATAACGGCAATAACTCACTAAATAAATCCGTTAGAAGCATTAAATACCAAAGCCAATATGGTAAGGCAGAGTTTCATGTGAACCGGTATCAAAATTTGAGAAGGGCATGACTACGCCCACTTTTAAGTGATATTCTATATCTCAGAAACTATTAGGCCAATTTAAAGTGAATTTTGTGCGCAATATTGGGTAGTCGAAAAAGTATTTTCGTATTTTGTCAATAGATGTCGTTGCAGTCGTATATCTCCAATGCTCCTAATCACATTATGCCATGCCATATAGTGTTGAATATTGGGTAGTCGAAAAAAGCCTTTTTGGTATTTCTAATCAAACTTCAACTTATTTTTTTATATTCGGTGGTCGAAAAAGTCTTTTCGTATTCTTTTCAATGGATGTCGTTGCAGTTGTATATCTCCAGTGCTTGACATTCCTATTTTGCATTGTGAAAATGGGTGAAATCGAACTACAATCACTGCCACTTACCTTAAACCGCTTTAATCTTTGGAAAATCGCGAGAATATAAAATGTTTGGTTAGCTCTTGTTTCCTTTCCGTTTTATCTATTTGGCTATTATTTATATGTTTTAGTTGTATTTTTGATATTTTAATTACTCCAGAAGCTTAAATGGCGTATTTTAATAATATACCCCACCATAATGCATTACTTTATTTGTCTTACTGTTATTTTCAAGTCCAAACTCACACATACATATCTATGTACATACTTTTGTACCGCAACAGTTTTTCCTCTGCAAAATACACCTGCTCTCCCCATTCGCTCAATCATTTATCGCAATCTTTGTTTACACTTTGTGATTAGCGCTCAATATACTTTATACCAGTTGGAAGTTTATTACATTATTTTATGGGAACACTTAAACACACATACATACATACATACAAATTATTTTTATCATTCTGCCAAGCGTTTGGTTATCAGCTTTTGGTTGTTGCGTACGTACATAAGTATATATAAAGTATATAAACATATACATATGTTTGCATGTGTGCATATTACATTTTCTCTGGCAGAATATTCTTTTCCGCGCTCGTTGTCATTAGGCCCACTCATCGATTTCGCTGCCATAAATGTAACGGAGTAAAAGGCAGTTTATGTTGCTTCTAATGCTGGCTAATTTAGCTTCACTAGTGTTTTGCTCAATACTAATTTGTCATATACATAAGTATGTCGTTACAGGTGCATAGATAAGAGTTTTTGTTGTTGTTTTTCTGCTATGCTATCTATGGAATTTTGTAGTTGAAAGATAACGCAAGTTATTTGTTTGTATTCTTTTGCTTGGCGTGCCACCAACCAGCCAGCCCGATTGGCTACGCGACCCAGCCAGGGCACAGCGTACCGATGACGAAACATTTCCGACTTTGGTAATTGTTTGTTTTTGTTGCTGTTTTCCAACTTTTGATTCACTGAGTCAGATACACAAGTTCTCGCTGTTGCCATTTCAATTTATTAAGTGTAACACTTTGCGTTGTTTTGTCTTGTTTTTGTTGTTCAACATTCGCATTTTGACTTTTGATGGTTTTTATTTGTTTTTTGACTCACTATCGCTTGGCTGTTCGAATTTCATCAACTCTTTTCACGCTTTGCCACCTTCTAGCTCCAGTTTTTCTCTTTCTCTTTTGCACTTTTAATGTTGTTCTGTTTCGCGATTTTGTCGTTTTGTTGTTTGTTTTCTATAGTGGAATTTTCTTCATTAATTTTTAGTTTTTGTATGTTTGTGTGTTTGTGCTTACTGGTTTGACACTTTTCAACGGTTTATTGTGTAATTTGTCAAATCAAATGCGCGAAGATTTGCGACGATTAATCATTTTGTGCGAAGCTTTAGCCATTCGGTACAAGTGTGAGGTACAAAGTGCGAAAATAAGTTGGAAAATTCGCAAAAAATATTTTTTCAATATAATTTGAGAACTTGAATTTAGAAGCACTGTCACTGAAACTAAATTTCCGTCAATTATACTATATATAATTTGGTATTCTCAGTTTGTAAAAAAGTATTCATTTGCTATTTTGTATTTGCTGTTCATTCTAACTTTCTCATTTATTCACTAATCACACTTCATTCGTGTAAATATTTCCATTTAATTTTTAACAAATTATCGTCCTTGCAACAAGTTCCTGTTAAAATTTACTGCCATTAATTATGTTGACTGAAATTCATTTAGCTTTTCACTTGTTCTTCTGTCAATCGCATTTTCAAAGTACAGTTATTTTTGCTAATCCAACAAGCCTGTCATTTGCATTTACCTTTTAATGCATTTCATAGTCACGGGCTACTTGGTCTTGACCTCATTTTAACTAATTTGTTTGAGACAAAAATAATTGGAGAGCATTTAGTGAAATTGAAAGTGTGCATCCGATGTAGCAATTAAATTCTGACAAGTTTAAAGTTATTTCTTTGTAGCAATTAGCATTTTAGTATTTATGCTTCATAAAAATCATCTTGTGATTTTTTTTTATATATTTCCGGTTTGGTAATTTCTCATATTCGGGCTCATATTCTCTTAGTTTTACAAAATATCGCAATTTCGCCTCATAAAGTCGGCTTTTCTAATATGTCGCGAACAGAAAAACGATCTTATATTAAACTTGAGAAAAAAACATTAACTACGGTTGCACCGAAGCTATACCATAAATACCCCTTTACAACAGATCTCTGACAAGACTTTAATTGTTCCGTCAGACTCGAACTGAACAATTTCTTCGGAGATTGCATTATTGACTTGAAGAATGACACGTGAAAAATTTCGTGAAAATATCTCCTCAAATGAAGAGGTTTACCGTACAAGCACTTCATTTCGATCTTTCAGCTTGTATGACAGCTATGTACTTTAGTTGTCCGATATCGGTCATTCTTACAAATGAGCAGGTACTTGTTGAGAAAAGGCTGGGTATAATTAACATTAAGCAGGCCTCGAAGTTCTGCTCTACTATGCAGTAGTATGGTGGACAGGTGTATGGAAATCGACCTACCAGAATCTAATGGAAAGTGCTTAAAGCCTCTCTCCATTGTGCAAAACGGGAGCTTTAAGAACAACTCCAAAGCGGCTCTTGAACTTGCACTAAGCCTGTCTCGTATAGACCTATTCGCCGAAAATTGCGCAGCAAAATCGACGCACGACTACTGGCTGCAGTAGAATTTACTTATAGAATCTTCGGGCATAGCTCGGTGGGTAAAGGTGGTTGGGCAAACACCGACTACATGATCAAACTTTACAATTGGAAAAGAAGGTTCATAGTAAACGTTAAAAAAGATGGCTGCCATAAAAGTATACTATGCTATGCTCTAAACATTTACACGGATGGCTCGAAAAAGGACGATGGATTTGATGCGGGAATATACTGTCCAGAGTTAGGCATAAGGCAGTCTTTTAAGTTACCGGACTACTTCGGTAAATTTCAAGTTGAGGTCTTTGCTATTACGGAGCTGGCCTCTAATGCACCTGCAGGTAATTCCATAGTCAACATCTGTGTAGACAGCCAAGCAGCAATCAAGGCAGTAACCTCGTATCGCATATCGACCAGAAGTGTCTTGGGAAGCGGGGCAGCAGTTGAAAGTGTTGCCAGAAGCAAGCAACTTCACTTCTACTGGTTGCCAGGGCACAAAAGCAGCGAGGGCAATGAAATAGTGGATGTGATTGCCAAGAATGTTGTACGGCTAACATCCAAAAGCGTGACCAACATTGAAAAACCCATGCATTGTCTATACGGCGATCTCGTCAGAAGCATGGTAAAGAAAATCAAAACCCGTTGAAAAGAGCTACCTGGGTGCAAAACGGCAAAAGTCATGTTCAAAACGATAGATTGGAAATACACAAAATTCTTATTCGCACTCGATAAAAAAGACTGTAGAAACATGATGGGAATACTAACTGGCCACTGTCTGGTGGCCCGCAGGGTAAGGCTGACAGATCGAGAAGACTGCAGGATATTTCTAGAGCAAGGCACTAGCGAAATAATGGAGCATGTCTTGTGCACTTGTCCCGTATTGGCAAGACTACGCTGTAAGCATCTGGGGTCTCACAGTATGATACATTAGAGAAGGTATCGATAGTGAGGCCGCAGAGTCTGTAAAAATTCGCGTCAAGCGCGAGCATCCTAAAGGATGACTACTCCTCTTGGCCCTAGCAATCTACAATCTCCAACTGGTATCGCAAAGGACCAGAACTGGTCTATGCGTGGTTAATTGGCCTGCCAGATTAACCTAACCTAGTTTTTGAGTATCGGTCTAAAGTTTTTCACTCGAGCTTTTCTCTTCAAGCAGCTATTCATTTGTCGGAACCTTCAATATCGATCAAAATGAAGTTTTTGTTTTGAAAAGATATCTGTGTGAAATTTCATCAGATCGTTCTTGGTTGGATTAGCAAAATTCTTGCGATATATCAATACTTTCTTAAGCAAATTTTCATTTTAAGCATGTTAATATTATATAATATTTCATTTCAACATATAAACCGTTTTAGTTACAAGAAAGCCTTATAATGCCATAATAACATTTACATATATTAGCTTTGGCCTCTCTCCCCTTTTGTTTTATTGATTTGATTGCCTTTTGTTTGCGACTAATTGAAGTTCAATTGCCGACAGATATCACATTTTTTGCACTTAATTAAGCCAGCAGCACAATTAGTAATCGTTTAACTCATAAGTAGCAGGTAATTAACCTTTTAGGAATTTCTTCTTTAATCCGCGAAGCACAAGCTCAAGGGCAAAGTAGTTGAGCTTGCAACAACAACAAATAATTGAGCCGCTAATTAAATTGGCATTTCGCCTAATCAGCTTTTTTAATTAAATTTTAATTTTTTTAAAACAAAAGTTGCATTAATTTTAATTTGCCGCTCGCATTTGTTAAATTAAATAATCTGCAATATTGTAATATCGAATATTATATTTCTAGCACTGCCACATGCAGTCCAGCCCCTTTAGTCTCACTCTAATCATACCTATTAATTGAACAGCCGGCCAGCTGTTTTCCCAACGTACTTTACCAAGCATTGACCTCTGCCTGCCATGGTCGAGCGGTTTTGTGTCTTCGGTGCGTCACCTCGGGATGCTGACCGGCTGTTCGAGCCATTCAATGCTTGACTGACCAGTGATGCTGCATAAATAAAGCATTCCCATTTGCTCCTCGTCATATTTGCCATTATATACTATATTACGATTCACTTGATTGTTGCGCTGCGCAGGCGGCTCCATGGCATCGCACGCTTTGTCGTTTCCTTGGCGCGTGGAGAGCTCCTGTTGGGCGGCCGTGGGCTGTTGCGGCCTGTGGTGTTGTTGAACTGTCGTCTTGTATGTTGTAGGTGGGCTGTATGTGCGGTTGGTTGCTGTAAAAGTCAATCGAATTTTCGTGCCAATATGCTGCTTGTGCTTGCTTTGTTTAGCCGTTCGATTCGAAATTTATGATCATCTTCATTCACGCTTCAATGACCTTTCACTCTGCACAATTGTAGAATGAGTGACATGGCTGGCGTAGAAATTTGTTTGCGATTTATTGTGTTCAACGTGGTTTGTTGCCAAACATTTGTTGATGAGTAGGTTGTGGTAGCGCAAGCGAATTACATATTTGCATTTCATTTGGACCAAAGTTATAAAGCATTTTATTTATTGCTTGAAAGAGCTCAACTTTATGTCTTTTGAATGGATACACACAGTCTAATCTGCAGCTCAATGTCTGCACTATGTTGTCTGGGATAGCTTGTTGTAAATTTTTATTGATTTTCTTTCTTGCACAATTAAATCCTTGAAATCATAAAATTTAAGGGGATATCGGATCACTTAACCATATTGCTGCCATACAAACTGAATGATCGGTAACAAGTAATAGTGTGGAAAACTTTTTCATTTGTTGGGATATCTTCACGAAATTTTGCCTTGGTTATCGCTTAAGGCATTGCTGCAATCTTCGAAGAATTTGTTAAGATCTGATCACTATAGGTCACAGCTGCCATACAAACTGAACGATCGAAATCAAGTGCTGGTATGGAAAGCTCTTTCAGTTGCCGTGGTAACTTCAAGGAATTTGGTAGAAAATATTATCGTTCAGATCGGACCACTATATCATATAGCTAAAATCATAATAAAGATATTTTTTACCATTTTGTGCTATAAAAAAGGTACCTTTGTAGTGTATCACAGCTTCGGTGCAGCCGAAGTCACAGGGGTTTCTTTTATATACCCTTTGGATGAAAAAAAGGTTCAACTTCATCAATGAACTCCATTTTTCTCCAGAAAACTCAAAAAAATATTTTTAAATTTTCAATCCCATTTAAAACTTTGTTGTATTATTGTATTTATTGTTATAAATCTTGTGCAAAGTTTAAAAAAATTGTCACCAGAAAATATATATTTGGACTCCTGTCTTCGCATATAGTGACCATTTGGTATAGAGGAGGAGTGATGTGGGATGTTCTGATATGGTTGTTGTTATTGTTAGAGTTAAAAGTTAGGATGATATTTTAAACTTTTTGTTGAAACACGACAGTCCAAAAATATGAAAGAAATCTCAAACTCGCGCTATGCGATTTTTAAGATTTTTAGAGGCTCGACTATCTAGGGGTTACATGGGTTTATGAGTTTCAAAAAATCGAATTTTTTATAGTTTTGTCAAATTCAACAACAAAGAATATTGTCCTAATTTTTCAAGTTGATCCGAGTAATAGTTTCGGAGATACAGCCATGTGAACTTGTGCGCTCGAGGCTAGCTAGGCTAAGTGCGCCCTCATTAAACGAAACTGTGTTTTTGAAGTGGGATGGTAAGATTGAGATACAATTCTTAAAGACTTAGACGAAGAATTTTTTTTCAATTACAACTACAAAAAAATTGGCGAAATTTTTATTTTCTTTTTTTTTGTAAAAATGTCTGCCAAAAATCCAATTTTCAGTTTTTTTCCTTAGTCCAACTTCTAAGTTAAGGTTTTAACTAAACATGTGTTTTGAAGATCCTGGACGAGTTTAAAATATTTTTTTTCAAAAATTTCGAAATAATAATGTATGTTTATAACAATAAAAAATGCTAATAAAATATTAAATTTTTTATATGAGAAAAAAATTGTTGAAAAATGACTGTTTTTTACCCGAGGAAACCCATGAACCCCTTAAATAAAATTTAAATCAAATTATTGTCATCGCAACAAAACTAAGAAATATTCGCAATAGAAGATAAAATAATTTCCATAATCCCCGATTTCCTTAAATCTCCTTTCGAAAATCTCCGAAATACCGCTAGCATTTAAGTTTACCGTTCAAAGCAATATATAAGTGCTTGCAATAAATCTACAAAGTACCAAAAAGAAATATATTATTGCGCCACGCGTGGAGCTTTCGTTGGCTGTGCCGCTTAGTCGCACGATTTAAGCGATGAATTGTGTAGTCACTAGTCACTTTCAAAAGCTATTATCGATGCAGTTCAACGCATTAAAATCCAATAAGCAAATATATATTTTGTAAAGTGCCTGCGATTTTTTCACTGCTTTCCAGCTGCACAAACACATATATATATACACACACTCAACCGTGCTCATGCATATATGCATATGCTTTTACTTTACGTTCTTATATTGGCTTTGCCAGCTGCCTGAGCGCTCGCTTCCACTGCACTGCTGCTGAAATCTTGCTCTAGTGCTTGTGCGATTATATAAAATTGCGTACGCATAGATGCCAGCTACTTTGCTTCAGCTACCCGTACGCCGGCAACTGCAACTGTTGCCTCTACAGCCGAGGACCGAAGACGTTTTGCGATTCGATGAAATTGCACAAAATAATAAAATTGATAAAAGCTCTTTACAGAATGATGATGCATTAGATATAATTGTGTGTCTGTACTTGCACAGTACAAAGGCGGCGGCGGGTATGTGATCCGTTTACACAAAATCTGTTACACCAACGAATAAAGAAAGCAAAAGCAGAAATATTATTGTTTATATCGAATACGTGAAGCGTATAAGCCGATTTTTGACTCACATACAGTCACACCGACAAACATACAAACCTACAAGCGCATGCATTATTGAATAAGGAAAATAAGTGTAGAAAACGAGAAGAAGTGAAACGACAAGCGAAACGTTAATATGTTCAACATTAAGTTAAAAATAAAGGAGGGCGACAACACGCTGCCCCGCTCGCGGCGTTCGGGCTCGCTGGGCAGCACCAGCGGCCGCAACAGTCCGGCCAATATGAGCTTACGCAGTTCACTCGCCTCCTCCAATCGCAGTCCGAGCAATTCGCTGCGGCGCAAGGACAAACGTGTGCGCATCGTAACGACGTACACCGACGAGCTGGAGCGCAACCGACAATATGGTAAGCAAATATATACTACGTGGTAATGCTAAATGGTAACGGTAATGATGATGCGGCAGCTGAAGTGTCTCTGTCGGCGCGGCTGCATATGCAGCTGAAATCATAACTAAGTGCTCACCCACAGGTGGGCTTGGTTGTGGCTTGGGCGCTCGTGAATTTGAGTGTGCCCTACATTTTTGTGGTCGAAGCGCATTGCTACATGATAATAACAAACGTGACGTGCATTGCAAACAACGTGCCCTGCGCTACACCCTTGGCTGGGAGGACTATAAGCGCATAACAGTGAATAAAGACAGTCTAGACCAACGAAACTTGCTTGAACTCAAAACTTTTCTGGGAATACCTATCTATATATGTATAGGTAGTGCATTTGTTGAAAGCGAAAATGTCATAAAGTTGTATTTGTAGCCATAAATGTTACTTCCAAATCGTATTTAATGCCACAAACTTCTATTACATTAACTCATACGCATTCTTCTCTTTCTGCCATTACAGATGCCGTGGACGGTCTCACCGAGCTGCGTCTCGAACAGTACGAAATCCATATTGAGCGCACCACTGCCGGTCTGGGCTTGAGCATAGCGGGCGGCCGCGGTTCAACACCATTCAAAGGCGATGACGAAGGCATTTTCATATCACGCGTGACCGAAGGTGGCCCAGCGGATTTGGCCGGCTTGAAAGTTGGCGATAAAGTACTGAAAGTGAATGGCATAAATGTGGTCGACGCCGATCACTATCAGGCCGTGCAGGTGTTGAAAGCCTGCGGTGCGGTGTTGGTGTTGGTGGTGGAGCGCGAAGTTACACGCCTAATAGGCCATCCAGTGTTTAGCGAAGATGGCTCGGTCTCACAGGTGGGTTTACACAAACAAATACACATATGTATATATGTACATATAGTCGTTATGTCAACGCCACAAGTTGCGCAGATCCCTCATTTGTAGCGTAATTAAACGCTTGCTGCGGTAAATTGTGTCGTTAAACATGCAATTAGCGCTGTGAAAGTGCGAATTGTCGCTTAATATATGTTTGCAAATTGATTTTTATTTACTGCAATGTGAATGCGAATGCGCTCGCATATAAACATACAAATATTTGCAAATTAAATTTTCTTCACTTGCAGATATCGGTGGAAACGCGACCGTTGGCCGCAGCGCAGCAGCATGAAAAATTCATTCCGGCACCGATTGAAATTATTCCACAACAGCAGCAGCTGCAACAACAACAACTACAGCAAGCGCCTGCCAACTTCAACAGCTATCAAGCGAATGTATTTACAACACCAGCAACAGCAACAGCAGCAGGACCAACAAATGCGGCAAATTTATCACAACAGCAGCAACAACTCCAACCGCAACATGTTGGGGTGGGTGCAACAAATGGCGTTTTGGAAAATGGCAAGGTCGGTTTTGTAGGTTGTCGGTCGTCGGTCAGTTTGGCAGTTGAATTTTTAGTAAAATTCATGAAAAATGGTTTTGCAAACGAAAATTAAATGAAAATAGTAAACGGAATTTTGCTCATGCAGAAAAAGTTTCGCTGCAAATATTTGAAAAATAATTTGGAAAATATGAATATTTGATAAGTAATAACAAATTGACGATATGCATCAACAGCTCGAAGTGTGTTGATGAAAATTGTTAAAAAAAAATTAACGAATTAGTGTTATTTGCAACCATTTTTTCGAATTATTTAAAAAAAAATGTATTGTCTTATGCAACCATTTTTATTAGCTAATATTCCACTAACTTCTATTAAGCTTAACAAATATGTCGCATTTTCTGCAATTAAGCTTGAAATCATGCTCCTTTCAAGATTATGCACCAATTTACGCCACTTCAATTTGACTTTTGCCTTTTACATGCATTTCATTTCATCATTGCAGGATGCCCCCTTGAGCTATTTACAACTACACACGACTTTAATTCGTGATCAAATCGGACAGGGCTTGGGCTTCAGCATTGCCGGTGGCAAAGGCTCGCCACCATTTAAGGATGGCTGCGATGGAATTTTCATTTCACGCATAACTGAAGGCGGTTTAGCGCATCGTGACGGCAAAATAATGGTTGGCGACCGCGTGATGGCTGTAAGTGCATTAAACCGACACCACAACAACAATATGCAGCAACTCGCATATGCTATAATGACTTTACTGTATACCTATATGTATATGTATATGTTCATTGCATATATGTATATATGTGTATTAGGGTGTGCTTTATTTTCCAATTTCATTATTTTTTTTTAAACGTCGTCTGTAGTTTGAGTTTTTACTCTAAAACAAGGATCCAACATCCAAAAGCTCTTTAAACCGTGCCTAAATAATTTTTTCCAAATATTTTATATGAGATTTTTTACACTTTTAATACAAACAATAAACAATAAATTGTTTATGGACAAAATAAATAAATCTAAATTTTTGAAAAAGTAATATTCTAATACAAAATTTTTCGTTCTTCAAAAAAAAAATAATTTTTTTTTCATAAAAAGATTCCTTTAAAAGTTATCCCAATTAAAATTATGAATCAAAGGTACTTTTTCATATAGTACACCATGTCGTATGAGCAACACAGCATGTATAAATCACGCGTTTGAATGCTCAGACCATTTGATGCATAACTATGGCTGGGTATAACTTCTAAAGGAATGTTTTGGTGGAAAATATCAAAAAATACTTTTTTGTAGAACGGAAAATTTTGAATTATAAAATCACTTTTTGGAAATTGTAGCTTCAGTTGTAAAATATACAAAAATTCTACATAAAATATATTAGAAAATATAATGTGTAAAGCGCGATATAAAATTAAAAATAAAGAGCTTGTTGACATTACAACCTTTTTTTGGAACAAGAACTGATACTTCAGAAGCTGTTTGCAACAAAAAAAAAAAAATAAAAATAATTAAACTGGCAAACTACTCACACCCTAATGTACACATAAATGTTTGTGTATGCGAATTGCTCGCAATTACACATTAACATTCGCAATTTGTCGCGGTTGTCATTGCCATATCAAACTGTAAATGCTGGCGTGTTGTTTGTGTACTTTGCTTAATCCACCACTGTGTGATTTGTATTTACAGATTAATGGCAATGACATGACGAACGCCTGTCATGATGCTGCGGTGCAATGTCTCACTGAGCCGCAACGGTTTGTGCGTCTGGTGTTGCAGCGCGAGTACCGTGGACCCTTGGAGGCACCGTTGAGTCCACGCAGTCCAGCTGTTTTGAATTCCCTCAGTCCTTCCGGTTACCTCGCCAATCGACCAGGTACATAAAAACGCACGCAGAAGCTGTTTTACGCATTTCTTCTTCCTTTAAAATTAAAATCGATTATTATTTCCTTCTTTTTTTTATTATTATTTCCTTCTTTTCTTTCCTTTCTTTGCACTTTGTTTTTATTACAACAGCGAACTTCAATCGCTCCATCGGCGACATGATATCAGAGCAAGCACAAACTAATCTGCAACATGCGCCCACAGCGGCACCCATACTGGCACAGCAACAGCAGCAACAGTATCCAGCTCAGCAACAATTTAACTACACCACGCAGCCGTCGGCTTACGAAATAAATAAAACTGTTACGATACCCAACACCACAGCAGCAGCAGCAACATTAACTAGCGCTAGTGTAGGTGGTAACAATGCCCCGAAAACAAATGGTTTTACGACTGCGGCAACAACTGTGCCATACCAACAGCCACAGCCACAGCAGCAGCAACAAATCGATAAGGTCACGGGTCAACCCGTGCCAGCACCCAGGCGTGCAAATTCCATACCTTTGGGAGATGCGCCAGCGGAAGCCACACCAGCCAACGGTAATGCCGCGCAGCCCCCGGATTCGGCGAATAAGCCGACAGCGACACCGACTGCTGCCGGCCCGAACCCGGCCGCAGATGCTTCTGCTGAAACTCAGGTATGTAAAAGCGAAGGTTTGATTCTTTTTCCTTTACTCCACATTAATCAGTATTAATTGTGTGTCTGTCTGTAACCGATTTGTATTGAATACGTTACATAGTTACATAAAATACGCATTGGTCGTTAGTTAAACACATAATTATTGTTTGTCAGTCAGTCATCCATACACCACCATTCAATGTATCTACTCATTTTTCAGCGCGCAAATATTCGAAAAAACTACCGTTATAATATTACCTGCTCGTCTTCTGACAGCTGTTGATAGCTTCAAAATTACACATATGTATTTCACGCGCTTAACTGCTTCAATTTAATCGTATAATTATTGTATTAAAGTAATTTGAGTTATGTTGCTTTAACATTCATACAGTCGCGTGCATACCAAGCATTACCCCCTGCACCTCTGCATTCACATACATACCTGCTAACGAGTATTGTACAGGTGCCATTGTATTTGTACCAAACACTAATTTTGAGTTAAAGGTTGCGAAAAATTGCCAATGTGAAAACATAATTTACCGTTAAAATTGCAAATTACTGGCAAGGTAAGTATAAGCAGGGTATTTTTAAGCAATATAAAGTTGATTTTGGAAGACGATTACATTAAGTTAAGAGGTTACATAGGATTGATTCCTCGGTTAAAAAACAGCCCTTTTCAATTTTGTTTTTATTTTATAAAAAATGTAATATTTTATTAGACATTTTGATTGTACAAACGTACACTATTAACAAAGAAATTCTAAAATTTTTTGGAAAAAAATATATTTTAAACTCAGAAAATTGGGACGCCATTAAAGATAGCCCACTTAGCCTAGCTAGCCTCGAAGGCACAAGTTCTCAAGGCTGTATATCCGAAACTATTACTCGGATAAACTTAAAAATTTAGGACAATATTCTAGAGGTGTTGTTGAATTTGATAAGACAACAAAAAATTAATTTTTTTGAAACCCAAAAACCCATGTAGCTACTTAAAGTTTTGGAAACCGATTACGCTAAGTTAATGTTTTTTAATACGCTAATATCTCCAAAACTATTTGCCCGCTCAACCTAAAATTTTTGAAAATATACTCAAATATAAATATGTATATGCATTTGATATATGCAAAAAATCGATTTTTTGTAGGTCACTAGTTAATATAACCGCTTATATTTTAATTCGACTTAAAGTAATTCGGTATATGACCACAGATATAGAGTTCGTTTGCTTAGTTACGTCACACAAATCATATATAACCCCTTATTAATATAAACATCGTCCACTGTACTATATATTGAGGTTAGAATAGATTAAATTGAAAGTTGTACAGGTTAAAAATTAGGACTTTTAGGTTAAAAATATTATGAAATTAACTCTAAAAGTTGATTATCAGGTTTGACTTGCAACGAAGCTCATTTGCCATTGTAAAACTATCAAAAGACTGTAAATAATATATGTAAAAATTGTTTAGTTCGAAATGTTTTTGCTTCGTATTGACAGCAGTACAATAGATTTATGTGATAAATATTTTGCTGCACCCTAAAGATAGTATATTTTTCGGCTTTTCTCGTAACATAACCTCACTTTATGTCGAAAAGTAATAAGAACCTAACTCGACTTTGTGCGTTTTTTAGTTTATTCTTCGTATAATCTAATTTTATGTCGAAAAGTAATAACAGCTTAACTCGAATTTTTGTATTTTTAATATATGTACATAAAAGTTTTTGAGTTCTAAAATTTGCAAGTAATTTCTAAAACTAATAAAAAGCACAGTAAATAAATTTAGAAGCTAAAAAAGGATTTTTTAACAGTTTTTGTTGCTTCAAAAATTATATAAAAGAACAGTAAGATTAAAAAAATATTTAAAAAAATTAAATAATTTTTTTTTTTAATATTATTAGATATTTATTAATAGTAGAATAAGACTACGAAATTAAATACTTATTATTTTTGCATTATTTGTACAGTAAAAATAATATTTTTTTGTTTATAACATAATCTAATTTTATGTCAAAAAGTCGATTTTGTGTATTTTTTTGTACATTTTCTTATATTTTTATTTTAGTATATGTACTAAAAATAATAAAAATCACAGTAAATAACTTTAAAAGCCAAAACAGTTAATTATAACAGTTTTGGAAACTTTAAAACGTATATAAAGGAACAGCATAGTTGAAAAAAAAAAAATATAAACAAAAATTAAAATAAAAATATAAAAATTATTATCAGATAATTATTATTAGTAGAATAAGTATGAACTACGAAATTAAATACATATTTATTATTATTTTTTGCCTTATTTTTATAATAAAAATTAATATTTGTTGTAGCGCTGCTATTGAAAGGTGAGTACGCGTTCAGAGTGGTTTGCAAATTTCGCGGTAAATTATGAATTTCACATTGCATTTGCGTGTGGCACGCAGTTCTGCTTAATATTTGAACTCTTTCACCGGATAACAAACAATTGTTGATGATATTTTTATTTTGTTTAATAATTTCCGCCTTTAATGCGGAAGTATATATTTTTAATGATTATTTACTTATACCTTTATTGTGTGCTAATCTAAAATAAATAAATAATCAATTTATTTCCAATTAACCGCAGTATTGTGTTTGTGTTTGTCTATTGCATGAATACATAGAGTTAAATGTGTACTTGGACGAATTTATTACTGTATGTACTACTATTTTGCAGAGCCCAGTGTAAACTCCTGCACCCCATGGTATACATAATAATATAAACATCCTTTATTACACCTGCATAAACATATAAATCTATATTTATATACATATATATATATACTATATACATATTTGCAACAATTCACTGCAAAATTTTTCTTTATGTTTAATCGGGTTCGTACGCATTTAATTTACGTCTATTTAGGACTATTTATTTATTGCTTAGTTTATAAATTTTAATTATACAGGGTGCCAACCGTCGATGCTCGTTTACATGAAATTATTTTTGATTTATTCGGTCATTATTTTTATTTACTTAGTATAACAGTTATCACTTTGGCTAATTTAGACATCCTTATGTATGAATATATATGAGCGCAAAATTGCTTTAACACATCGACACTAAAAAATCTAGTTATTTAAGCCGAATTTATAACCCAAAAACCTAAACAAGCATTATTTTCTCTTTTCTTTCTTTTGATTTAATACAAAAAATTTTGAAACTCTTTAACCAAAACGCAATCCAACCAAACAATCAAACGCACGAAACGTCATTGAAAAACCCCACCAAAATGACAATTGCAATAAAAACAACAAAAACAAATATATGTATATGTCTAATCTTGTGTGTGAACTGCTTGTAATGCTGGGAAAACAATTTGCGCTCAATGCAGGTGCCGCCGCTCCGGCCGCTGACTAGTGAAGATTTCCAAGCGATGATACCGGCGCACTTCCTCAGCGGTGGCAGTCAACATCAGGTGAATGTGGCGCGTGGCAATGAGGTGGGCGTTGGACCCTCGGTCACCGTAACGGTGAATAAGGCTGTACCCGATCTGCCCATGTTCCCCGCGGCACCTACGGAGCTGGGTCGCATAACCGAAACAATAACGAAATCGACATTTACGGAAACCGTAATGACGCGTGTCACCGATAACCATTTAGCGGAGCCACTGATCAGTGAGGTGATTATCAAAAAAAAATATTGACCCATGAAGTAGACACACAGAATACTTAAGACAAGTGTGCACAAAATGCAAAAAGCAAAAAACAAAAGAAAATTTACAACATTACAGAAGTACAAGTAACAAAAAGAAAAAAAAAAAAAACAGAAAAGTAAAAAAAACAAAAAAGTAAAAAAAAAAACAGTTGCAGCGCTACACTTTAAGTTCACACGGTAGTCGGCAAAAATGCGGGAAGCTGTATTGCATATTTAGTTATTGATTGCACACTTATCCATGCATCCATGCCTTCGCTATAACTTGCGGCATTATTCATGGTTTTCTCAAAATTAATTACATAATCTTCATATAATTTGTTTTATTTTTTTTTTTTACTGTAAATAATTAAGAAGTTTCAACTGCGGCTGCTAACCGGATGCTTAGGCGCACCCAAATCGTATATAACTAACTCTCATCACACAAACTCTTATTGGTCAATGGTTTTCAGTTACTTTTCGAGTAGTTAGTGCAACAACTAAAATTTACGGTTTCACTTTAACGGTAGTTGTAAAGGTTATTGAAATGGGCGGTTTGAATTATCCGCATAAGTACATACATACAGACTTACGTGTGTGTGTGTGCATGCGCCAAATAAATAGTCGATAAAAACCGTTATGAATGAAGCGTTAAAGTGTAGAAACAGATGGAGATTTTGTTTAAGAAAGACCTAGCACAATATAATAAGAAATACATATAATAATAAAAGAAATACATATTTTCAATATAGTACTACTGTGGGCAAAAAATAGTAAGACTTTGTTCATAAGTTCACAATTCTTAATTTTTTCTTCGAAATCTATCTCGCCTGCCTCAAAGTAAAACCCTTTAATACAAACAAAGAATACTAGTGGCAACGTTTTTTCCAATCCTCGAAACAGTTATTAAAGTCAATTTCCGCTTTCAATGCGCGTGGCGATTCACGTTTAATGTCTTTACCTGACTCAAAACGGTTTCCCCGGAGCGATCGTTTGAGTTTGCAGGATAACTAGAAGTCACACGGAGCTAATCAGGTGAATGGTTAGTGCACGATATTGATTGAAAATTTGGCGAAAAACTCACGATGAATCAATGCAGTATGAGATGGTGTATTATCGTGGTGCAAAAACTAAGAGTTTTCGGCCGATAATTCCGGCGTCTTTTTACAAACAGCTTCACGCAAAGGACGCATAACATTCAAATAGTGTCCATTGTTGACAGTTTGGCCGATCCGAAAAAATTCGGAGTGCACCTCACCTCGATAATCGAAGAAAACTATCAACATAACTTTGATTTTTAACCTGCTTTATTGTGGTTTTTTCAGCTTTGCCCCGATATTCGGCCGATTAATCGTCTGTTTCCGGGTCGTAAGCATAGATTCAAGACTTATCGTCAGTAATAATTCGTCCCATGACACCCTGGTAGTCGGAAAGCATTATTTCACAGACGTTATCGCGACGCTGTTTTTCGAAAAAATTTAGTTATTTTGGAGCCAATCGTGCTTTTAGTTTTCTTAGGCCCAAATGATTTTTTGAAAATGGTTTTCACTGATGCTTCCTATATTCCAATGATGCCAGTAAGTTCTCTGACTGTTAATTGTCGATTATGAAGCACCAGTTTCTTTATTTTATTGACGTGTTGATCATCAGTGGATGTTGATAGCCGTTCTCGATCTTCTTTGAATAATTTGTACCAATCAAAAACTCCTACTTGCGACAAACCATTATTACCGAATACCTTCTCCAATATTCTGTATCTTTCGGGCCCAGAAATTTGATCTCGAATTCAAAATTTAATGGAACTTCTTTGTTCAATAATTTCATTTATCGTAAAAATCGCCGAATGCACTTTATGTACTTCAGAAAGATAAGCGTATACTAAACATGAATGTTTATTTTCGTCTGACATTGGCACAGATGGTACTGATAGTCATATTTACCTAGAAAAAAATTCAAATTAAAAAGTCTTACTACTTTTTGCCCACAGTAGTACATTATCATTTTTATACTGCATGAAAAAATCAGTGGTACTTTTAATAGTTTTTTACACAAAATTTTCTCAAACTAAATTTTTTTTAAATTATAAAATTTTCATTTCAAATTTCGAAATCTGTTTTCGCATTTGAACGCTTGAAATTTGTTAGATATAGTTAAATGTATGCATGTAGATACTTTATTTAAAGAACTCTTGAGTTTGTCAATGAATGAGGTTTATTATCTAAATAAAATTGCGCTTGTAACCGCACATCTACATACAAACATCAATAAAATGCTATCAAGCCTGCCTGCCTGTGGTGGGTTATCAAATTGTTTACTAACTTTAAGCTGCACAATACTTTTTATATTTTTTTCTCATAAAAACCATTCGTGAATTTAAACAATTTATTTTAGGTAGTAGTTTATATATATCCTCAGCTAAAATGCAAGAAAACGTATCAGATAACGAAATTAAGTTTTGTATTGCTTTTGATTCACTCCATCACGTTACTTATTGCATAGTATGTAGCATAAAATTTTCAGCTTCCGCCGTCAGATACAACCAATATAACTAATATATAACCAATATATAACCGTTTTATAACCAAAACTAATATTTTGTTTCAATATGAGCGGTTTCTATTATATCTTTTTTCTTTCGCATGTAAACTTATGAAAAGTAATGTTACGTTACTTTGCATTTTAGGTGACGATATGTTTGTAATGATATGCGCATTTTAGTGGTATAAAATTATTTGAAACAAATTTTATCTGGCTGCCATCGCAGCAACGTTCTTACATGATAGCTTTTCTTGGGAGTTAAGCTTAGACCAGGTTACTTGAATAGGCTAGTTTTCATTCGGGTACTCATACTTGTATAATTTAAGACATGTCTGTTATGATAAATTTCTGAAGATGATGAAAATATAATTTCGACACCATGTAGTACCCAGCCATCTACATGGTGTCGTGTCACAGAAGTTGTTTCCACTGAAGGGCTGCGAATTTTGTATTAAAAATTTTTTGAATAAAATATTTGATTTTCAATTAAAAAAATTAATTGACATGTCAATTCAATTATTTTGTAATGCATTATTTGCAACCCTGTTACACTGTAATCTAGCAGAAGAGTACCTTGTTAACTGTTTTCATTCTAGCTGCAAATAACAAGGAAGACACTTAACGAATAAAAATATGAAGCCACACTTCATGCAAGTAATAAAATTTGTCTCTCAATCTTAGTTAAGAATCATACAAATTCGAAAGCGAAGCACATTTCTTCTCTTCTTTTTATACTCTCGCAACAAAGTTGCTAAGGAGAGTATTATAGTTTTGTTCACATAACGATTGTTTGTAAGTCCTAAAACTAAAAGAGTCAGATATAGGGTTATATATACCAAAGTGATCAGGGTGACGAGTAGAGTCGAAATCCGGATGTCTGTTCGTCCGTCTGTCCGTCCGTCCGTCCGTGCAAGCTGTAACTTGAGTAAAAATTGAGATATCATGATGAAACTTGGTACACGTATTTCTTGGCTCCATAAGAACGTTAAGTTTGAAGATGAGCAAAATCGGCCCACTGCCACGCCCACAAAATGGCGAAAACCGGAAAAATATAAAGTGTCATAACTAAGCCATAAATAAAGATATTAAAGTGAAATTTGGCACAAAGGATTGCATTAGAGAGGGGCATATTTGAACGTATTTTTTTTGGAAAAGTGGGCGTGGCCCCGCCCCCTACTAAGTTTTTTGTACATATCTCGGAAACTACTATAGCTATGTCAACCAACTCTATAGAGAATGGAAGAAATCGGATAATAACCACGCCCACCTCCCATACAAAAGCTATGTTGAAAACCACTAAAAGTGCGTTAACCGACTAACAAAAAACGTCAGAAACACAAAATTTTACGGAAGAAATGGCAGAAGGAAGCTGCATCCAGGCTTTTTTTAAAAATTGTAAATGGGCGTGGCGTCGCCCACTTATGAACCAAAAACCATATCTCAGGAACTACTTGACCGATACAATGAAATTCGGTATATAATAATTTCTTAACACCCTGATGACATGTACGAAATATGGGTGCAATCGGTTCACAACCACGCCTTCTTCCAATATAACGCCATTTTGAATTCCATCTGATGCCTTCTCTGTATAATAAGTATAAACATTAGGAACCAATGATGATAGCGGAATAAAACTTTACAAAAATACGGTATTTGAAAAATATGTAAATGACGTATTATGAAATCTCGATTATCACTTTATCATGCGAGAGTATAAAATGTTCGGTGACACCCTAACGTAGCCCTTCCTTACTTGTTTAATTAGCTGATGGAGATCTAGTAAAAAGAAATCCATTATTTTCGCTATCGATTAAAGATTTCATCTAGAATAGTAAGGATGATTCGATTTATGTTGAATGTAGGCCACTTGATAACTTGTTGCCCTTTTGAAGGCACAGAACTTCTCTTGGGGCGAACTCACAATAATCATTCACCATAGACAGTAAAACGTAGTAATCTCTTGGTGCAGTAATGAATTTCTGTTTACCAGATCTTATGTTTTAGTACCTGAAATAAATTCAGAAAAAATTATGGCATCTCTTTAAATAAGAAATATTTCCCGAAAGAATATTGAAAAACCACAGCTAACTTGACATACTTCATACTTTCGTTTTAGTTGAATAGTAATATCTGTATATTTAGGGTTAAACATTGGTTCATTTTATTCTGTTCCAAATAATAAGGATGAATTTTATGTAATCTTTCTAAATATTTATAATTATTTTTATTACGAAATAAACTCGATAATAATTGTAACCAAGTTGTAGCTTTTTTTTGTAGCTAGGTTACAAAAAATACTAAACGGTGATCCATTTTTCCTACTTTTTTTCAATTAAAAAACATAGAAACTTCAAATTTTATGTGTAATGCTTATTTTTATTCGAAAGAACATTCTTTGGCAATTCATTTTTATACTCTCGCAACAATGTTGCTAAGGAGAGTATTATAGTTTTGTTCACATAACGGTTGTTTGTAAGTCCTAAAACTAAAAGAGTCAGATATAGGGTTATAAATACCAAAGTGATCAGGGTGATGAGTAGAGTTGAAATTCGGATGTCTGTCTGTCCGTCCGTCCGTCCGTCCGGGCAAGCTGTAACTTGAGTAAAAATTGAGATATCGTGATGAAACTTGGTACACGTATTCCTTGGCTCCATAAGAAGATTAAGTTCGAAGATGGGCAAAATCGGCCCACTGTCACGCCCACAAAATGGCGGAAACCGAAAACCTATAAAGTGTCATAACTAAGCCATAAATAAAGATATTAAAGTGAAATTTGGCACAAAAGATCGCATTAGGGAGGGACATATTTCGACGTAATATTTTGAAAGTGGGCGTGGCCCCGCCCCCTACTAAGTTTTTTTTTGTACATATCTCGGAAACTACTATAGCTATGCCAACCAAACTCTACAGAGTCGTTTTCTTCAGGCATTTCCATATACAGTTCACAAAATGGAAGAAATCGAATAATAACCACGCCCACCTCCCATACAAAGGTTATGTTGAAAATCACTAAAAGTGCGTTAACGGACTAACAAAAAACGTCAGAAACACTAAATTTTACGGAAGAAATTGCAGAAGGAAGCTGCACCCAGACTTTTTGAAAAATTGAAAATGGGCGTGGCCTCGCCCACTTATGGACCAAAACCATATCTCAGGAACTACTAACCGATTTCAATGAAATTCGGCATATAATATTTTCTTAACACCCTGATGACATGTACGAAATATAGGTGAAATCGGTTCACAACCACGCCTTCTTCCAATATAACGCTATTTTGAATTCCATCGATGCCTTCTCTGTATAATAATATATACATTAGGAACCAATGATGATAGCGGAATAAAACTTTACACAAATACGGTATTTGAAAAATATGTAAATAACGGATAATGAAATCTCGATTATCACTTTATCATGCGAGAGTATAAATGTTCGGTGACACCCGAACTTAGCCCTTCCTTACTTGTTTGTAAATTATTTGTTTTTTCAAATATTGGCCGCGGCTCCGTCTTAAATGGGGGATTGTCCGCAGAGACTTTAGATTTTACATATTCCACAGAAAAAAGTCTAGCGGTGTGATATCACAAGATCTTGGTGGCCAATCGACCAGCCCAAAGCGTTAAATTAGCTGCTCACCGAAGTGTTTTCTCAATAAATCCATTGATTGATGCGATGTGTGGGAAACGGATGTTTTGTTGAAACCAAATGTCGCCGAGATTACGAGCTTCAATTTCAGGCATCAAATAGTCGCTTATCATAGCGCGATAACAGTTAACATTGACGGTTACCTTCTCACCGGCATCACTTTTGAAGAAATATGGACTGATGATGCCACCGGCTCACAAACCAAACCGTTGCTTTTTCGGGATGAAATGGCAGCTCTTCAATTTCTTCAGATTGCTCTTCGTCCCAAATGTGGCAATTTTGCTTGTTTACATACCTATTGAGTCAGAAATTGGCATTATCGCTGAACAAAATTTGGCTCTCAAACGTCGGATCTTCTTGAAACTTTTCAAGAACCAACTTGAAACTTTTCAAGAACCAACTTGAAACTTTTCAAGAGCCCATAGAGCGAAGCGGCGTGGCTTCGGAAGTTCGAGCCGGCTCAGATCTTGCGCAAGCTGTCATTTGTCGTAAGCTTTAAATTTAAGCCCTTGACGTAAAAAGCGCCAAGTCATTCCATACGTCAGTTGCTGCGAAAGGCGCGGAATCGACTCTCCGCGGTCTTAATGTACACTCAGTTATGGCTGCTATATTTTCGGCACTGCGTGCTTGACGTGGTCTTTTCGTTTGAATATTATCCAATAATGAATGCTGGGTCTCAAGATGGGTGATGGTGTTGCGAATAGTACGCTCAGTAGGCCGATTATGTTGACCATAAATTATAAGTATATCTGGTTAATATTGCCGTACAAATTCTTGTTTTCAGTAGATGAGTAGATACTAAATACTTATGTTCAAAAACACCCGATCTTCCATTACCCTCGTTTGCGAGAACATTCCGCTTTGCCTTACTTTGAGTTTGATCTCCTGAACTTAACAGCAGTTAGAATATTACTACAGTTTTCGACAAAGTCACTAAATAGTTGGAATTAATTTCATTTGCAAATATTTTTCCTGCTTCTTTGGATGATATCATTTTGGCTGTTGGCTTTTAAGAATTATCATCTTCAAAGTGAGGGAAACTAAAGCAAAAACTTTCTTAAATTGTGGTAGAAAATCGTTGCATGTACATTGTGAGCTTCGGTGCAAAGTTTTTTGCCACCATGAATTTTTTTCCCTTATTGAAAGTGCAAATGTCGCTGCTTGTAGATTACCAACACAGCCACACTCTGTCGTTGCTCTTTACACAACCACACGCTTGGCTTCCGCTGCGTTTGGAGCAGTTTTCCTTGTGCTTTTACTTACTTTAGGATTTGCACTTTGTTAATATTATTAAACAAAAAGTTTAACGAAACTCTCTACTTCCTTTGTGGGTGCTGTTTCGCTGGCTGCGCTGCTTACTTTACCAAGAATAATTCAGAGCAACGCTCGTTTTGTTAATATTTGATATTTGCCATGGCTTATGGCTGAAGTGACGCATCTTGGCGCACAGCTGTTGTTGTTGCACACACGATATATGCGTCATATGAAGAGTAAACGAGCGGTTCTCATCAGCCAAGTATATGTTTTCATACATACATACATACATATGTACACATTTGCGTATTTTATATTAAAAAGAGAATATTTTTTGAATGTCGTCTTTGCATGCCAGCTTTGGCCCGACTTGACGGATAAAACTTGCAGGTGCCGAGAAAATAATTTAGATTAGATCTGCCCGAAACTGTGTTCTCTGAATTTTGCGGAATTTTGAAAAGATTTCGGTTATAGAAATAGTTTTCACGCATTTTGAAAATTGAAAATGCTTATTACGAACCAACAAATGAAACTATGCTTCATTTTTTAATAAAGTTCTTCTTTTGTTGTAGTTCTTTAAAATTATTTTTTTACTGAATAATGCATATATTGCATGAGGGATGTAAAAATTTATCGCTGTTCGAAATAAAGACTTGTTTAGGACTCTCCATATATAAGTTGGGGATTCGTTCGATAGGACATGTTCTCCAACACTGACCACATAGACTACATTTTGTGATTGAAAATTCGACTTTCCAGTCGGCCAATAATTTTTCAACCGTAAAAAAGGTGTTTTCATGGCCATTGACCGCTAATACTGACGAAGTCGCTTGCATCTATTGAGCCTAATTTGCTTTAAGCGTGTTGTCAGAAGTTAATCGTTGACCGCCGGTTGGTTTTCATGTAGAGATCATCTCGAGTAAGGCTTGACATTGATCTGTGTGATATATTCATTTCCTTTGATGTAGTTTTCTGTTTTATAAGGGTATTTGACGAGCTGAGTTGATTTAGCTATGACTATCTGTCCATCTATCTGTATATCCCCGAACTAGTCTCTCAGTTTTTGAGATATCGATTTGAAATTTTGCACATGTCTATTTCTCCCAAAGAAGCTGATCATTTGTCGAAACTGTCGATATCGGCCAACTATATCACATAGCTGTCACACAAACTACACGATCGGAATCGAGTGCTTGTATGGAAAACCCGAACTGAACGCTCGCAGTTATCAAGGTGCAACCGAAGTAAACGTGTTTTTTTGGTTATGGCTGAATTGGTTTGAACCATGCGTAGAGCTCCCCACCCCATTGTTAATAAGCAAACGCATACAATGAACCAACTATGATTAGAGGTTAGGGTGTGTCAAAGAAAATGAATATACAAGTATTTTCTTTGGCTTGGTACTCTGAAAAATAGGTTTTTAGACACCTCTGTAACGTGAAGACCCTCGGCCTTACAGTTTTCAATTTTTTTCTTATTAACAGACAAAAATGGTCTTTTATAGGTAATATTGTTCAGCTATTTTCAGTAGGTACTCGAGCTATTATTCGTTTATAAAGAGGCTACCGATTTCCCGAAATGATTCAGTGTTGAGATCAAAAATGTTCAAATATCACATTCCCAAGTATTAGTCTGAAAACATAATCTCGATAAAATTTGGTCGTTAAATTTATTGAATGATCCAGATAATAACAGTTGTCCAAAATACGCATTTTTTGATCGGAATCCAAATGATTTGGTGATGTGAAGGTATTATTGTGAAAGAAGTTAAGAGGCTTATCTGGTAGAACACGCTTCGAAAATGCTTTTGAGAAAAACGGGTTACAAGATAAATTGTTGATGCTTATAGGAGACTAGAACTCAAAAACTGTTCGAGATAGCGATTTAAAATTTTGGTATGTTATTTTTAAGGTATAAGACAACAGTATTTTTCACTATTTTTTTTTTTAATATTTAAAAATTTTTTTTTTTTTTTTACACACCAGGTGTGTCCCCTAAGATTTTATTTAAAACTCCTCATGAATATATTCATCTACTAGAGAATTGTTTTGTATTCCGAAATTCACGCTCAATAAAAAATTAAAAAAGATATATATTTCTGAGTAGATACTGCGCAATATAAATATTTGTATTTTGAACTTATTTATACAACAATTTAATTAGTAAGAAATTAAAAGAAAATCACGATAGCGTAAGGAATTCGCACTTGTTTTGTTATCGCACACGTTTGTTTTGGCATCGAACATCAGTCAGCTCAGGTATTTCCTAAAGTTTTCTTATCGCTTCAGTTAAATTTAATCATCGCTGTCATTATTTATATTCATATTACTAACTACTTGCATGCACAAATACACTCATACTTCAAGCACATAAAAAAAAGTTTATAAAAAAATTATAAGTAAACCGCCAATAGCACGAAATTGCTTAAGAAAAAGTTTAATTAAAGGACATCACTTCATATCCAACTGTGGCCTTTCGACAAGACAACTTAACTCGACTTAGTCGTTTTATTGCCTCAAGCTGCAAGTGGATTTTTTGGCATAGAAAAATTGTCGCTTAATGTATACTCCTTAAAGTCTTCTTGAAATATTTTTTTAAATTAAAATTAAAGTTACTTAAGAGGAAACCTTCTCAAGTCAAATAAGTCGTTTTGAATACGGTCCACAGTTATATATGTACAAATGTATGTTTCTTAGTTTCTTCTGCTTTCATTAACATGGCTTTACAATACTTATTTATTAAGTGAATATCTATGTAAATTAATTTGTTTGTAAATATCACCAACAATTATCGCACACATCATCAACCAAACACTCATTGCGCTTTTCGAGGGTCTTTCAAAATTTGATTTTCTGTAAATTGTAAACGATTTGTTAAAAAAAGTATACTGTAAATATTATTTCACATTCGTAACTATTGTAGTCGGCACATTAGTTCAACCCTTTCATTTTATTCAAATTATAGGAAGTTATCTTGCCGAAGAATCAAGGGTCGCTGGGCTTCAGCATCATCGGCGGTACGGACCATTCGTGTGTGCCGTTCGGTTCACATGAGCCGGGCATATTTATATCGCATGTAAGTAACCAATAATATATATTTAATCATTATCTTGTTATACTATATTTAAAAAACTTAACTATGTTGATTTGGGCCTAGCTTTTCTTGGCACAAAAAGCGTCGTGTGAAAACTGAATAGTACTACAAGTCCGACTTCTATTAATAAAATTGCAAACTAAAATTTGCCTACCTTGAAATAACGCAGTTTCATTACTTTCAAACAGCATTTTATATATAAAATATCTCTTTTTTCCACCAAAGAAAATTCGTATTATCTTGAATAGCTAATCAATCGCTACCGTGGTGACTTCTTATTTTTCAAAAGCATAAATCTTAAATAGAAATCATATCATATAAAATTTATTCGAGCTGTTTAGGCGAGCCTTAAGCAATTAAAAGTTTATAACTGAACTTTTCTTTACTGGGGCCTATCATGAAATTCATTCTGTGACACTCGAGATCTCATTAAGTTATCATCATGAGTTCGAGGTGTGCAGATAACCAATACAGTTCTAAACGAACAAACATCTTTACATATTTTAATACAAATCTTTATTGTCGCATTCAAATTAGACACCTGAGTCAATACAAGCACGGCAACATGTAATCCAATTTTCATACACTTGTTGAGGCTCGTTTTTAGAGCGCCATTTGCTAAATTGTTGAACAGTTTCCACGTCATATTCGTAAACCCACTTCTTATCCTCTGCTATCTCCCTCACGTTAAAACGACGATTTTCCAAGCGTGTTTCTTTTGACGTTATCGGCATTAACAGTAGCGCATGGATGAGTCACATGCGGCAAGTTTCGATGCTTTGTGCCACTCAAATACTTGTGTTCATGATAAAGTAGACTGCGCAAAATACTATACTTCGGCGACGTTTTCAACGACTTCATAACCTTAATTCAATTCACATAACCAACTTTAAAGTTTTTTATTTTTATCTTGTGAAGAGTGATCCATTTGGAGGCTCCCTACTTAAAAAAAACATGAAATATCAAGTTAAATGGAGAATGTTTATTATTATTCGAAAAAACATTCTTTAGCATTTATTTTTTGAAGAATATCTCTTTCGAATTTGGCCGCGGCTACTTCTCAGATGGTCCATCCGTTAAGTCCAATTTCCGATGACTCGCTCGAGCATTTCGACTGGTAACTGGCGAATGACACGCGTGATGTTTTGCTCCAAGACGTGAATCGAAGCGCGATTGTACGCATAGACTTTAGACTTTACATATGGGCGCCGAATCGACTATCCACGGTCATCGTGCTATACATGGTCTATACGGTCGAATTCGAAAACTGCACTCAGTAAGCCTATTATGTTGACCATAAGTTGAGCGATGCGCCCGAAACACATACTTTACAGAACGTGAATTTTTAATAAACTTGAACGATTTGTAAACGTTGATCAGGAGTAAGACTTTCCATGACGAAATGCCAAACAATACTGAACAAATATAACATTACATCTTGACACAACTCACGCGTGATCTGTCAAAAAAGGCTTTTGAAAAACCTTGACCTTGCCTTCTTATGTTCCAACAGATTTTTTTGTTTTCAAAAACTGTCTATCTTCTTAATATCTTATCTTTTAACTTCTTCAGTTCAAAATATTATAGGCTTATGTCAATTTTCTGCTACTCAGTTGTATATAGTATACAAAGTGCGCTCCAAAGTAAACTGTTGCGTTGGAATATGCTATCTTAATCGATTGTCCAGTAAGAATTTCATGACATTTCATCGATTGGAAGTGAAGTTATTGCGTTTTAAGTGTCAGTATGTTTGTGTTATCGGTGCGAAAATGAGCTTCGAACAAAGAGCTAACATTAAATTTTGTTTTAAACTTTTATCGAAACGTTTCAATTGATGAAACAAGTTTATGGCGATGATTGCCTATCCCGTAGCAGAGTGCCCGAGTGGTTTCAACGTTTTCAAAGTGGTCGTGAGAACATACATAAATGACGATCAACATGTGGGCCAATTAAAATCCGTGATCACCGGAAATTCCGTCGAAATTCATGGAAATGGAATTGAATATCTTCAAAACATCGATTTATTGCATTTTTGACCGAACATTTGGGCTTACGAAAGGTGTGTGCACGGTTTGTTCCGCACAAATTGACTGACGACAAAAAATTGCTCAGAGTCCAGCATTCGTAGGACGCTTATTTGACCAAAACTCACATTTTGACCATTAACCACTCCCCGTCTTCACCTTATATGGCACCGTGCGACTTCTTCCTTTTCGGAAAAATGCATTTGCCCATGAAAGGAAAGCGTTATGCAGACGTAGAGGCCATTCAAAAGGCTTGCACTGGCATACTGGCGGCCATACCGGCCAACGAGCTAAAACAGTCGTTCGACATGCTTTTGGACCGTGCAAAAAGCTGTATTGAAGCAGAAGGAGACTATTTTGAATAAAATAAATTGATTTTGCCGAAAAAAAACATTTTTTCTGTGTTTTTTTTTAAATCCTGTTTACTTCGGAACGCACCTTGTACAAGTATCTTGCCTACGATAAAAAGTGTTAAAACTTACAACTACATTCTGTACACTCTCACTTCATTTGCATTTGTTCGCAAAAAATATGTGTTGAAAAGTTGTATTTTGTAAAATTGTATGTTTGTTATTTTAATAAGCGGCAATTTTTCATTGTCAGCTTCGCTTAATCCACGCACAATTTACATACAAACATAGCTACAAATATATGCTGAATGCGCCAAATGGAAGTCGCTCCCTTCCACTGCAGCAGCGTTGTATTGTGTTGGCATGTAATAATGTTTTGTGCTGGACTTTTACATAAATTACACAAGTGTTCACTAAAGTTTCCATTTGCTTGCGCCTTTCTTGCGCTTATCCTTGCCGGCGCAAATGCAAATGAGGGGATGCAATGCGAGCAGGCTGCTAATGTAGTGCCAAGCGCTTTGTAGCTTAAGCAGGAGCGTTAGTTTAAGTTGAATTTTATTTTTAAAGGTTATAAACTTGAAACAGCCCAATTTTATCATAAATACAGCTAATGGAGTTTGTCGCTTATAAAATTTTGTACTTTTAATTGCTGTTGCTTAAACACAACTTAATCGAATTGCAGGTCGTGCCCGATGGCATCGCACACAAATGCGGCAAACTGCGTATGGGCGATAGGATTTTGAAAGTGAACGACGTGGATATATCGCGTGCCACGCATCAGGAGGCTGTAATGGAATTACTGAAACCGGGCGACGACATCAAGCTGACCATACAGCACGATCCGCTGCCACCTGGCTTCCAGGTAAGCAAAGAATGCCGAAAAAAACACAAATATTTTTCGATGTTTTGTCGAGAATTGCTTAGTTTAAGCTTCATTGTGCTTGTAGTATAAATAAATAATAAATACATACAGTTATATAACATGTAGTAGCAAATATCATCTCATAGCAAAGTATTATTTGTAAGCAATTTCGCTAAAACTGCAAAAAATATTAGCTTTTACTACATATGTAGCTTGTTTTTTTCTCACTATTGCAAAATATTTACACCTTTTTCCTTTTTTAATTGCAATATCCAAAGATTGAGGTAGAAATTTTACAAACTGAGGTAAGCCGCTTTTTGTTTGGATTATTCACTAAGTGTTTCTCTAAATGTTTCTAAAATTCTTATTGATTTTTGTTGAGTTTATGAATGAGTTCCGTTAAGACCGAAAAGTTTTCCAAGTTCGAATTTTGTTTTAATTACAAAAACTTTTTTTTTTTAACATTTTCAAGGGTTTTCTAAATTGCATTGTTCATTTTACTGCGAACTAAACATTATTAAAGACCTAACAATTAGTTTTAAATATTAAGTTTGTTGCGTAATACGTTTCTTTTTCATTACCAGCTAAGTTTTGTAGAAAGTAAGCAATTTGTTTGATTTAATTTAATATTAATTAGCTGCAAAGCAAAATATTATGGAAAAGCATTATTTCAAAAAAGCTCTTTTGGGATTTTGGGTGAAGGCGAAAAATTGCACGAAAGTGGCGTTATATATTTATATTTATGGATGTATTTGTGGTGAAATGTAAAAGTGGCTTAAGGGGACCTACAGTCAGTAACTAAGCATCACAAGCTTCAAGTTTTCAATTTGGTTTTAGTAAAAATGAAAATACTTCGCGTCAACTTAAGCTACTTTTACATATTGCCAGAGATATACTTACATATAAAAATAGCTTTCATTTATTTAGAGTACTATTTATTTATTATATACATATTCTAGGCGTGCATACCATACATACATAAATATATCACTGCTGCATGCAAAGCTTTCTTTAAAGTGAAGCGCTGCCAATCGAATTTGTTACTTGAATTGAAATATTTGCCTTAAAACAGTTCATAAAATTCGCAACAACAAAAAGTCATCACTGAAATACGAATACATTTTATTTAAAAAAAGTTTGGCCTTACGATTTTTTTTTTATAAAAATGCTAAATTTTTTTTTCAAAATTCTTTCTCTCAATGGAGCTTTTCGTTGATAGCACGCTTCTTTTTATCAATGGGTATATATATACAAGATGTGTCCTAAAAATAACCGTACTTTGTATTTAAATCATATAATCGAACAGCGTTAGCTAAATGTTTCAGCATTAAAGGAGACATTCACCTTCTTTCAAACGCAATCACGACATCCTGTAAGAGAAAATATAAAATTTTGTGTTTATAAGTGAATCACACAATTTTAGGGTTTCCTCGTGAAAAAACAGCCTATTTTCAAAAGAAAAATTTTCAAAGAAAAATACTCAGCAGTCTTTCGGAAAAAAACTTATACGTGTTGACAGCTAAACGTGTTATAGGATTCTTCTTCTTCTTAATTGGCGTAACAAGTAAAAGTTAAAAAAGTTTCTTCTTTTCTGTGTATTAATTAGGACCATTTGGTCCTTCCTAGGTATTGGCGGTACTGCGTCGAAAACAAAAATCCTGAAAATGTTGGTGAAGCTGAACTTCTCGACTCGTTTTTTAATAGTTGTAATTGAACATAAACAGAATTGAACGAAGGATTTTCTTCGTGCATATAGAGACTTTTAAATTATATCTTGAAGGCGAACCATCCCTCTACAGGGTTGCGTGCTGGTGTTTGGGATCCGCCACGTAAAACGCGCTTAATGACGTGAGAGCAAAAACAGCTTTCGAAGTTTTGTCCTCGTTCACTAGTGTGTTATAGGATTATCAAAAGAAAAAAGGAAGAAGTTGTGTGTTAATTAAGACCATTTACTAGGTACTGGACGAAAGAAAAACAAAAAACCTGAAAATGTTGGTGAAGACTTCTCGACTTTTTTTAATAGTTGTAATTGAACAAAACGAATTGAACGAAGGATTTTCTTCGTGCGAGACTTTTAAGTTATATCTTGAAGACGAACCATCCCTCTACAGGGTTGCGTGCTGGGTTTGGGATCCGCCACGTAAAAAACGCCCCCAATGAAAAGTAAAAAAAACAGCTTCGGCAGGGAAACCCCTTCTTTGATGACAACCACATAATAAGGACTTTGATTTAATAGCACGCACCTGGAATGTCCGGTCCCTTAATTGGGAATGTGCCGCTGCCCAGCTTGTTGATGTCCTCGTAAAAATAAAGGCTGACATCGCCGCCGTTCAAGAAGTGCGATGGACGGGACAAGGTCTGAGACGAGTAGGCCCTTGTGGCATTTACTACAGTGGCCATATAGCCACAATCCGCATCAAAGCGAAGTTCTTCAACATTCGCTGATTTGTGTCCACACCCCGACGGAAGAGAAGGAAAGAGATGTGACCAAAGATGCCTTCTATAACCGCTTGGAGTGCTGCGCCCGCCATGATGTCAAAATCGTGCTTGGTAACTTAAAGCCTGGGTGGGCAAAGAAGATAGCCGGCGGTCGGTAAATTCAGCTTCCAAGATGAAACATCACCAAATGGGTTTGAGGCTGACCGACTTCTCCAGGTCTTGAAATATGGTTATCTGTTGTACTAGATCCCAGCATGAGAAAATTCAGCAAGCTACCTGGCTGTCTTCGGATCGAAAAGCCACCAACCAGATCGATCATGTTGTGTTAGACTGAAGACACTTCTCCAGTGTTTTAGATATGCGTTCGCTCCGAGGTCCCAATATCGACTTGGACCACTATCTTGTTGCAGCCAAGATTCGCACCCGCCTCTGTGCAGCAAAAAACGCACGTTAACAAACACAAGGAAGGTTCGACGTCGAGAAGCTGCAATCACAACAGACAGCCGAACAATTTTCTACGCGACTTGCACTTCTGCTCTCTGAGAACATTCGTTAGTAATTCGGTATAAGGGAACTGTGCGTCGACGTTTCAAGCTCCTTCGTACAGCTGCAAACGAAAGCATTGCTTTTCGGAAAAGGCAAAAGACCAGGTGGTACGATGAGAAGTGCCGTGGCGCAGAACAGAACACTCCAGTTTCGAAAGTATTTGACGCAGTACCCGCCGGGGAAGCAAAAGCTTTTCGAAGCTGTATCTTCAAAACTATTACTTGGATAAACTTTGGAATTTAGAACAATATCCTAGTGATATTTTAGAATTAAATAAGTCAATAAAAATATATATTTGTTTTTAAACCGTTAAACCCATGTAATGCCTTCAAAATGGTCGTGACAATTTAAAAGAAATACGAGTAAAACTACCATTTTGAGTATTTTAATTGAAGATTTGGCTAAAAGAAAGATTTGTGTGTATTTTGTTCCACATATATAATTCATATAATTCATTACAAACTAATTCATATAATTTATTAAGACCAAAAAAGTGAACGAATTTTTCATAGACAAACGGATTTCATCAATTCGCCTGATCTCATTCTGGCCATGTGACTATTTTCTATCTCTAAAACTAAAAAACAACATTAAAGTAGAAGAGCTGCTGAAGAACTTTCCTATAATATATATCTATGCATACGCTGGTTGATCGTTGCAAATGTTGTAGTTTATTTCGTTTAAATAACTTTCAAAGATAATATATTGTGCACTTTAGTTTTTATCCAAAAAGTTCGGTTATTTTTATGACACACCTTGTATATATAAACATTTATGTATCCACTACAAAAAATATTATTGCAGAGTATTTCATTGATAAAAAACTGCTAGTAACTTGAAAAAATGAAAATATTTCTCAAAGGCAGCCAAAAACAATCGCTCTCTTTGGTACATTTTTGCAGCATTTTTTAAAGCACTCCCTTAATGGCAGCACAGCAGTCCACATTTTTATCGCGCACTTCAGTTTTATATACTTACATAGTTTTATTATTACTACTTTTTTCTCATTTGCCCCACATATGTATGGATGATGTAGTATGCTATATATGGTGCTCACTGCGCGAATGAAAATGGGAATCGCGCCAAAAATCAAAAGAATCAGGGCTATTATATATTTACGCTTTTCACTTTTCCCACATATTTCTGTCCGTTTGTTTATTTTGTTCACTTATTTCACTTGTTATTTTATTATTATTTCTTTGTTTGCAATATGCATCCTTCATTGTTATACATATATCTATGTATGTACGTAGTGTATGTATGTGTATGCATAAGTAAAAATATGCATACGCATATGTATGTACTTAAGTACGTATTTTATGCCCTCTACGTCTACATAAGTAAATACATACATACTTATACATACCATATAGTGATTGTGCTGTTGCAAGTGGCAGTGCCTTTAAGTTATGTTGCACTTTTATATTTATAACCGCTTATTATTATAAATCACAGGAAATCACCATTAGTAAAGCTGAAGGCGAGCGCCTGGGTATGCACATTAAGGGCGGACTTAATGGTCAGCGCGGCAATCCGTGTGATCCCACCGACGAGGGTGTGTTTGTGTCGAAAATTAATTCAGTCGGCGCAGCAAGACGCGACGGAAGACTTAAGGTATGTAAATAACTGTATGTATGTACATATGTATAAATAATAGCTACTATATTTATTGCAAAGAAAGTTTAATTTCAATTATTGGTTGGGGAATTTTTTAATTAGAATGTTTTTGGATTAAAAATTGAAATTAAAAATTGAGTACCTGCAAAATCTTAATTATCCAAGATGCTTGGCATTAAAAACCAAATTTTCAATTTTCATTCTCATTTTGGATTCAAAATGTTTGGCAATTCCAAGTTTGTGGCAAGTTTAAAATTTATCAAATTAAAAATTTAATAAAATATTTTTTAAAGTAGATATTTTTTAAATTTTTTAATTAAAATTATTTGTTTTTAATTTGTAATTTAAAAATTAATAAAAAAATGACAATTAAAAATTTTCAAAATTAAAAAATAATTTTAATTAAAATAAATTCTAAATTAATTATTCTAAACTTGAATTATAACCAAAATGTTTGGAAATAAAATTTGAAAATCTACCAAATTAAAAATTGCGAAAACATTTTTAATTTGGATTTCTTTTTAATTTTTAATTAAAATTATTTTTTAATATTTTAAATTTAAAAAATTTAAATTTCTATTTAAATTTATTTATAATTAAAAATTTAAATTTAAATTTATAAATATTAAAAATTAAAAAGCTTCAAAACTAAAATATTAAAAATAATAACTTCAATTAACAAATTTTCTTAATTAATTTAAATTAAAAAAAAAAAATAAATAAAATAAGAAATTGTGAAAAAATTTTAAAAATTGAAAAAAATTAGTTTAAAAAATTAAAATATTAAAAAATAATCATTTTAATTAAAAATTTTTCTTAATTAATTTAATTAAAAAAAATAAATTAAATAAAATTAAAAAAATAAGAAATTGTGAAAAAATTTTATAAATTGAAAAAATTTAAAAAATTAAAAAAAAATAATAATATTAATATAAAAATTAAAAAAAATATTTTCTAAATTTTTAAATAAAAAATGGAAGTAAAAATAGTTTTGAATTAGACTGCTGGAAAAAGGGTTAAAACAGAAAGTTTCTAACTGAAACACAATAAATAAAAGTAATTTATATATGTATGTAAATAAGACAAAGAGTGCTAAACTGTGTTGATATTTTATTAAACAATATCTTTTCTTTTTGGAATGATAACAATAATGAAGAAGTGCGCAGCTTCTAACGAAAATACTTTTTTTAACATTTAATTATAAATTTGGAATTAAAATTTATTTATTTTTCGTTCCGGTATTTAGGTTTAAAAATTTCATTTTATTTTTAATGTTTAATCCAGTTTTTGGGATTAAAATTTAATTTTCATTTTTCAAAGCCGTATTTGAGATTAAAAATTATTAATTTATAAATTTAAAAATTATATTTTTTTAATTTAAAAATAACAAAAAAAATTTATAAAATAAAAAATAATATTTTTTAATAATTTTAATTACTTTAATAAAATAAGAAAAATAATATTTTTAATAATTTTAATTTTTAAATTTAAAAAATAATAATTTTAAGTTTTTAATCGGGTATTTGAGGTTAAAATTTGAAAATAATTTTTATTTAATTTTTTCAGAATTACATATATATAAAAAATAATTCAAATATTAATACAAATATTTGTTTTAATGCATTATTTGCAATCCTGCATAAAAGTTTCGGGGTTCGAAAATGGTTCGAATACAAAAATACAATATGCTAAAATCTACAGTCATTAGCCTCTGCTTTAACTGATGTCAGCTTCTTTAATTTTAAAATATTTTCAATTTGTGTATGTATTAGCAAAAAAAAATTATTTAAAAAAAATTATTTAGAAAAAAATTATTAAAAAAAACAATCTTCTCAAAATTGATAAAAACGTGAATTTGTTTGTTGTTGTGTGTGTTTTCAGGTTGGTATGCGCCTGTTGGAAGTCAACGGCCACTCGTTGTTGGGCATTTCACATCAGGACGCTGTGAATGTGCTGCGCAATGCTGGCAATGAAATTCATTTGATCGCGTGCAAGGGATACGACAAATCCAATTTAATTCATTCCATTGGGGCTGCTGGCGGCATGAGCACAGGCTTCAACACAGGCAGTCGACAAGGTACAGTACAGCTATATTTACATACTTATGCTGCGTGGCATGTGTGTTATTGTGGCAAAATCGAATCTACTGGGCGCCCTAGTGCGTTGCAATAAATTCGTTTCGGCAGCACAGTCACTACAACTACACAACTTTCAGTTGCAAATTTGTTGCTTTAGCACAACAAAAATAACAAAATTTAATTTATATTTGGTTTTATTTTTTTTCTTTGCCTCCTACTAGGTTCGCGTGCTTCCGAAACCGGTTCGGAACTGAGCCAAAGTCAGAGCATGTCGAGTTTGGACCGCGATGAAGATGAGCGCATACGACAAGTGAGTGTGAATAAATGTTATAATTGCGTACTAATATTAGTTCTACATAATATGCTAAGACCTTGAAAAAAAAAATTGATCTTGATTGCACTAAATAATTAAAAAATGTAGAACTACTCTTTAATAATTTTTAAAACATTTCTTTCCTTCCAAGGATTTTGAAGTTTTTGCACCGAAAACCGAATCGAATAACGACCCATCAGTATTGGCATCTGTGGCGGCATTGGCCCACTCGCCCACCACACCGCCGAGCGCTGGCGCTTTGCCGCAACAGCATGCAGCTGAAAGCGAAACATCCAAGAGCAGTGCTCCACCACCAACAGCAACAACTCCCCAAGATGCACTCGCCACGTTTGCTAATGCAGACAAAACGCTGGTGCAGTCTAAAGAAAAGAGTACCCCCGAGAAGGTATTACAATTGCTTAATTGCTAATACTCGCACCTTTATTGACTCAGACTTAATATGCATACTTTCTTTTCCATTTCGTTCTTATTTGCGTAGGTGCTTGAAATCGTGCGTGCCGCGGATGCATTCACCTCAGTACCACCCAAGTCGCCAGCCGAACATCACGATCAGGATAAAATTCAAAAGACCACAACAGTTGTCATTTCGAAACATACACTCGACACAAATCCGTCGCCTGCGTTGGCGGCTGCCTCCACTCCAACTCACACGTCACCAACAACATTGCCCACTGCGGGCACAACCGCGTCCACGACCACCACCACCACTACATCACCACCTGTCTCGCCAGCGTTGGCCACAGCCAGCAGCCGAGATGTTGCTGCGGCAGCAGCAAGTGGCAAAACTGTGGCCGCGCCACCGACTCAGCAACAGGTATGTTGATGACAGTTTATAGACATTTTGCATTGTTTGTTATTAGGCTTAACATGCATCCCAGTACCATAATCCTTGTGTTGTCATGTGCGTGTCGAACAATAACATTTGCTCTCAGTTCTTTGTGTTGTGTTCATGTACCCCACCAACGCCAAAAAAACCAAATGAAAAATAAAAAAATCACCAACACCACACACAGACATACATATATGTACTCATACTGAAACATTGCTAACAACTTTAAATTGTGTTCAACCAAATTTCTCACCTGTTCTCCAAAGAATTTTCACATTTTCTCTCTTTGTTTTGCATTGCTATGTTATTTTCCCGTTGTTTGCGTTGCTAATTTTTATTTGAAAGCGGATTGTTGATGTTCAGCGGAAAAGTTGCCCAGTTGAACACGTGTTAATAATATGTGTCAACAATAACTGTGAATCTATATACATATATGTACATATATATGCCTAGTTAGGCAATACAGTGCCGCAAATTTCATACTTATGTATGTATGTATATGCATATGTGTGCCTGAATGTACATGCATGTGTATGTGTAATTTTCATTTTTAAATGAATTGAAGTAAAATTTCGTGAATTTTTATAAAACTGTGCGACTAAAGCTTGCATAAATTCAAAAAAAAAACTTTTTTCCCGCTCTAAGAGCAATCGGTCACCTGTCATCTTTAAAAAAACCGGTTCACTCATTCTTCATTCATCTTTTTGTGTTTTTAGTAATTTTTTCTATTTCATAGTTATGCCATTCCTTTTCATTGCAAATTTGTGATTTTCGCTTTACTGGTGAGTTTACTAAATTAGTAAAATGTTGATTTCGGTTTACATATAAAAAATGGATCATGAATCGATTGCATTGGCATTAGTAATTCGTCAAATATTATTGAGTTTTATGTCGAAAAAATAAACCCTAAATAATAAGCTTAATAAATCAAGTTCTTGCTAACTTACGTCCTAAACAATGTATTTAAAGTTTACCACGAAGCTTGGATTGTATGTTAGTACCCTGTCAGAATCGTCGGAAACCCTATAAATATGATCAATTTGACGTACATATTCGATTTAGCTATGTCCGTATGTAATCAATCTCCCTAGGGACAAACTCAGGCTACTTGTCGCATTCTACACTGGCCACCGGCAAGCTGAAGAAGCGATAGGAAGCCTAAAACTCCAGAACACCTGCTAATTGACTGCATAGCAGTCTGCAGACGCGTGATAAAGGTCCTTGGATCAATGCCTACTAATAGGCATCACATCGCCTAACTGGTACTTAGCAGTATATTGAAATTTATCAATACCCTGGGGCTAGGTGGGTCCTTGTGATTTAGGAGAGGGCACAATAGACTCAAGGTCGTAGTGCAATCTTCATCTACTTGTCGTATCTTAGCTATGTTCGACTGTTTATCATCTGTTCGTCTATATATACGCGAGTTAGTCTCTCAGTTTTTGAGATATCGCTTGAACACGGTCTTATCTCTCCAAAAAGCTGGTAAATAATCTGAGCCGCCGATATCGGACTACTATAGCCATACAAACTGACCAATCAAAATCAAGTTCTTGTTTAGAAAACTTTTTTGTTTGACAATAAATCTTCACAAAATTCGGCGTATGTTTTTAGCTAAGGCAATAATGCAATCTTCTAAGAAATGGTTCACATCGGACCACTATAGCATATACATATGTATGTATGTAGCTGTCATACAAAGTGTTCAATCAAATTAAAAATAAACATCTTTTTATGGTATAAAAAATGCACCAGAGTGATGCATATTAGAGCTTTGGTGCTGCAAAAGTAAATGTTTTTTTAATAATCCCTTTGTTTAGAAATAGGTCTTGAAACATTTTTTCGGATATTAGTTTGGCTTGTAATATAACAACTCAACTGAAAGTTCGATATAATTTTTTAAATCTCTGGAGTGTCAACATATTTCCTGGGAACATTTCTCTAAACTGAAAAATTACTCCCCTCAGCTTAGATTTTTTACACGTTTCGCAGGAGTTCCTCTACAACTCAATGAAATTTTTACGATATTAGTCTTTATAGCGCTAAGAATATATGAAAATTATTTTATTTATCTGCGCAACATATCATCTTGATCATCTTATAAAATAGTTTGATTTCAAAAATATTGTTGAAATACTATTCCGTGCTTTTTCTGCAACATCATATTTTTCTACCATCAGTTCATTTAAAAAAGATACGCGTAAATAATTCAAAAAAAATAGATAACGCTACTTGCTCGACATAATGAAACGTTTTCCAACACTGGTACTAAACAATTTTCAGTACTTTTGGTTATATCTCTTGCTTTCCGGACTAATATTGGGGCATTTACACAGTTGTAATTAATAAAAAACTTTTGGCAGGTAATTTTAAGGCAATATTAAGTAATTTTAAGTAAATAATAACGAAAATATATGCAATTATTTACAACTATTAGGGGAAAACAGTTGAAGTGAAAAACGGCGCTGTAAGAAATTTCTGTAAAGTAGGCTGCAATACGCGTTTTTGGTGGTTGAGGAGGTTTTTTGAAAAATTTATTTTTTGTATAAATTTTTTTTTTATAAATTTCAATATGTGTAGAATGTGTTTCATTATAAAAAACAATAACTAAATTTTGAACATAAAAAATTTATTATTTTTTGTATACATTTGTTTTTTTAATAAATTTCAATATGTTTAGAATGTGTTTCATTATAAAAAACAATAACTAAATTTTATGAAATTATTTAATTAATTTTATTATTATTTAATTAATTTTTTCTTTACTTTTAATTAGTTGAAGCATAGAATGAAGACTAAATTTTATGAAAAATGAATTAATTAATTATTATTAATTAATGTAATGTGAATTTTTGTATTTTATAATTTTTCTTTTAAACTACTCCTACGTTTAGTTAGTTTAAGCATCGAATGACGACTAGTTGTGTGCATGCCGAAGCAGTTATAACCCTCCGCTTTGCATATATATTCTTTATGAATTGGTTTTAATTTGGTTTTCGTGAAAACACACAAACAGACATACATACATATGTGTATTTGAAAGAAACTAAATTAAAAACTTTAATTAAGTACTTAATTTTTTTATGAAAATCAAAAAATATATTTTAAAAAAATCTTAGATACCGTTTGACATTTGGTTTTAGTTTGAAAAACTTATGTACTTACTTTTGCAATGCTGCTCGAATTTAAATACATACATATGTACATTGGTGTTAATCTCATTCTAACCCTATCTACCTAAAACAGTTTTCTTATTTTTTTTAAATTCCAATAAATATTGGTGTATTTCTCTATTGACACTGCATTGAGACTGTGAATATTTGTTGTAAACTCTGAAAAGAACTCTCTTAACTCTCTTAACAATTAAACCATCTACTCTAATTCGACTTGAAATTAAACAAAAAAATCTCTTTTCTGTTTCGTTTTTCCGAATTTGGTTTCTCATTGCAGAGCACAGAGCAAAATAAAGCTTAACAAGTGGATGATTATAACTATAAGACTGAATATTTAGTTTAACGGTCGTAAAGGGCCGCACAGGAAACAGTACATAAAGCGCGCGTGCAACAGCAGGAAATAAAAAAATAAATTTGTTGCAAACAAAAAAATTTAAAAATTAAAATTTTTTTTGAAAACAAAAAAATTAAAAAAAAAAATTATTAAAAATGATAATAAAATAAAATAAAAATAAATTATGTAAAAATATGTACATAATAAGTATACGTATGTATGTATCGTATGTGCATATTATGCGCGTAAACATGCACACAAAGCTTCCATTATTTGCTGGAAACGCCAATAATGTGTGGTAGCGTTGCCAGATCATGCGTAAAGTACGCTACCTGAAAATGGCGTTGCATAATTTCAGCGAGATAATTGCGTAAATTAACGTGTTACTGTAAAAATAATAATTAATGCAAAATTGCATAAAGCAAACAAAGCAACAAGCAGAACAAAAAATGCAACCCTGCGATTAATTGAATTTAGCGAGTATTTGACGCGCGTTTGTTTTGGAAAAGTTTATCAAACTATGTGTTTGTATGTATGTATGTCAATGTTAAAATTGAATTGAAATTTTGTTATATGTAGCATATATTAAATGAATTGTTGTTTGTACTATATTTTTTTCGAAGAAATGAACTAAAACAAATTGAATGTTTATCAAATGATAACAGTGTTACTATGCAAATGCATTTATAATATATACATATATATACAGAGAGGATTATTACATAGCAAAATATATATGAAAAACAGATACTGCTGCAGCCACATATAATGTGTCCCAATACATGCAAATAAAGTACATACATAAATAAGTATAGCGAAATTTTCCTACTTATATCTACACTGCACTACTATTTGAATAACTCAAATATTTTTCTACTTTTGACCAACTAAAAGTCTCAACAATGGTTTCCACAAAAACACTTATACTACATATATACTATAAAAGTATAAAAATCTACTGCAATTTACCCTGTTGAACGTATGTAATGTGTGCAAAAATTGAAAATCTTCCAAGCAAAGCTTCTTTTGACACAGCAACAAATGTTTTGCAAACATAACGGTATATGCTGTCAGCCTTTAGACATTTTCTGCTAACAACTTGCGTAAATAACTTTGCTTGGTTGCCGAATTTAACCACAGCAGCCGGTGTCGCAGATTTGTTATGTCGTTAAGGTTAGTGTTTTGTTGGTGTAAGCAGAATATATTTAGATATTGTGTTGAAAACATCGAGTAAGCATAACATACTTAATTATCGTATTGAAACCAGCGCGTTAAGTTGTTGAATTTTATGATTAAGTGGTTTATTAGCAGAAAGTGGCAGTGTTTTGAAAGAAAAACATCAGAAATTTTGAAAATGTTAATGTTAATTGAAATTTTATGTCATAAGTCAGGGTTTATTACAAAAAAAGTTAGAAAATTTCTTCAGATTTGTACTTTTATTTAAAAATTATTCTTTCATCCTTTTTATTACGATTATAATTATTCGCCATTATTGATGTGTAATCTGGTTTCAACAGCATTCGTTTTTTCGATTTCGATTAAAGCGTTATACACAGTTAGAAGGCCGAAAAACGCGAATTTTCCTTTTTTTGTTTTCAGAAATTTTTAAAAATTTTTGATCCACAAATTTGTATACATTTTACGGTATTTTTCACTGTGGTTTAGTATTAGTAAAAATATTTATTTGGAAAGGCATTGCAGCTGGTCTACGGGAGCTCCTCTGAAAAACGACGTTTCGCGGTGACCACTATCTGTCTGAACTGGATCCTCTGAAATTAAAAAACCAAACAGATTTCGTTAAAATAATGTTAAATCTAAATTAATTGAAGGAATAAGAAATAAAGAAAATATTATTTACAAAATGGCGGTTTCTAAAAAGAAACAAATCGACAATTTCGGCCTTAAGGTGTTAAGAGACACAAAAAAATAAAAAATTTTCTCGCACTTTGAACAAGAAATGTAATTTTTGGTCAAATTTTCGCCATTTTTTGGGTTAAAAAATAAGTTGTTATGAAAAAAAATCCTTCGTTCAATAATTAGATAATTTTATTTTAAAAATGTGTACACAATTCGAACTAAATCGGTCCATAATTTTTTCGAGAAATCGTGTGCACTGACTTCAAAAATGGAGTTTTGAGAAAAACGCATTTAAAGTTTTACGATACATCGACGTGACCTGATGGGCAGAACTTCCGAAGAGCCTATTTCTTAGAGTTTAGCGCGGATCGATTTAAAATTTTGGGAGAATATTTAAAAAAAATCGATTTTTTGAAATTTTCAAACCCACCTAACCCCTTAATTTGTTATAATAATGTATTTATCGCTGAGAAAAAATATTCGATTAATTACTAATAAATATATTAAAGAAGTTCGTTTTAAAATTTTAGACCAGTCAGTTTAGCCGTTTTTGAGTACTCACACCTACCTATAGAAAAACGCGTTTAAAGTTTGGCTCTGTATCTCCAAGAACCCTGAAATGCCTTTTAAATTTTGAAAATAAAATAAACAAATCGATTTATTGAAAATTCTAACTGTATATCACCCTTTAATTGGTCCTCAATCGCTATTTTTATTTACTCTTACAATCCTAAAAATAATTTTTTATAAAGTGCTTTTTTCTGCACCTCTTTTCCCTTAAAAATTGTTAAGTAAGCTCGGAACATCTGCGAAAAATTTTGACAGACGTGTTCAACATTTCAATTTCTTCAGCTGCTACATATATATGTGGTTAGCTTCTAGGTTACTATGAGCGAAAAAGTTAGGCAAAGAAAATAATTTATTATTTTACTATACAACTTTATTTTACTTACATTTTTTTAAAACTAAAAATTAAAAAAATTTTAATCATAAACAATTTATTTAATTTTTTTTAAATTTTTTTTTTTTTAAATTTATTTTTAATTTTTTTTTTTTTAATTTTTCAAATTTTTCTTAAATTTTTCAAATATTTTTTTTTAATTTTTCAAAACAGTCTTTTTTAATTTTTCAATTTTTTTCGTTATTCAAAACATTTTTTTAATTTTTAATTTTTTTAATATTTTAATTTTTTTAATTTTTAATTTTTTAATTTTTTTAATATTTTTTTAATTTTTAATTTTTTTTTCAATTTTTTCATTTATTTTTTATTTCCTTTTTATTTATTTTTTTATTTATTTTTTTTTATTTTTTTCAATACCACATCCGGTTGTGCCCGCATTTCAAGCCCAGTTCAAGTTCGAATTTGAACAAATTTTACAAAAATGTATACTCGTATGTTGAGATATTGAGAAAAATTCGCTGAAATCCCTCCTTTGATGCAATAATTACAAGCTGTTGTTGAACGTATAGATTCCTGAAGATTTGTGTACCTAATCCAAGATAATACAACTAACAAACAAATGAACTATAAACTTATATCAATTGTCCAATGTGTAGTTTATAGCATAATTAAAGAAAAAAAATATAAATATATTAAATTAAATTAAATGTTTTGAATATGTGTATAAAGGTGACTTTTCCTCTAAAACACGTACTATGGCACTATACAAACAAAATAATGAAAATATACAAGTATAAGTCGGATTATTCCATTGAAGAATGCATATTAATTAACAACTTTATAAAAACCGTGAAATTTTTTATGTAAATCAGAAAACCGAAACAAAATAATAAAAACTCAATGTCTTCTCGATTACAAAAAAAAGAAAAACAAAAAAAAATAAGAAAAATTTTGTAAAAATTCTGTAAACCAAAACGAAATTGGTTTTATTTTTGAGCGGGGCAGGGCTATTAGTATTATTCTATTAGTACCGCAAGAGATGTTACATAATCTAGTATTTATGCTTTGTACGCTTGCCTTCATTTCCGCTTACATTTATGTGTATTTGTAAACGCGTTTATCAGCATTTGTTTTGTCCCACATTTATCGCTGAGTTTACTGCTTCTTTTTGCCATATTTCACTTTGGAAAAAAAAATCGACTTTTGAATTTGTTCTCACATCAACTCAACTGTTCAGACATTACCGCATCAAGTTGATTATTGTTCGGTTTCAAATGTGCTAATCGAAAGTATTTGTCAATAATTACAACAAAAAATATTCAAATTCACTTTTGTACTTCTCACTCCTCGCAGTTTACTAAGTAATGCATTGTAAGTAATTCACTCACTCACTCTCACACACACACTCAAAAAAAAAAAATCTCAAAACCTATGTACGTATTTTTCGGAGCACTCAATTACTACTCAGTCTAATTTCGAACATACTCGCTCACTCCAGTTCCACCAAGCACCAAGCACAAAAACCACAATTAGCACTTTGTTCTCATATCACCACTTTAAAACGCGCTTCAGTGTAAATGTTTTATCGCTTAAACTAATTGTTGGAAACTAAAACTAAAATACATACATTTTTTCTAACATGAACGAACATTTCTGTTCAAAAGAACATTCAACAGAGGCGCACACCAACTCCAACATCAATACATAAAACGAGGACAGAAACAGTAGCTAAGCCTACAGACAGTCGTCAGAATCAGTCGATTGCTCCCACGACAAACAAAGTCACGAAAGCCGAACCAATTTATATTATTGACGACGAGGAGGAAGAAGAAGAAGGCGCGGCGGAGGAGGAGGAGGAGGAGGAACATGCAGATGTGCACGATGACGTCATTGACGGAGATGAAGATGTATTCGATACGTATTCACCGAATGCTTCGGCCGATCAAGGTGACACTGATTCGGACTACTTTGACCGACCACGGCCTTCGCCGCGTTACACCAGCGATTCGGAGAATGACTATCGTCCGCATCGGCCCAATCACGAAAGGCTGGGAAATATATCTGGTCGAAGCACGCCTGATCTTTCAGGTTCTGCTTATGGTGGTCACCGTAAATCAGTTAGTTTTGATCTCAGCGGTGATGAAAGATCAAAATCTGATTATGAACGCTCACGTACGCCCGACGGTTACTCCCGTTATTACGATTCGGAGCAAGAGTATGGTAGCGCACGGCCGCGTTTACCACGCAAAGGTATATTACGTTCGGCCAGTCCATCATCGTCGAATAACTCGACACTGGAGCGTTGTAGACGCCCCGAAAAACTGCCGCCAATAGTGCCTACAGTAGCGCGCATCAAGGAAATTGATTCGCCTACGCTGCAACATGTACGCTCATCTTCGCCTTTGCCCAGCAGAGGTGGAAGTAGTAGTAGTGGCTATCGCAGTCCACCGCCAAAACCCGAAAAGGTGATGGTGTCTACCGAGATCGAAAGAGAAAATCCATTCCGTGAGGCGTTCCTAGACAGCAGCAAAAGTGATGAATATACCGAGTTGGCAAAAGCTATGTCGAAATCACCCTCGGCCCTCAGATCACCACGTGAACAATTTTTCTTTGGCTCGAAGTCGACCGAGAATTTGTTAGGCGCAGAGCGTTCAGCTTCAAGTGGTCGTAGCACACCTAGTACGGTTGTGAGTGCGCAGTCAAAATCTACTGAAGATCTGTTGTCAAGCTCAACCGGCGCCAAACCGAAACGTATACCACCACCCATATTGCCGAAACCGAAAACTAAGAAAGCTGAGCTGGTGCACAATATTGCGCTCGATGCCTTCCAAAAAGCCGACGTAGGTTATGGTGATTTCACAGTCTTCGAACACGATCCTACCACGAATACTATACATGAAATACGTTCGCCGCCACCGCCAACAACACCAACCGTTCCAATAACACCACCGCCTGCTGGTAGTAGTGCAAAACTTCCTGTGCGCGTAAAGACGCCGCGTAGTCCATCGCGACCGCGTGAAAGTCCACCTCCCCCACCCGTCAACTACTCAACGATGCCAAAGCTTGCTTCGCCAACTCCACACGTGAAAAAGAGCGAAGAGACTTACTACTTGGAGGTGCTTCCACCACCTCCGCCGCTCTCCGATGACGAAATACCACCTTCACAGCGTCGCCACACTGAGTTTATACACGAAAATTCACCAGACCACATACTGGTTACTGAAGACGAACACCGCACAATCATGCTGCATGAAAATGAAGTGCGCAACCAGCTGCGTGGTGCGAGCAGAAAGTCACAGATACCCGAACTGGGGGCACCGCACGAAGAAGCGCCGCCAGTTCCGCATTACGCAAGCATCAAACACTCGGTAAATCCATTTATAGATAGTTCAGATGACAATTTTGATTCATTACCTCTCCCACCACCGCCCGAACACCTGATTTCCTCTGCGGCTCTGAATCCCGGTTGTGATAGTAGCTCCCATTGCGATAGCGAATCTTCAACTATTAACATTGCTTCTCCTATTTCTTCTATTACTTCTCCCAATGCAAACATGCAGCCGAGATTGGATCTCCTATCATCAGCAGCTACATTACAGGCAGGCATTCCATCCAATAATCCACTCTCGCCCACACAAATTTTCCCCACAGCGCAAATACTACCTGTTCAATATACCCAGCTACCACAACCCCAGCAGCCAAATACCACTCACATCCTAACTGGTCAATTGGTCCCAAACAGTACGAGCCATCACTTCTCTAATTCCCCACAGAACCAGTCACTATTCACGGTAGGTGGTCTCGTACTGCTGCCACAGGCACAGTTCACTGCTGCGGCGTCGCAGGTGTCATCATCGTCGTCATCATCGTTGGTTACTACGCCTATTTTCTTGGCCACCAGCGGTGGTGCAACGTCTGCCACCACTGGTGTATACATGAAACCTCAACAACTACAACAACGATCGCCTCAACTGCATCTACATCAGCGTACTGTACTGGTGAGTGAATCGACAACCCAACCAACACAAGTCCAAAATGTTGCGCACAGTTCCACAAGCAGCAACAAAAACACACTTAATAACACTGCGTCAGCGGCCAAAGCCACTGCCACAAATAGCGCCACCAACAGATATACTAGTATGAAACCAACATCAACATCAACAACCATCACCACAGCTACCACCTCGATAACCACTTCATCAGCGACGTCTACATTTTCCTCTCTATCCCATTCCATCAACAGCACAAGCAGCACCGCGGCGTACACAATTAAAACCGCCAGCACCGCAGCAACAAAAGCGACCGGGTCAACAGCAACAGCACCACCAGTTGCTAACCTTGCCTCTCCCACACCGTCATACACATCAATGCAATTTCCAGCAATATCCGAAATAGTTGCACGGAACTCAACTGTGCCCATTTCCTCTTCCGGACGTTCCGTCCACATCAGCACCGGCGATTATCAAAACACAGTCCACTCATTAGACCTTTCCACCTCCACTCTGGCGTCGGTAGAATCCGAGTCGACTTCATCATTACAGCGCGCTGTGAATGCGGCCTCCTATTACGAGACGGCGGAAGAAATCTACTCTACCATCGAAGAGGAGGCCATCTACAGCAACACATCATTCTTTGATTCGCGTCGCAGCAGCGATACCTCAGTGAATTGTCGGTCATCAACGTCACCACCGCCGCCGCCATTACCTCCCAAGCGACCGCTTAAGCCAACACATTTAATATTGCGCACCGCCCCGCCGCCGCCGCCGAACAGTGCACGTCCGCTAAACTTGCGTTCACGATCGCAACCGCAATTGGACTTGACATCGTCGCCGCTGTCGAGACCAAAGTTTGCAGGTGTTGTGCTCTCGGGTGCCATGTCGCCGCCCACAGGGAAAGAAACCACAGTGTGATTAGTACAGACGTCGCTTGATGTGGCAGGGCGGCGTTGTGTAAGGCAGCGTTGTTGAGGCGTATTCTCCATTAGTTTTGCTGTACTCCGATTTGCAAGTCATCCGCAAGTTTTTACTTTCCTTCTCTGCCTCTGTGTGTGTGTGTGTGTGTGCGTGCTACGCGCAGTGCCGGCGCGAGGTGTCGGGCATTTTAATTGCTTAAATATAAGCAAGATTTGTTGTTTGCCATTCCTTTGCCAGTGCTGCCATCGTTGCCATCGGTGCTTGCCACAACGCCGCCAAGGAATCGATCCTGCGGTTGTGTATAGCTGCTGTGTTTGTTTGTAGTTTGTGTAATATTTCGTCAAACCCAAATTGCTGCTTTGTAGGTCGTTCTGCTCGCTACTAGTTGGCGCACAGCAGCGAGTTCGTAAATTATTCTGTGTTTATGCCTTTAATTTGTTGAGTTTCGGATGCATTCGTTTGGAAATAAATCATTTCAAATACTATTCGGCTGTATGTATGCAAATTTTATTTTTGTGTTTTTTGTTTTTGTTTTTTTTTGCCCATTGTCTGTCTATCTAATCAAAGTCGTCCTTCTGGGACTTACGACACTCACTTCGCTCCCAATACGAATAATACATTGGACATCTATTCGTCGCATGCAGGTCGCATACCAAATTTTGTGGCATAAAATAAAAAAATATTTGCATTTAAATTGAAAACTAACACTTTCCATTCAATTCATCGTCATACCGCAATAACAACAATAACAAGCCATGCCGATTTCGTCGACCCTTTCCTTATACTGTATGCTCAAATTGATTAAAAACAATGCATGGCGCTGTGTGCGAGGGTTTCAGGTTTACTGCGCCGAGTGAATTACCGTTAGATTTTAGAACATTTCTATATATTTATTTAGTATCACTTAAACAGCCACAAATTAGTTGAATCTTTGTCATTTGCTGGTATTTAAAAGTAGTTGGCTTTAAACACAATTTATGCTAAATAAAGGGTGCTGCAATGTGAGTTTTGATTTTTGTACTGAAGTTGTATGCTACTTTCAGTGATTTTTTTTTTTTTTTTCTGAAAAATATTTAATATGAAATAAAATCTAAACTTATAGCAAATAGTAAACGAAAACTTTTCAGTCAGTCATAAAATTTTTAACCATTTCACTTGCAACACCCTTTATTTTAGTTGAAAGTATTACTGTCGTCTCTGCAATTGCTGTGCATTGCCTTTACAGTTTAGCAGAAATAAACTTTATCATTCATGCACCAATAAAATAGTAACAAGAATCGAATTATAATATTTAACTGTTCATACAATAACAACAACAATAGCACATGACCAAGACACTAGAACCTTTTAAGATACATTTATAAGCATATAAGTACAGTCACTCACCTACCTATGCATACGCAGTTCTGATAAAAAAATTTAAAAAAATGTCGTAAACCTGAAATAAAAAGCAAATCGTCAACTGAAATGGAAAGCAACGTAACATCATTTTTCATAAGTTTACAGACGAAGAAAAAACGATATAATAGAAAGCACGCATATTGAAACAAAGTTTGAGTTTTGGTTATAAAATGGTTATTTATTGGTTATATATTCGTTATAAAATGGTTATATATTAGTTATATTATTGGTTATATATTAGTTAGTTGGTTACATCTGACAACGGAAGCTGAAAATTTTCTCAATTTCGTTTTATTTTTGATCAAACGTTGTTTTGCATTTTAGTTGACGAAATATTGTACGTTTTTTCGAAAAAACAAATTTTTTTTTCATTTTTATTTCAACTACAGTGAGTGACTGTATAGTATACCATACATACATAACATACTTAGCATAGTGGTCGGCATTACATAGTACGTATACTAACTTCTATTATTAGTTGTTGACAAACTTTTCTAATTTAATTCTATTTGCATCACAAAAATAGCAGTAAGTTTCGAAAACCAATACACATTTAATTATATTGTAATAAAAATCAGTAATATATATTGTTAAGAGGACTTGTTTTATTTTGTGCCGTCTTTTTGTTTTTTGTTTGAAAAGTTTTATTAACGTGAAGCTGCGTTGTTGAGTTGGAAATTTCATAGAACTGCTATCCAGTACATTTTTGGTTGTAGTTGTTGTGATTTCAAAATGTTTTGTTGTTCAAAAATCGTAAATTGCTTGATTTATAGCACGTTTAACCAGTCTAAACCAAACCAAGTGATCTAAATACGAAATTTACCACAAAAGGTTTCTGTGGTATTATGCGCAATCACTAAGCTTGAGTTGGATATTGTATGCTTGGGTTAACGGCATGTTTTTGCAGGCTTTAGTAATGCTGTGCAATATTTAATTGCATCTAATACTTAGAGGTCAAAACCAACACCATTCATTACAACAAAAAAATTACTTTAAAGGAATTATCAATAATTCGCAGCCATCTCATTAAGCATATTGCTTATATACTCAATAATTCTTGACTTATTTCCAATATGAGTCGCGATTTTGACTAACACTAGTTCAGTATGTCTAGTTATTTTGAAAATTTATTAACAATCCGAATTCCTACAAACTCTCAAAGTTATCGTATATATATGTATGTGAGATACATATGTGGATCGTAGTCAAGAATGACAGTAACAAAATCGTGACATAATACGTCATAAATGAATTGTCAATGTCAATAATGATAGAATTTTCCCCTTCTTTCGTTTATGGCATCACGAACTAATGTTTTTTCTGTCAAACGCAAATCAAAAATTTTATTTTTTTTTTGTCTAATTTACAGAAATAAAGTTCCTTTTCTTGAAAGCGATTGTTTTGGTATATTCGTTTTTTCTTTTTTGTTTTCGGACATTGTACCCTTTCGTTGTCGTCTACATATACATATATGATCAGCAACTAATACAGTTATGTTTTCACTAATGAAGTTATATAATCACAGCTGCTCTTTTTGAGCTGCACGACATTATAACAAGGTACTCGATCCATTCCCACGACAGTCGGATATAGGTAACCGAAACGAAATCGAATTTTTTATCCGGTCAAGAACTGTGAACTCTGCCGTTACAACAACAACAACATAGGTACCTGTTATGATTTCTACATACATATCTACAAAGCACCCTGAGGATAACTAAATCGAAGCATAGTGCGCTTTAAGTGCCTAACCTAACCTAGCCCATGCGACTCGTGGCTCATTTGCGACCGCAGTGCTTTAATGTACAAAACTGTTTGCCACAGTTATCAGTTAAATATAGCTGTATGTGTGAATTTGTTATCTTTGCGCTGCGCTTATCTGAGCTGGCTAATTAAGTTTGTCGCTAAAAGGCTTGTTTCAGCTATCTTATCTTTTGGTTGGCTTTGGCTGTTGAACTGATTTTGTTTTGTCTACTTCCGCTCGTCTAATTATTACGCATATTTTTATGTATGTAGGCAAGTGTAAAGATAGTTTTCGTAATTCTTTGTTTTTTTTTTTACTTTTTTTGTTTTTTTAACGAGTTGTAATAGATTTTAGTTGTGAAAATATACTTGCAGCGCCATCTAGCCGATCGCGGTTGAAAAGCTTTTTAGTTCTTCCGACTCAGTAGGAAAATTCGTTAAGGTTCTTTAATTTTTTTTCTGTTACTTTTTTTTGTTTGTTAATTTTTTGTGTTTAGCAGCGCTGAGTCTAAAAAACAGTGAGAACAAACGCCATTGTTCACAGCGGCTGGTTAAACAGTTAAAGCAGCGCGTACACAAGTGCTAAATATTTGCCAAAAGTGACACATACACACATTTACAGATACATAAAATTGTTGACTGAAGTTTAAAGTTTTTTGGTTTTATTTTTTTATACTTTTTTAATTTTTTTTTTTTTTTTTTAATTTTTAATTTTTTTTTATTTTTTTAATTTTTTTTTATTTATTTCTTAAATATATTTTTTTTAATTTTTATTTATACATATTGTTATTTATTTTTTTTTTTTTATTTATTTATTTTTATTTATTTTTTTATATATATATTTGTTTTTGTGTGTACGGAATATTTTTTGTATTCTTTTATTTTCTTTTCATTTCATTTCTTAGCTTATACTCCTATCCTGCTCTTCTCCGCCCTCCTTCTCCCTCTTCTTACACATTGAAACTCAATAAATTTTAATTAACTCTCTTGTTTGATACATAAAGCACTACTTTGACTCGACTTTAATTGGTAATGAAGAATTTGACGTAATATTAATTACACAATGCCCTCAGTACACACACACGCACACACCCACACATAAGTTAGCCACGAAGGTGCCAACCACCGCCGCTATAATACTGCTCATGCACCATCATACCTTCATTTCTTTACTTGCTCCCGACCACTTTTACTTCGGGGCAGATTGTGTAGTGTGCCGTTGCAGTTGTGGCATTACACCGTTATTCTACTAGATTTAGAATTAATGATGTCATGCTGCTGCTGTTGCTGCTACACAATACAATACACGAATGTACATATGTATGCTACAACCGAGCGCATCACCCAGCAACATCAACCATTTTGGATCCCTCCGTATTTCTGATGAACTACAATACAAAACCCGAGCTCAGAGCTCTAGCAAGCAAAGAAAGCACGTTTCGTTTTCTAGTCTACAACCTTTTCCGTTATTTTTGTTGTTATATTTGTGTTTGCAGTAAATTCATTACCTGTACATAAAAAAGAAATGAATGCTGAGCTACTCACCGTCGCTTCATCGCTTCTTCGAGAGTACACACTGCATGAAAAAATGCATTCGATCCATTAAACAGACAGCAGATGGATTGCCTGATAAAGCATAGTCACTCGGGCATTTAGAGGTTGCATGCTTAGATATGTGTGTGTATGTGTGAAAGCGCGTTTGAGTGTGTGTTGTACAGAAATTTGTTGGAAATGCTAAAATTTGCAGAATAATTCGTAAAAGAATAAGGTTTCATTGCTGAACAAGGTCTGCTTGTTGGTATTGCCTTTGATATTTGAATCGCTCGGAGGTCAGTCAGGGGATCGTTCTCTTCTTAGCTGTGTATTACTTGTAAAGGAATTTGTGAATTACTTTGATTTACACACAAATACTATTGCACTAACCTTTTTTCGCATTGTCGACAACTACCAATATAATGAAGCCTGAAAATACACATTATACATATATATAAAAATATATAGATATTGCTTATTTGATAAAATACTGTCATAAATCAAAATCGTAAAATCTTTAGTTGATGATATTTCGTGTCGAACTCTTTTGAGAAAAATCTTAAAAAATTTACTGTATACTAATTTTTCTTTATTATTTTCTGCAATTAAAGAGTTTTTAAAAATTATTTACGTTTTTGAGCATATTGTCACCTTAAATGCAAAATAACGTAACAACACTTTGCATATGTTTACAGGCGAAGAAAAAACGATATAATAGAAACCACTCAGTTTTATACAAAATTTAAGTTTTGGTTATAAAATGGTTATGTATTGGTTATATATTAGTTACATATTACTTATATATTGATTATATCTGTTAGCGGAAGCCAAATTTTTATGCTACATACATACATATGTAAATATCATATGATATAGTGAATCATAAGCAGTAAAAAACTCAATTTCGATTCTTTTGATGATACGTTGTTTTGCATTTTAGTTGACGATATACCGATTTATGACAGTCATTTATAAGCGATGTAAAACTTGTAAAATTGTAAATTTGTATTTAAGACAATTTTTTAAACCTACTTTGTAACTTAACAGTTAACTTTTTTATTATTATTTTATTTTATTTTTTCAAATTATATTTATAATAGCATATTAATTAATGCAATTTCTATTTTGTTTTGCTCCAACAGTCACCTACATCGGAATCAATTACAACAACAAAAGTGCCTAAATCGGTTTCTGATAAGAAACGTTTCTTTGAGTCAGCCATGGAAGATCAACACAAACCATCACAAAAGACAGGTGTGTTGTGAGAAAATATATATTTTGGTACTAAAAAAACACTTTATTTATTAATACACAATGTTTTACTAAACATTGCAGTAAGGCCTCCCAATCACAATTATTTGAAGAAAATATTTATTCACAATTCATAAAAGAGTTTTTAAATAATTAGGAGTTTCATATAGTCTCATAAAGTTATAACGAGCCGAAAACAGCGCTGCGAATTGTAATTGCGTAAACTATTTTTGTATGTAACCCACCAGCAATTTTTTTAAGTGTAAAAGTGTACAAATTTAAGTTTTGATGATTTTTCGATGTCTTATGACAAGTGGGGAGTCCCTAGTACATATAAAAGCTCTTCCAGAAGAAGTAAGTTTGTGCGACATGGCGTATGAGTAATCTTCTGTAATTCAGTGCAGCTACTAACCGGGCACACCTAGTGGGATACAATAGACAATACTCATGTAATAATCTACATTGTACATTGTGACAAAAAGGTATATGGAAATTGTAATTAACTTCCCCAGGCAAATGATATTTCAAAATAATGTATTTTGTTACGTTGGTAGGCCAAACATGTGCGTGAACTGTCAACCAGTTTGTTAACAACAGCTGCTTAGGTCGGTACACCTCAGTAGTGTGTCGGGATTTTTACAATGGATAAAAATATCGAATAAAGAATTTGTCTCAAATTTTGTATTTCTAACCAAATTTCATGCAAATAATAGTTGCGAATGTTAGAAAAGGCTTACGGTGGTTAAGTTTTATCAAAAACACAGGGCTACGAGTGGCATAAAGCCTTCAAAGAAGATATGCCTCGTTGTGGACGACCTTCGCCCTCTTCAACTGATGAAAATATTGAAAAAATGAAGGATATTGTTCTTGAAAATGGTCACACAAGTGTTAGAGAGATGGCAAGAGAGTACGTTTGAATGATTTTGGTGAATATTTTGGGTATGAAACGCGTTCTTGCTCGGTTCATCCCGATTAAGCTGATTTGTTTTTTTTTGCCGTAAACAAAACATGCTCAATCGTGCGAATTCCGTCCCACATTCATGGGAAAACTTTATAGCTGCCAATGAGACATGTGTTTATGAGTTTGACAGACAGAGAAGTCAAAAATCATAGGACTGGAGGGAAAAAAATTTGCCGAAACCCAAAAAACGGCGCCAAAGCCGCTCAAAACTCAAAGGGATGCTCAGTGTTTTTTTGCGATATCCGTGGTTTGGTGCATCATGAATTTGTTTTCTGAGGGATAGACCGTGAATAAGAAATTCTAGTTGGCCTTATTGAGACGTTTGCATGAGAACATCCATCAAAAACGGATGGAATTGTGGAAGGAAGGAGAATTCATGGATTTTACACGATGACAATAAACCATTGCATCGAGCCACGATTATGTCCGAACTTAAAACCAAAAACGCAACGAAGTCGATCAAAGAGATAACACAAAATACGCTGAAGGACATCCCTAAAAGTGGTTATGAAAAGTGTTTTGAGGCCTGGAAAAATCGCTGATATAAGTATATTACATCTGTTGGGGATTACATTGAAGGCGACAAAATAAATATTGAAGACTAAATATTTTGCGTTTTGTTTACAATTTTCGGGTACTTTTTTGCGACAATGTATTTATTATTTAGGAATACACAATACAATTTTTGAATAAAAAAAGTTAATAAATTTCGCATTACAAGTGATAACCGAAGGCGCTAAAACTGGTTCTCCATTGTTTCAGTAATTCCAAGCGATAAAAAAGTTATCGTCTAGAAGATATCGTCGGTAAGGTGACCTTTTCTCGAAAACAAGTTAAGAATTGTCAAATTGAAAAACTTTTTACACAAAATTTTGGTCGTTTTTAACTTGTTAAAATTCGATTTCTAATCAAAAATCTATCTGCAATGCAAAAAAAAAAAAAGGTTACAGGGTACGGATCACTTGTCTGCTTGCAGCAAATTCGAAATACTATATGTTGTTTTACCAAATTAAAAAAAAAATTGCTTGCCTACACGGAAAAAATGTTTAAAAAAAAATATTTAAAATACTCAAAAAAAATATTTAAAATATTTTTCAGTTTTCGCCATTTTGAGCCGTCAATATATGGTATTTTGATGGTATCGGTTTATGCAAGAATAAAAATAAAAAAAAATTGAGCAATTCACAACCTGTCGTAAAGCATCGGAAAATCGTAAAATTATAAAAAAACAAGTGTAAAAAATTATGGTTTTACGATTTTACGATGCTTTACGACAGGTTGTAAACTGAGCAAATATTTTTTTCCATAATTCCCACCAGATGAGTTCCTTAAATAAACGCAGAAACATTGAAAACACTGCTTGAAGAGCTGAAATTCTCGCCGAAATTAAGTTTAAAAAAAATTATTATCTGAAATCGCGGGTTTCAATTGCGCCTGTTCCACATGCTTCTAGAGATGCTGCGTTGCTTCTGGGCTCTATTTGTTTCCTGTTTGAAGTTTTAAGTCGATGAGAATTATATATGTATAAAATAATATTGAAAATCTTAACGAATACAACGCCAACGGACATTTGATTGCATCCACAACTAATAGTCGCCTTCTTTATCGGCTGTCAACCGGCAGCACATCACAAATAACAGTAAAAACTTGGCATCAGTGACTCAGCAATAACTTTTTGTTCAACAAATTTCCGTTTAGAGTATAGAAAGTTATGCATTGTACTGATTTCACAAGTTTTCATTACTTTTTTAAATAATTTTTTACTATTTCACAACGATTTCAACACAATACTTTATTGCGCTAAAACAAACGATCAAAGAAAATAAATCGCGCACACCAAGAAGTCAAAGAAGCAAAATAAGTTCAAAAGGAAGATTTCCAATCTTTATTGTATGCAACAGCATCAGCACTGTGCTGTGACTTCGGATAACAAAATAATTTCCCTGCTATCTTGATTTATGACTAACCAAACAGCTGCGAGCACAGTGAGCGGGGGTTAAGGGCGCCGCCGTGGGGATAGATAACCAACCGATATACTTCTCCAATATATTTGCGCTTGTGGGTAGCCATTTACATATGTAGATGTGATGTACAGTTATTTATGCATGCAGACGCCATAATGTGCAGGATTGGAACGTGAAGCACAAAGAAGGTGGCGTAGCTGAGCAGAAATGTTGTTTGGTTGAGAAGTAATATTGTGTCACTGGACCCACAGCCGTTCTGTGCAACCAATGTTTGTCTGTTAGTCTGTCAGTGGGAAGTGTTTGTTGTTATTTAATGTTTGTATTATGGAATATCGTTGCTTATTCCATTGCACATAACAACTATTTGCTCAACAGTGCGGCATAAAGTTTTCAAAGTGTGGCAGACAGCAAGTGAGCGCACGTCTTAACAAGTCCGATGAGTGAGTGAGTGCACGATTTGGGTGTTGCTGCAGGAATTTCATGCTTAGCCAAGTTGGTTATACCCATCATGAAAATTAATAGTAAAGTTACTCTTATGGTATTTGTTTTATTGCAAGGGGCGCTAAAGTTATACTGATTTGAATATAAATATATTTACAAATATTCGAAAGTTGATTGAACTAAGTTTAGGTTAACCCACTATAACCATATAAGCCATGTAATCGATATCGCATAGAAAAAGTTTAAAGAAATGGGGGAATACACGCATTTGGTATTTACGTTTTAAAATGATTTCTGCAGCTAAGCTAATTAGAGCTAAAAAGCATACTGGTGTGGAGTACCAATCAAATTCCAAGTTGATTGGTGCATTTTTTGAGGAATGATAACAGTACTTCGAAGCTATTTTGTTGTTGTTGTAACGGCTTACCTAGTCCCCGTTAGGATGGTAAAGATTAGATAAGTTGTCATCGAGGTCATTCAACGGTATACCCAAGAAAAGTGCAATTTCGTATGGGTCGGACTATAGGATCTGGGTGGGACGGAGAAGTGTCAAATGTGCAGGGTTAGTAGGTCATGCAAAGAGGTCTTTAGTGTTATGCGGGCACTCGTTGCCCGCTGATATGTTTGATATGTCAGGGTCGATTCTGGAAAAGTAAGAGTTTCACCTGCGACAGTATCCAGAACGAAGCTGCGCAAGGGCCACTCCCGTTTCTCGCGGCAATTCGAGTTCTTCGTCTGTAATAGGTGGCGGTTTGACTCCAAGTGCGCCTTTCAGTGAGAGGGAGTCGGTGAAGGTATTACTGGCCCCACTGTGAATGTGGAGTGTCAGTGCATGTCTGATCGAAGTCTGGTCCGCGTATCGTTTTATGTCCTCGACGTAGTAGAGGGAGGATGTCTTAATGCTCCTGGGCGGCGGTTTAGCTTCAAGCAGGTAACTGCAAGGATGATTTCTGCGAAAGCACTCCAGCAAAAACTGCTTGGTGAGGAGTTAATGATGCTCCTTAACTAAGAGCATATCGGCATCACTGTGCAGGTGTTCGATGGAAGACATCAAGAGAGATCCCGTTGAAGTCCGTAGTGCAGTGTTCTGACATGTCTGTCGCTGCCTCGTCTACGTTTGACTGCTTCCATGCGACCGTATTGATGCGTCGTAGTTAAGGACCGGCCGGCCGATTGCCTTGTATGTTGTCAACAAGGCTTTGTCAAGGCTCTTTGTCTTTTCACCATGCGCTGTCGGCTCGCAACTTGCGAATTTTGTTGCAGCTCTGTACTTTGGCAATAATCGCGGTCGTGTGAGGTGTGAAGGAGGACTGGCAATTGAATGTCACACCTTGAGTTTTGGCTTTATTGACAGTCGGAATTTTAACGTCATCGATTGCAGTATTAAGGTCAAGTCTGTACTACTTCGTTCAGTTAGCGAATATGGTCGCTGTGGATTTAGTGGGGGAGAGATCTAATATTGTTAGGATCGGTAAGTTTTAGAATAATCTATTTCGTCCTTTTTATTGATTTGAGACACGGTGCATTGTCGAACTTACGACCCCGCGTGGCTCCCACTGTATTCCTATACATGAATTTTCCTCACATTCATTTGATGTATTCAGAGTGTCTGCTATATCGATTAAGGTTATTCTTATACCATGATCAGGGTATATTAAGTTTGTCGCGAAATAATTCACAGAAGAAAACGGAGAGGCTAAAAAGTATACAAACGTCCGTCTGCCTGTATATAAGCCTTCTTCAGTTTTAGAGATATCAATCGTTCTTTTTTTCTCAAAGAATTTGCTTATTAGTCAGAATCACCAATATCGGCTCACTATAGGCTATAGCTTCGATACAAACTGATCGATCAGAAGGAGTTTATTGTGTGGAAAACTTTTTTTGGCAGGAAATATTCAGGTATTCCAAGGCAGTTCTACGGTATCCGAATAAATTGTTCAGATCAGACCACTGTTGCATATAGCTGTCAGACATACTGACCACTTATTCGTGTTTTATATGTTCTCACTCGAAACGATGTCAATCACGAACTAATTATCCAGCTGTAAAATATGTTCATGTGTCTTGTAAAGGTTCGTCCAACTCAAATATACGTGGCTTTACTTCTAGTTACTCTCTCTCTCGCAAAAACATTTAAAAATTCCCAGTCCACCTGGTAAATACAGCGCTAAAGTCAAGAGCTTAAACATAAACTTTATTTATTTCTTTATTTCTATTTCGAAATTGTGCAACACAGAAAATGCGATTGGCACTCACTTTGCATCAACGCAATAAAGCAAGGATTGAAAACAGTAACTCTTTATATTTCTTTTCACGCTTAATTTTTCGATTTCTGAGAAAACTGGGGCAATAATATTGAAACGAAAGACCCACTCATAGTAAATTTGATAAAAAGGCATTAATCTTGATGCGACTGAAGCCAACCATCTTGACTTTCGCCTTTTGCCGGGGCATTTTCTACAGTTCTTTCATTTTGCCTTGTTCCATTTTCATGGCTTTTCTATGCTGTGCGCTTAAGTTTCCGAGTATTGTTCATTTATTTAAGTTTTCTTTTCGTTTCTTTTTTCTTTTCATGTCTGCGCCAAATAAATAGAAAAAGTTTTTTCATTCCTGTCAAAGGATGAAGTTGAGAAGTTGCGACAAGAGGAAGAGAGGAAAATCGCAACACTGCGTCGTGATAAGAAGACGGGCTTATTGGATGGACCCGCTGCAAATGGCAATGATGAGTATGATGCTTCCAATAATAATTCTGCCGCAGCCAACAGCGCTGCCCACGCCGCCACCATATCGTGCCTTGCCGGCGAACACCGAAAACTACAACAACAACAACCGCATGATGGAGGAACTTATGGGGCGAATTATGATTATGACGACGACGATAGACGACTTGTAGTTGACCATCGTCACGTACTGCGCGATACCATTGTCGAGCGGGATAATTGTGATGCGGATGACATGAGGTGAGTGTATGCCACATGCAATACAAATCAGATTAATAGCGCCTAGAGACATGATCACAACTCATGTCGAGCCCTTGGCGCGCACACGCTGGCACATGCCACGAACCAAGCATATACCAATGACATATGTGAGACGAGTATGTGTGCCTGTGTGCGCGCGTGTACGTTGTGCGGCATGAGTTATGTGATCATTTGCATATTTATAGTACCGTTACTTACATCTTTTGTTTTATTCAATTGTTATTAATGCTTTTGGTGAAAGTGTTTAGCTTCAATGCTTCTTCGTATATATACACACACACACAATTATATAAACGTATACTTATTGTATCATAAATAAATGCACATAATTACATTAAATGCAATCTAATTATACATAATTCAATAGTGTTGCAATTGAAATGCATTTCACACAAACAACAACATGTACCAGTTATGTGACGTCATTTATGATATTTACTAGTATTTACTGATAATAATATGCCTTTCGGTATTTAAGGTCGATTATGATTTGCTATCAACTCGAATTTAATTGTGCTTTTTGATTGGGTTTTGGCTATTCCATAAAGATAACTGTCTGCATAAGTTCTTATTATCTCTATCACTATGTTCATATTTCCAAATAAATTTTGCTTCGACATTAATTCTCTGTGGTTCTTGTTCTCTTTTACCCTCATTTCTTTTGGCTAATGTGCTACCTACTACTACTACACACATCATCACATCTACATCTATTATATATACATCTATATATATACATACATATATGTATAATTGAATTAAAATTGAAAGCAATATGGAGGAACTTTATATAATTCTAGAAATGTAAGCCTTCGCGTTGTTTAACAATTATTGTATTAAACCTTATATACATATATAAAATTATAATGAAAAGTCTGAACTCATAGAAATTAGACAATAATCGTAACTAAGCATTTACATATTTAAAAAAAAAGTATGAAGTAATGTTTTCACAAATTTATTAGTAGTTCATATTCAGTACTATGAAATATTGTTGTAATCTACCAAAGACTATTTTTTTTCTTAAAGCTCTTCTAAAACAGTTCAAAAATGTGTTCTAAGATTGTTGTTGTTAGGACACTGCTTGAACGAATGCCAACCTATGTTTTTTTTGTTGTTGTATGCTGAACCGTTTTTTTTTTTAACTAGTTACTAAGTATAATACTAAATGAGAAGGCGACCTACTTTTGAGAGTTTGCTACTATGAGCAAAAAAAAAGTAAGACCTTGTTCATAATATTCTTCCAGAAGTATGAAAATTTTTTGATGGAATGGATCGCGGTGTTACCTAATTTAAATACTGTGGTAGTGAGCTGGTTTAATATTGAGACGTAAACATTCTTTCCGAAAATGTCGCATAAAATAGTAAGACTTTGTTCATAATTTTGAAATACTTAATTTATTCTTCAAAATCTATGTCGTCCGCCTCAAAGTAGTCCCCCTTGCCCTCAATAGACTGCTTTCAACGCTCGAAACAATTGTTAAAGTCAATTTCTGGAGTAGTCTCCAGTACGCGTAGCGATTCACGTTTAATGTCTCCAATTGACTCAAAACGGTTTCACCCGCGCGGTCGTTTGAATTTGCTGAATAGTCAGAAGTTACACGGCGGCAAATCAGGTGAAAAGTTTCGCGCAAATGACGCATAACACTTAAATAGTATTCCTTGTTGGCAGCTTGGCCGATCGGAAGGAATTCGGAGTGCATCACACCTCGATAATCGAAGAAAACTGTCATTATAACATATTTTTGACTGTTTTGACGTGATTTTTTCGGCTTGGGCTCAGCTTTGCGAGGTTATTCGGCCAATTGATCGTCTGTTAGCGAGTCATAAGCATAGATCCAAGACTCATCGTTTCATGACATCGGGTCGGTAGTCGGAAAGCATATTATCACAGAATTAATTACTGATTTTGGAACCAATCGCTTTTCCTAGGCCCAAATGATTTTTCAATATGGTTTTCGCGGTCCTTCCGATATTTCAACGATGTCAGTAAGATCTCTGACAGAAAGACAACCGTATACTAAACACTAATTATTATTTTGATATGACATATGACTAGAAAAAGAATATTCCGACGAATGGGTTTCCGAAATATAAATTAAAAAGTCTTACTATTTTTTGCTCACAGTAGTATATTCATTCGGCTAAGGCGCTTTGACGATTTCTGAGGGTCTTATGATCTATACTATAAGAGTTTTAGGTACTACAATGTATCGGCATTCTAAACTGTTCAAGGAAAATCCCTGTTGGGATCGACCTGTCAACCTAACCTAACCAAAAATATATCCAATATATTGGTATCAACCTCTTAACCTAACCTAACATACACTTGTAACTTTGTACGATTTTTTTAACTTCTTAAATTCTCCGAAACGGTTGGATTGATCTACCTGAAATTCTCACCTGAACCTGAATATAAAATGAAGTATACGGATTTTCTTTAAATATTTTTCAATATAGTGAATCTCGCAAGTATGCTCTCGGTCAGCTGACTGAATTTGACATTTCTGTATACTATAATATGAAATGATAGTAATAGATAATAAACAAAAATGGCGACTGGCGACTCAGTAGCCCCTGCTTTGGTACCCAATAGTCATTCATAATCGGCTACTCTACTATCACTAGGGTATTTAAGTTCGAAAAATTTGTTTTCGATTTGTTGATAAATATGAAAATCAATTGATAAATACAAATATACATACATATGCATACGTCAGATAAAGAAAATTGCGACTCTCTTCCATAAATTGCCTTTCACTGCAGTTTGACCATTGCACGCTCGCATTAAATTCTACTAAACATTTTCATGGTCATCCTTCTAATTGTTTTATGATATTTGCAAAATAAAAAAGAATGCATATAAAAACAAAACTGGCTACCACCAATGCCGTTGTAAACAAGCCGTTTTTCTTGCTAAATGTTCCCGGCGATTGCTATTGTGTGGCGCTTGTTATGCACACGCTCTATATCTCTTGTTTTCACTGTTGCTAACACCGTCGTTTGCTCTGTTGTTTACAAAGGTAACTTCATGCCATAAGAGACAAAGTAATTTAATATTTTGCCGTTGGCCAAACGCACTCGCAGCGCACACGTACCGCGCCCCGCCAACGCACGCTCAACATTCGTTATAAACAAGAATTTCATTACACTCTCTTATCCGTCGCTTGTGCGCATTTATATTACGGTGCGTCGCTCTCAGGCGAGGTGTGTTACAAAATACTTACGAAAACATCTCGCACACACTAACATACGTACGTTTAAATAATGCTGACAACAAATTGCTAGTGCGAGTTGCTTTTCTAGGAGTAGGAAAAATTGCTGCTGCAATGGATCGCGATGTTCTATAATGTATGAGTGTTCATTTAAATACTATAATAGTGAGTTCGTTTGCTATTGAGACGCAAACATTATTTCTGAAGGTGTCGTATATATCACATATGTGTTTGTATATAATATTTCAAAACCCGTAATTTGAATTCAAAACCATTTTCAGCCATCCTTCAATATCCTGTTCTATTATAGTTTATTTTTTTCTCATTTTTGTTTGTATTATTGAATAACCATTTGTTTAGTCCGCTTTTGATATACAGAGCGCTGACCTTGGCAGCTATTTTTTGATAATAAACTATGTGATGAAGTGAACTGCACATTGAAAATTGAATTTTAGAATATTTTTATTTATATTTCTCCCAAGAATATTGATAAGAAAACGTTTAATCAAGCAAAGCATACTGTGTGTCATGACGTATGAGTAACTTTTTTTTAGTATAACACCATGTGTCATGGCGTATGAGTAACTGCTTTTTAGTAGGTATAATGTTAACAAACAAGAAAAATTAGGAAAACGAAAGGATTTGCAGCGTTATCTATCAAAATTAAATCTAGGTCACGCCAAGTAGCTGTTGTTGTATAATTAATATATATTTTTACCCTAAACAGGTATAAAGGTGAGTCGGTTCAGCCGAGTTCATCTATCAGTATATGAGCCTCTCGCAGTTTTAGAGATACCAAGCGTCATTTTCTCCTAAAGAACTTACTAACTTGTCAGAATCGCCGAAATCAGACCACTATAGCATATAGCTGCCATGCAATCTGATCAGTCAAAATAAAGTCCTTGTATGAAAGAGTTGTTTAGTTGACAAGATATCTTCACGAAATTTTGTGCTTGTTTTTGGATAAGGCAATAATGCAATCCCCTAAAAAATTGTTCAGATCGGACCACTATAGCATATAGCTGCCGTACAAACTGTTCGGTCAAATCCAAGCCCTTGTATGGAAAAGTTTTTTAGTTGACAAGATATCTTCACGAAATTTGGCAGTGTTTTTATCCAAGCGACTGCTACAATCTCTGAACATATTATTCAGATCGGAGCACTATAGCATATAGCCTCCATACAAACTGATCGTTCAAATCCAAGTACTTGTATGGAAAAGTTGCTTAGTTGGCAAGATATCTTCTCGAAATTTAGCACTGATTATTCACTAAGGTAGAGTTACAATCTCTGAACATATTTTTCAGATCGGACCACTATAGCATATAGCTGCCATACAAAGTGATCGGTCAAATTCAATTTCTTGTATGGAGAACATTTTTATTTGAATAGATATCTTCACGAAATTCATCATAAGAAATGCTACGATCTTCCAACAAATTGTACAGATCGGATCTGCAAGCCACGAGAAACAGTATTCAGGATAATTATTTGCAACGATTTACCTTGATCATAAACATATTTTATAAGTGCGCAACAAATGATGAAATTTCTCTTCATTTATTATTTGCACCGACAACCATTAATCGTACGCTGCTCAGTTATCTTGCACTACGCCGAATACTTTAAAAATTTACTCATACAAATAATATTAAATCTCCAAGGCTACTTCGCCTATTCACTTCGCGGAAGTGTATTAATCTTCGTTTAAGTATAAGTACACTGAACCCAAGTGTTTGCAATTTAATACTTCATACCAATTCTGTACTCTGTTGTATCTACGTTTCGTTTCCCAAAGGCACAATTAAATTCGAGTTAAATTGAAATTTGGCAGAAAATAAATTTCTTTGCATTTTGTGTTTTTTTTTTGATTTTTTTATTATATCTCCACACTTGTTTACACTTTCTTATTTGCTTTACTTTGTTAATCTCTTTCCGTTTTACACACTTATTTGCGCACCTTATTCCCACTGCATTTTAACTCTTACCACTTTATTTCCTTCCCGTTTTCCAGGAATCCACTTGAAGAAATTGAAGCAGTATTTAAAAGCTAATCCTATATTATGATTACATTACTACTACACTTGTTTTATATCTAATACACACACCCATACACACAACTACAATGATTTGTAACGCAAATAACTTTAGAGTCACTAATCTAATATGACTAAGACGAGAAGTGGAAGTGGAAGATGAAGATGTAAAACTTTTTTATACGAAACAACAACCAAATCTAAATTTATTTATAAATTATTATACTGAACATTATTCGAATATTATTAATTCGAAATTTTATCTTTTTAGACCTTTATCTATTTTTATATACACTTGTGAAGATATTATAATAACTAACTAAATACTTAGAAGAGTTGAGAGTATACTAAGAAGCAGCTAATATTCACAGCACATACAAACACACTTACACACATGTATTGTATTTATGTGTACGCAAGTGGAATGGTTAAGGAATGTTAAATTTACTGTTATCACACTTTATAAAAACTATAAAAAATATTAATATTAATAATAATGCTATTGTATTGTACTGACACACGAACTTATAAATTTGTACGCATCGATTTATTATTTATATAATACGTATATGTTAACTTAGATTTTAAGCACACGACACATGTTGAATTTTATGAATTTTATGCGAGGAAGCAGTGCTTAAACCAAATGCCAGCGAGTCGGAATTTATACACATATAATTGCACACAGTTACACACATGTACATAGTATATATACATATCTAACTATTTATATATACTCCCAATGTATTTGTGGCTGAGTTCCTCATTGTTGATTGATCGCTCATTTGATTGATTAGCTGAACGATTGATTGATTGTCAAATTTGTTTAGCATTTTTGCATTTCGCCTTGCATTCACTGGCTCCTTTAGCAAAAACCAACAATTGTTTGCCACGTTTAACTGCACTTTTGCACAGTTAATTTTCGAAAAACGCGAAAAATGTTATCACAACAGTCCATACATCATATTTGTTTAGCTCTAAGTTAATTTATTTTATTACATTACACCTAAAATTATGCATTGTCCTACACATTAAGATTATTATTATTATGATTATTATTATAAAACATAACTAATTTGTTGGAAATATAATAAATAAATGATTACAAACTATTTCATGCGCTTCTGTTCATTTTCGAGCATTTCATTTTGTAATTGGTGAAGGATTTTCAATAATTTACTAAACAAAAATTAGAATGCTTTTGGTGAAGGTAACTATAAATTGCTGAATTTTTGAGAAATTTTTGGGTTTTATTTATGTCTATATGGTAGAGCTCTTAAATATTGGCAGATAACTAATTAAAGGTTAAATTGGGTTAGGTTTCACTCTAAAAGTTCTGCGGAGATACTTGAAAAAGTGATTGTTTTGCGATTATTAAGAAAAGTCACAAATTAACGTAGACAATAGTTTATGAAATTTAAAAAAATGTCAGTCTTTCTTCACGAAAAACATTAAAGTTTTAACTGCTAATCCACGAAGTGAAATTTTTTTTCGGAAGTGATATAAAATTCGCGGAGAAAATATATAGTAGAGGTCTAAAACCCAATTCCTTTACCATCACCAAAATATTTTTTTTTTTTGAGAATATATATCATATGTTTCATACTTTCCCCAAAGTTTTTAGAGACATTTTCTTGTGCTTAATAGACTTATGCGAATTCTCTGTCGCTACATTTTAACCTTTCGAGCGCAGCAAAGAGTTACGGCTAGCAGAATCTAATAACGAAGATTGCTAAACGATGAAATTTGCCTTTATTTTGTTGGAAAGCAGCTCGGGTGCAATATCTATTCGACATATTTTAAAAGTCTTTAAATGTGAGTCTGCTATGTCTAAAATTCAAAATAAATGGTGAAACGAGGTTCCCAACTTGTTTAAAGAAAAAACACAGAAACTTCAAATTTATTGGGATATATTTACTATCATTCGAAAAAACATTCATTAGCATTATTTTTTTGAAGATTATCTCCTTCAAATGAGGCCGCAACTACATCTCAGATGTTTCAGCCGCTGAGTCCAATTTTCAATTACTCGATGTATACAGGATATTCCACATAGACTTTACATATACCCACAGTAATTCTAACGGTGTGATATCACACGATCGACCGGCCAAAACGTGCAATTATTTCCTGACCGAAGTGTTCTCTCAATAAATCGATTGATTGATGTGATGTGTGGGAACTGACTCCGTTTTGTTGAAAACAAATGTCGCCGAGATCACGAGCTTCAATATCACGCATCAATTAGTCGGTTATCATGGCGCGAAAATGTTCGCCATTAACGGTTACGTTCTCACCGGCATAATTTTCGAAGAAATATAGACCGATAATTCCACCGGCCCGCAAATCACACCAAACCGTTGTTTTTTCCAGATGAAATGGCAGCTTTGAACCACTTCAGGTTGCTCTTAGTTCCAAATGCGGCAATTTTGCTTGTTTACCCATTGAGCCATAAATGAGCCACATCGCTGACTTAAATTTGGTTTGAAAATGTCGGATCTTCTTGAAACTTTTCAAGAGCCCATTAAGCGAAGCGAAGTCGCTTGGGAAGGTCGACCGGCTTCATTTCTTGCACTTTAAGCTGTTCTATATGCCAGTTCGAGTTGCTGTGAACGGCTGCCGAATCGACTCTCCAAGGTCTTCGTGTACATAACATGACAGGGCGTGAGTTAACAAAAAAGACTATTGAAAAAGTACATCTATTTGGATCATTCGTTATTTTAAGAGTCTTTTAAACTGAGTCTGGTCGCGACGTGTCTAAAATTCATAATAATATAAAAGATCCATAAAAGTGGTGGTATAACATAGAAAATGTGTTTCTTCACACTTGAGTTCTTGATAAACCAGACGCCCTGTTACCATTTTTGTAACATTATAAAATGAAAAAAAGGAATAGTTGTAAAAGTTTACTAAGAAGTCTTATGCACCAGAAAGCAATCACCACCTATAAGCGAGAATACGCGAAAGATTGTCGATTAGACAGTTGACCAGACCAGACCAAGGACTGCTAACGAGGCTGTTTCCTACTTTTCATTGGGGGTGTTTGTTATGTGGCAGGTCCCAAACCCAGCGCACAACCTCTGGGGAAGTCTTTTCTTCTTCTCACTTTTGCCCGCCTTCAAACAAAGGTTTTTTGGCACCCAGAGGCTACTTGGTCTAAGATCGAAAGTCGTGAAATTCCTCACTTACGTGAACTTCTACACATTATTCCATCCTTCAAACTTGTAAACTCGGCTACAACCGCGTAAGCGGTGTCTACGCCAATAAAAAAGAAGAAGAAGGACGACTAACTCGGTAAAAATCCTCCAAATAACTTCATCAATGTTTTTTACCGCTGCAACAATAACAATATTGCGCATTTAATAGCAAATATTCGACAACACTTATATTAGACATTAAAGACTCTTTTTTGAAAATTTCGACATTAGCAAACATTTTCAATTGATTTAGCTAACTTTTGCTCTTTCTCTCTCCTTTTCTACGCTCTGTCACCGCTTTGGTGCTTGCCCTTTATTGAACTTACAAAAATTTCTATGACACATGACATGACAGCAATTACAAGAATTTTTACTTCGGCGTTTCCAATTCATGCTGCTATTCGTAATAAACTTAGAAACACAGGAACAGCAACGCAGCGCAATCGACTGCCGAGCTCCGCTATAAACCCACGAGAGAGCGGGAGCGGGGGAGTGAGAGGAAGCGAGTAAGCAGCAAAAGTTAGTCAAAAGTTTATGCAGAGCATTAAAAATTAATTTTGCATTGCGGCGATACGCGCTTATGTTGCAGAAAAACGGTACATAACAGAGTTGCAACGCAAGGAATCACGCCGCCATTTTTAAATAAAATTTCACACTTTAGTGTACACAGTCGGGGAACGTTGGGGTGCAAGTATGAAGTAAGAAGTATATTAGCGATATATTTTGTAGATTTGTAACGCCAAGTGCGGCTGTCACAGGGTCCTATGGAAACAGAGGGCAATGCTGTGCCATAAAATTGAATGAACCGAGGGGAGGTAGAGCGAGCTTGGCGTGTCAGCAACGAAATTAGAAAACTTGTCTCTCAAAGGGTTAGTAATATGAGCTGAGCGGCAGCATATGCTGGCAATAAATACGCTGGCGTATTGCTGACAGTGAAAGGAACCGACGAAATTACGCGTGTTAAGCTTATGAAAAATAGTTTTAATTTTTTTTTTTTTTGGAATCGTTTTTGTAAAACGTGTTTGTGAATAATTAAATGGAAGGAATGCGACCCAAAGTCCCCAACACACAAGCGATTGCATAGAAATATCCAAATAATCACACTCACCAAAGCCAATAACTCATCAACCATCATTGATTGTGACTAACAACATGATTCCATGCACTTAGCTGAAAAAAAAAAACAAAAACAAATAGCATTAACAGTGAATGGTAATAATTTATACTAAGAAATGCAATCAAAAAATAACTCAGTGTTCCCATCAATTACTTGAATTATTTGTATTCATCCATGCCAAATTAATGTGCACCGCAAACGCAAGCAAATGCATTATCTATGTATGTGTATGTATGTAACCATTCGTAAATTTTCGTCAATTTTGTTCTAATTCTTGCAAACATTCTCACACGAATTCAATAAAATTCCAAATTAAAAAGTGTTGCTGAATGCACAACAATAACAAGAACAACAACGACAACAAGGATCGAATCACCGACGACACCACCACCAACACCACTAACTCCAGCAGCACAGTCACAGGCACAGGTATTAGCGAAGAGTGGCGAAGCGGCCGAACCGCAAACAACACGACTCAAGCTCGAAAAACCGAAGAAATCGAAAAAGACAAAAGCGAAATCGAAAGAAGCCACAAAAGCAGCGAGTGTGAGCAGCACAACGCCCACGGACGATGACGTAGCGGTTGGGCTTGTCGCCCACCGAAAAGCTCCACCACCGCCGACACAACCTACGCAAGCCAACACACAGGCGCCCGCACAGGCGGCAGCAGCACCTGAGTGGGTAGCCACACCGTTGGCCGCATTCAAATCGCCGGCACTAGTTAAGTCCTTGACTGAGTCAGCACCTAGCGCTGCATCAGCAACAACAACAACAGCCACAGCAACACCAGTAACAATAGCGCAGCAGTCGTTTAAGCCTCAAGTAGATACTGCACTTGCACCGTCTGTAGCAACAATAGCACCCGCCCCCACACCACGTACCACCACAGCTCAACAACTAAGTAGCACTGTAGCGCAGTTTGTGGATATCGAACGACAGCACGCTGATGTCCCCAGCGATTACAATGACGCCGAAGATACGGCGAGTAGCATTGAGAGTGTTATTGCTGCGGCGCCATTAGCCATTTTATCGACCTCAACTACGCGCTTGCCCAGCCAACAGAAGCCGTCACTGTTGCCGAAACCTAAAGTGAAAGTTGTCATACCACCTGCATTGTTACTGCAGCAAACGCAACAACAACAGCAACAAGAGGAAGAGCAACAACAAGACACGTCACCGACCACACCATCCAGTCGCATTCCCATACGCACGGCGAATGCAGAGCGGCGCGCACTGAAGGCGGCAGCAGCAGCAGCTGCCGTTGGCGGCGCAGTGGCTGGGACGCAAGTTGAAGCTGCTACTTCCGTTGTGGTTGAGCGGTCATCTGATGCGGTTCAACACGAGCAGTCACCGTCTAATGGGTCGAAGAGCAAAGCAATGATTAAGTAAGTCGAAATCCGATTTGTGGCTACAAATCATATGCAAAGGAAGGTATTTTTGTGAAGTTAGTTGGTATACGTGAAAATAGGGTTTTTATGAAGTAGTATTATGCTTTGGTGTTTGACCGAAGTCATTTGTTTGAGGTAAGCACGGAATTGCGGGAAATTTCATTATAAATAGGAAAATATCCGCAACTCCCTTCGAATATATTTTTTGATTGTCGTTTAACCTAAATCATAATCATTCGAAATCTATATATAAGTATACACCAAGTACAGTCATCGCGGACAAATGTTGACTAGAAATATTTTATTCAGCGTTTTGTGTAATTACTTTTTATTGTCAAGAAATTTCGTATAGAGCTCCAAGTCATCATGTTCTCCTCGTGTCCTTTGGCTGATAATGGAATGCCAATATCAAGAATATACATATATTATATAATTTTATTCGGTTTACATTGTTACATTGTGACAAAAAAGTACCTGGAAATTGTACATAAAATGCAAAGTATTTAATTCTTCATCAATATTTATTTTGTCGCCTTCAAGTAATCTTCACCATCTGTCCTCGAAACACTTTTCATAAGCACTTTTTGGGATGACCTTCAGGTCCAACAGTGAATTTTTTTTTATCTCTTCGAAAAAACGAGTTCCACGGAGCGACAACTTCAATTTCGGGAACAAGAAAAAATTACACGAAGCCAAATCTGGTGAATACAGTGGTTAATCGATGCTAATCATTGCGTTTTTGGCTTTAAATACGGTCAAATAAAACTCCTTATCGGCCGTCTGTCCCTCCGGAACAAATTCCTGATACACCAAACTACGAATATCGAAAAAACAATGAGCATCACTATAGTTTTGAGCGGCCTTGGTGTGTTTTTTTTGTTTCAGCTCGTTTTCTCCTCCATTCCGATGTTTGTTGACTTGTTTGCATGTCAAACTCATAAATCCATGTCTCATCGGCAGTTATAATAGGCTTCATGAATGTGGAATCGTGCGATCAAGCATGTCCAAAGCGCCCTATTTACGGTACTTTTTTTGAAAAAAAAAAAATTTAGCTTTATCGGGACGAGTGGATACCCAAACATCGACCAAACATTCGAACGGTCTCGCGTGAGATAACGAGTTCTCTTTGCATCTCTCTAACACTTGTCTGACACTTGCCTGATGATTTTCTGATTTCCAAGCACCATATTCTTCAGTTTCTTAGTATTTTCATCGGTTGAAGATGTCGTAGGCTGTCCAGAACGAGGCATATCTTCAACGATATCTTGACCGGCTTTGTACCAATCGTAGGATTATATTATTGATAAAACTGAATTACCGTAAGCTTCTTCCAACATTCGCAACGATTCTGCACACGAAATTTGGTTAGAAATACAAAATTTGAGGCAAATTATTTCTTCGATATTTTTTTTCAATTATAAAAGTCGTAATTCACTACTAAGGTGTATCGACTAAAGCAGCTGCCAGCTGCTGTAAAGAAACTGGTTGACAGATCGCGCTCATATTTGTCATAGTAATTAAGGACCGTCCTGCCAACTTGGCAAAATAATTTTTTTTGAAATACCATTTATGCGAGGAATTTAAATTACAATTTCAGGGTATCTTTTCACACTGTATTTTGTTCGGTTTATTTATCTACATTTTCGAAAATGTTTGTTCTTGTTATGTGATCAATTTTATTTCCAGGTGCGAAAGTATCTCTTTCAGATAGCTTTAATGGAACAGACATACAATATTTTGAAACTTGATAACTCATCAAAAAATATTGTGTTAGGGTGCATATATTTGTTTCAGTTAAAAAGTGTTAGAACTTAATTTTGCATACTTTATTATCACATCTTTTTCATTTACCTAAATAGTTTGCTAATTGACTAAATTAAGGGTCCCGTGAAACAATTAAAAAAACGAACTTTGTAAATATAAATGAAAAGTGACTTAATAAACAACGTAAATATTGTTTTTCTCATGAGATAAATATCATTTCTTGCACGATATTTTGTTGTATATACTATATATTTTGACAAGTCAGCACTTAGAGAATAAGCCGATTTCATAACATAAAGTCTCGAATCACACATTTCACATATTGTACAACAACTTCAGCGCAGGTAAATAAATATACATAAATACATAATATTCAATGTTTTGGCATTTTTAAATAACGCACGCGGCTCACAAACAAACACCAATCAAGCTCTGTTGTTAAGCGCTTCCCCTCCCCCCCTTTCGTTAAATATACCGTGAACGCAATTATTATTTTGGTAATTTTACATCCTATACCCACTTGTAAGTAAATATTGGTTGCGGTGTTTGTATTTATTAGCTCGATTTCCGTAATTATCTTTATATTTTGTATTGTATATTTATAATTTTTCAAATTTTAGGTAAATATTTTTACGTAACTCTTTCGTATTTAGGGATCCTATGTTTTCCTTTTGTGTAGCAAGGTTTGGTTTTTCCCACGGCTTACCTTTTTATTTCCAGGAAAAGTATTTTTCAAAGAATTTTATTTTTCAGTTTCTAAGTAATGTGGAAAAGATTAATTTCATTTACTTTTTTATCCCTCTGCAGTGCTGAGAAACGCGCGTCTTGGCGTGCTGCTCGCTTGCGCTCATTGGAACAAGGCGCTCAGGAGGCGCAGAGCGTCATACAGAATATGAACAAAATCGCAGATGATCTGCTGACGACACCCGTCACCGCCGAGGTTTGTATGCACAATTTCGATGCAATAAATTCTAATCATTACAAACTATAAACATTACATGATAATCATTTTTAATCATTATCGAATTAAATAAAAAGCTCCTTAAAAGTCCCCACCCGCAGTCTAATGGCTAGCTAATACATTTCGTAACAGTTTTGCTTGAACTAATTACACAACGGTTTGTTACCAAATGTCGTAACCCAAATGCATAAAATACATACTTACATATACGCCAAGTGAATAAAATTACGGTGCTTGTGTTTTTTTTTGCATTACTACTGCCTTATATAACTGCATATACATATAGTACATATATAATATAATTGTTTAATAACTAACTTTCAAACTGAAGACTAATTTCGAATACATTTAGATTATATGCATAAATTCGGAACAAAAATTCGAAACTAATTCAACTAATTAGCAGAAAGAATGTGTATTAGCAGCAGAGAAGTTGTAATTACTTACAAATAGATATATTTTAGAAAGGTCTAATGATGCTCAGAAGTAGTACGAATGCTTAATGGATTCTTATACAGCCAATACAATTTCATCTTCTGGTCTCAAAACTCTTTAAAACATCTTTTCAATATTTGTGGCCAAAACAGTTAAGCTTAAAAAGCATCATGCTATAAAAAATATAAAGACCAATGGCGATATTAGATATAGCAGACCTTTTCAAAGTACCATTATTTTTGTTAAAGTACCTAACTTCGAATCGCTAACCTTTCGAGACTGGCGTAACAAACAAACATCGCGTTTAAATTAGCTGTATAAACAATATATTTTCCCGGATAACTTCATTATTGTTTTGTCGAAAACAAGGCGCTGAAACGTAGGCTAGCAGAATCTCTATGAAAAAAAAAATCTCTATAAAAAAATATTTTATTTAAATACCTCATTTATTCGCCAAAATACACCCATACATTTGGCATGCATACGGTGAAATACATTTGCTAATCAATTTGCATTATCATTATTCTTCTCATATTTATTTGTAGCAGACTAAAAAGATTGTTTTTCCAAAAATCGCAATTAAATCGAGCGATGGTCCGGTTATAATACGTGAACGTGAAAAAATACTCGATGAAAAAATTGTGCGCCGCACCGAAGAGGTGCCGTGTCCGTTAACGGGACGACCTCAACTGCGAACTGTCGAGTACATTGAGAAAACCATCGAAACTGAGGTTAGCCGTGCACTTATCCAGTTCATATTGGCATTGTATAGAAACAAATTAAAAATTGGTGGCGATTTTAGTTAATTGTTAGTATTTAGTCAAAAAACACGCATCACGTTTTCTTCTTACAATATTCACACGTTAGATATATATATTTAGATTTTTTCAATTTTGACACTTCCTCGTTAATTGACATTTGTAAGCGTTACTTTCGCGTGTTTTTGTTATAGCGCGTACAAGCGATTGTCATTTTCATTTATAACTCGTACATATGTATTCTCAGCGGGAAGGAACATTTGGAATATTTTTTGTATATTTCGCATAATATTTTTTTGCCGTAGTCTTAACACAGTATATTTACTTGCATTTGTGCACATTTATTTTTAATTTCCTGCATATGTAGTTGTATTTGTTCACATTTTGCACTAACTGTATTATTGTAGAAGCATTTTTGCCAGAGCGTGCCTCAAAATGCCGTGATATTTTAAAAGAAAGTTATTTTGTTCTTGAATTCGAAATAAACTAAAGGTTATACTTGCGTAATTGAAAGTGTCATGAACCATGAACTCCTCTCTGAATCCGTAGACTGACTGTATCGTTGGATTGTTTTTCGAAAACAAAGGAGTGGAGAAGTGGTCCAGTCAAAATTGATGTTTCCACACATTCAACAATAAATAGATTATGTTAAAATATCAGCCCATTTTCGGACACCCCCTATAATGAATAATATTTGCAGTAAATCAATTAGTTTGCACCAGCACCAGCAAATTTCTCAAAGCTTTCACAACTCAATTTTATATTTTTGCACCATTTAAATTATATCGTATTATAAACGATTTCTTAGTTTTTTTTTTTTTATTTGTTTGTAGTTTTTGTAGGATCTTTATTTTATTTTTAAAATTTTTACTTATTTTATGACACTGCTTTTATTAAAAAAGATTTGAGATTTGCTTAAGCGAATAAAATAATTTTTGAGACATTTTAAGTGTTTAGATTTAACATCTTGAATACTTTTACTACGATAGCCATTGTGAAAGTGTTCATATCAATTATAAAACCATCCTTTTAGAGCGATAGCCATTCTCAAAACTGTTCATATTAACCATAAAACCAATCATCAGTTCTTATGAGGATGATAACCCTTTAACAAATATCAACTTATACAACCCATCGATAACAGATCACTTTCTCAACTAACCTCAACTGTTAAATTTAACCAATAACACTTGAAAAACATGCCGACTTTCCTATCAGTATTCTCAGTCAGGTCTTTCATAACAGATTTCGCTATCACATCTAGACTTTCTTGGGAATAGTAAAACTTTTGAAGATACTCGTAGACTGAAATATGCTATATAGACTGGGTCATCTAAGTTTTGAAAATGGAAAATATCATGGTAAAATGAAATCCATTGGAAAATTAAGATTAAATAACAAAAATGAATGGAAAAGTAATTAACGGGCGAATTGAGGTCAGGAAGTGGAAAGAGAGGAGGTGATTTAATGGTTAAAAAGGCCTATCTTGATTTCCGGCAAAACTACAAGTTTTATGGAAAAATGTTATGCAGTAAAGTTGTTGGTACTGGAAGGACTTACAACTTTTGTATTAACACCTTTTTCACTTAACCTCAAAATTTTCGGGAAAAATCAGTTTTTTTTTTGTAAATTTCAATATATGTGACCTGGTCTAGGGAGCTAACGTGCGAAAAATAGTTTTCTGGGAAACAGCTGTCACGTGAAAAAAAATTACTAAATTTCATGAAAACACAATGAGAATAAATTATGGTCATACTACATACATACATACATTAAATAAAAAAAAAAAAAAAAATAAATAAAATTAATTCATTGAATCGAAAAGGGTTAACTAGCGATTGGTATCTTCTCAATCTGCTACGTTGTAAACTATTGTGCAGCAGTTGAATCGCAAATATATTTTCATGATTCTCCAAACGGAAGAGGTAACGTTTGCTAAATTCTTCAATTGTTTCCTTTACAATAAAAAACTTTAAATGTACATAGAAAGGAGTTCCCACTGGTTTGGATTACTTTTAAATTTGTATTCGCTGCACTACCCTAGATTTGAATACCAAACGTCCAGATCGTTCTAAGTATTAGCTTATAAATTAGCAACTTATTCTTCAGACTAAGGCGGGTGATTTTTCCAAGAGGGCCTCTTATCAATTGATTGTTCCGAAATATTTTGCGCATGTGTTTGTTGGTAACAACTGACCATATAAAGCCACATAAAAGAAACTTTTATATTTAAGGGTTTATATTACTTGAACGGACATTCGGTATTAATACCAATGTTGCTGAGCCACGATTCTAGAATACTCAGTTGCAGTTTTCTGGAAACAGTATCAGGCTTACCACTTGATGCTTGCAGTTCAGTATCATCAGCATCGGTTGCCGTCATTGTGGAGTCAGAGTTGATCACTGGAAGGTCTGCTTAATAAAGCAGTTCCAAATCCGACTTAGCATTCCTTTAATTTGAATAATAGGTCTAGATGCTAGACTTTTTCAAACTAAGTGTTTAGATCCCAAATATGCTGTCAATTTTTTGGCTTAAAATATTTATTTTATCTTTCTATTTTGACTTATTGAAGAAATTCTGCTTTTTAATTAAAAAACCTCACCTGAATATATCGGATTTAAAAAAAAGCCAGGTTTTGAAATCTCTTCTGTTCGGTCGTATAAGAAATATATACTCTACTAGGATAAGTTTTTGTAAGAGAATGCAAATGCAATAAACTGGAAAAATAAATATTTTCAGTAAATAAATGCAGTGTGTTTGAAACATAGAAAAGTTAGTTAAATCCGAAATTTGAAAAATATTTTTTTATAAAAAAAAGACTAGAAACTTGAATGTTTTAAATGTTTATACAAGTTTGAGATTATGACACAAAGATAAATATTTTCTTAACCTACAACTTTTTCATAAAACTTTTTCCATAAGACTTTTGTTTTTGTTTCTGCGCTGGTCTAATAATATAATTTTAGTAATATCTAATATTTGTTGCATGCGAATACAAGACTATCAAGTTATCACTGTGTTATTTTGGAAGATTTTTTTCCACTCTATCAGGTTACTTTTAGTGCAGCCGCATATAAGTTGAGCCAGTATTCGTAATCACTGACTAAGGTATTCCGACATTTTGTCACCATGTTTGACTACAATTACATTGTTTGCCCACCAAAGTCACTTCAATTGCTGGTGGTTTGGCTATTTACATATATACATACACACATACACCTGCAGAAAGCTGACACATTTTGCTTGCCCTTGGCATAATTTGAAATTTCTTAATGGAATTTCACAGCTGCATGAAAATTGAATAAACTTGGCCAAATCGGGACAAAACCAGCAAATGGCAATGCAAAGTAAACAGAAATGGCGGAAGTGAAATAAAAAAAAATTAAAACAGCGGAAAATGTCACTGCAAGCACGCACACGCCACAAATTGTAAAGAAAGTCGCAGGCTAACTAACACACGACGAATGACCCGGGCGGACAATTTTTGTCAAATTTATAACGGCGCTGGTGTCTTATGACCACATTGTTTCTTTTTTGGGGAATTTCAAGTTAAATGTACAGTAAAAAATTTCGCCAAATGGTTTGGTGGTACGCTGTTGACAGGCTCTGATTGCCCGTCATATAAATATCCTTTTCGAAAACCACTGCCGAAAACGTGTGTAGTTCAATAGTGAATCTTTTTTTAAATTGTTTTCTCAAAAATGTTCCCCTGGGTTCGTCTAAGTTAACCTATAAGCCCACATATCCAATATTTCGGCTCAAGCAAAGCGGAAATGTAATCAGCAAAAAGGAAAAAATAACAAAATAGTTGAAACACAGTGTAGGCGAGGCAGCGTCGCCGCTGCGTTACAGAAAGTTGCAAACGGAAATAACGGTACGGAAAATTCGTACACTTCCGTTTTCCGGTCAAAGAATGCCACAATGCGTAGCTAACAGTTTCTCGCACTCAGCAGCCACAAACAAAATGTCTACAAATGCGAACCCAGAACAACATAGTAAAGCAAAAGTTGTGAAGAAACACAGAGACGTTGAGTCAGAGATGCTTGTGGTTACTAAAAATAAACTTAGTAACTTAAAGCTGTGAAGGTCCAATGCGCGCTTTTATAGGATATGTAAGAGATTGTGTCTTAATGAAAAATGTTCTCACTGAAGTGGAAGTTTCAATTCCAGAATAATGGACTCTAGGTGCGAATCTGCTTTTTAGTTTTCTACTTTCATTTAGAAAAAAATGTCAAAAATCGACAAAAAGCTGCCAAGCAGCGAGTTCGTCTATTTCCAACTTCGCAGTACTTCCAGAAAGTGAAGTAAAGTTGACCCTGCGCCAAATTTCAATTATTTTTTGGCAGTGTTGAGTATTAAGATCTAGTTATCTCTACCTTGAGAACGCTTAAATATGTATTATAGGTAGATGATAGCCTCATGTTGTTGTAGTGGCGGAATTATGCCGAGTTAACAGTCCTTGGCGGGTAAAGATCCGGGTCCATTCCAGTTACGTAGACCCAAGAGTCGTGGGAATGGGTGATAGCTCCATCGGTATATGCGCTGTCGCAAAATCTTTTCGTCCCAAAATCGATCGCAAAGATCTAGTGATCTCTTTGCCCTGAGTAAGGCTGGCCTCTCCCTTGCTGTGGTGCTTTATTTGGCCATTGGGTTATTGGCGTCCAGGCTGTAAGGTTTGGGAATCTTATGTGACGCCATATGCTAAAGCTGTATTGAAGAAGATGAGGTGGACTAACTCATCGGTACCTGAGCTGTCGCAAAATCCTTTTGGCCCAAGATCGAACGCAAAACTTAAACTTGGGTTTTCCTCAATTGATACGCTAGCAGCAGCAATATTCTCGACATTACGGACATTTCTTTGTGTCATTGGCACGGGATTTTGTACTGTGTCTGTGGATTCAAATTTTTCCACTAGACTATCTGATCTGACAGGACGATTATGACGACTATAAATTGGACGCAGCGCTCTTAAACTTGAGGTCACTGACTCCAAATTTCGGTAGTAAATTTTAATAATTTCGGCTCGTTTTTGGTTCGTATAGCTTTTCATGATAAAATGGCAAACCTTAATTGAAGAGAAATGTCAAGAGATCGTGAAAAAATATGGTTGTCGTTTGCTGTCCCTATCGGTTTACTCTTATAGCGTTCTTATTGAGAAACCCGTTATATGAAATTTAAAACAACTCGACCGAGTTTCCTTTATATTACACATACACACATATGTGGCTTAATATTATTTCTGCAATCTTGCTCGCTTTGCGACAGGTGCGTGCATCTATGCTTGAATACAACTTCCAATGGCTCAGCTGCGTTTCCAGGCCGCAGACATCCTGAGAGCCATAGCCATGCGACATTGAAAATACTTCGCCCGCATCTTGAACATTTCTGCTTTCGAATAAAAATTACAAAAATATACCACAGATTCGAAAACACACCTTTCCATGTGTATGTGTCGCTGTGTTAGCACATTAAATAGACCGGAGACAAGTGAGCGAAATTTATTTAATTCGCTTTTTTACTCAACGACCCAACCCGGCGCGCGGTCGTGCTTATGGCAGGTGGTGATTTTAGATTTTTACCGTTGTTGCTGCGCACACTTTGCTTTCTGCTGTCGTGAGTGCGTTATTTTACGAAATTTTCGCCAAATGCACTCAAGCAGAAGGCGTACAAAGTGCACATCTTGCCAACTTGTTCAAGGGCATACAACAACAACCAGCTGTCGTGTGTGGATAGCAAGTTTGCACAGTGCAGGGAAAAAGGAGTTCTCAGAATTTTTGTCTTTTTAAAGTGCAAAGTTTTAGATAAGCTCAGCACACTCAGCGCACTTTGCTTGCAACTAAGGAGCGCATTTAACGTGAAAAGCAAGTAATTAAGATCTGGTTCTCACCGCAGAATTATTAAATATGCAGAGCATGCTATAAAAATTAGAATTCTAAAGCTCGAGATGTGTCCTGTTGAGGCTGATAATAGAATAAAAGCTAATTAAAAAGCGTGAATGTGTAATTGGATCGAAATTCTGGCGAATGAAACTGAAATTAGAGGGTAGCATAAATCCACAAGGATCCTGAGACCAGCGTACTACCGTAAAAAACACCCCCCGTGAAGAGCTATAACCAGCCTCGGATGAGAGATCAGCGTACCACTAACAAAAAATTTGCCAACTAGTAAGAATTTAATGGTTTGCTGAAAGCGTTTTTTTCGTTTTTAGTAAAATGTTTATTTTTTCACTCAAAACTCCCCCTTTGAGAAACCGTCGCCCACCCTGGAACCACATTTCCATGGATTCAGGGTGGCATTTCATTTTTATAATTGAGAGATTTACATCTGCGTACCTGAGTCCAGGTCCCGCCTTTTGCTGCGTAGCAGATTTGCCACGAATTTCCGGATCCCTGATTAAATTGTCCGCCGTTATTGGGCCAACCAGGTCATCTATGCGTTCTTGTTGCCATCGCACATGTTCGAAGAATGTAGACATGACGGCTCTACGACTTTTCCTATTCTGTGGAGGTACTTTTTGAAGTATCCGCGACTGGATTACATGTGGGTTGCGTGAAAGTCGGCTTTTCCAAATTTACGGCTTATCCATAAGTTTATGTCTTTTACTAGTCCATCTGCCGCGACTCTCATTCTCCCATCTTCGTTGTCATGTTTTTATTGTATATTTCTTTAGCTTTGGTTTTTCTGTAGCGAGCTGGAAGTTGTGTGAGTTGAGCCCTGCTTGCGTCCATATCATGACCTGATTAAGCTTTCTTCGCGCTTCTTCTTTGTCTCGTGCTGTAATTACTGCTGCAATGTCGTCCGCATAGCTAAGTACGTACGATTCATATGGCATTTCGAGTTCTAGCATAGCGTTGTGCTACTCCTGACGTGACCGCTATTCGTCGTATTTCCTTTCTAATTTGGTACAGCAGGTTTCTGTTACTGTTAAGGTAACTCCGCACCAAAGTTCTGAGGTCAGGATTTCAAAGCTTTTTTTCGAAAATGTCGACCATATCCATCCATCTAGCGCTATTGAAGGCGTTTCGGACATCTAAAGTCGCAAGCACGTGTAGGAGATGAGAACTTTATGCAGACATAGTGAGTAGGTTTGATTGGGTGAGATCGTAGGATCTGAATTGGACTGTTGTAAACTTAGTCTGTCCAGACATTTCACTCTGGCAAAAGGTGAGCAATAGACGAAAAAGTGACAAGATTATTCCAACTCGTCTTTCTCCGTACAGCTTTGGCAATAAGTTAAAAAAAACGAAAGAAATAGTAGGTATGTGTAGTAAAAAATATACTATACTTGTATGTAGACTAGAGGGAGGGAACATTAAGTGAACATATGATTATATAAGATTATTATTTTTAAGCCGCGTTCTTAAAATTTTGTGAATTATTTTCGAGACTGGTGTCAAAAAGGGGTTGCATGGAATGTCTTAAAAAAATTTTTCTCATATAAAAAATTTAACATTTTATTAGAATATTGTCACAGATATACAATCTTAAAAAAGAAATTCTGAAATTTGTGGGAGCTAAAGTCGACCATTGCGACGGCATTTCCGCCTACCCCTCGGCAAAAAGATGCGCCCGCGTTGGCAGAACAACTCCTTATAGAATCATCTAAAGTGAAAAAATATGTGTTTTAGTTAAAACTTTGACATAGAATTTAAAAAAATTGGATTTTAGGAAGGCAAGTTTACAAAAATTTCAGTGAAAACTTCGCGGACTTTTTTTTAAGATTGTAGTCGAAAAAAATCGTTCGTCTAAGTCTTTAAGGATTGTATCCCAAGGACCTGTTCTCGAGAAATCTTGCCAACCGACTTCTACGACTTCAGTTTCGAGAAAAACGTGTTTAAAGACGGCACTTTTAATCTAGCTAGCCTCGAGCGCACATGTTCTCAAGGCTGTATCTCCAAAACTATTGCTCGGATCAACTCGAAATTTTATGACAATATTATAGAGATGTTGTAGAACTTAATAAAACAAAAATAAATCGATTTTTTGAAACCCTTAAACCCATGTAACCCCATAAGCCAAAGGATGTGAAAATCGAACTAACTGAGTCTTGGCTCCTTGAAGTTCCAGCTTCTGATATAGGTTTTGCAAACATGTAAGCCTCTTTTGGAGAGAAAGGATAGTGACAACTACTTTTTTTCAAGACTCTTTATATCCTGCGAAAATAGTTTCGTGAGATAGAGATTTTGTTGTATAAAATTTAAATTCCTTTGAATTAGACGAAGTTATAACACATTTGATACATTATTACTCTTTTAATTGAATTCACCTAAATTAGATGAATTAACGCTTGAAAATTATAATTTTCACGATTTTCACAATATTTTTCATATTTTTAGTATTTACTTAATTCATTACAACATTGCTTGGTGTGGCCTTAATATTGTATCTGTGTACTTTAAAATTAGATTTAAATGCATGCAAATCATGACTTGGTGTTGCCAGATGGGTTTTGTAACTACTAATCAAAATATATGTATTTTAATGTACCCAGATGTTATGCTTTAATATATTATATTTATAAACATTTTCATATGCCTGCTTGTAGTTAGAAGACCGTAAGCTTTATGCCACATTTAGAGCTGTATATAAAAGTAGCATATACCAGGGCTAGTGCTCACCACCTTTATACCTATGTACTATACTACAACTTTCTCAAAACTACTTGTACATTATTAAATTACCGAACTAACTACCTTAGCATGCCCGTACTTTACAAGTATTAACGGGTGTAAACAAAAAAAAAAGACACAAAAAAATTGAAATGAAAAATTACTTAAAGCGAATCCGAATATTTACATCTACTTACCACGCAATTCAGGTGGAAACTTGCCAGGAGAAGATAATCTCATTAGAGTTGCAAGATCCAGAAAACGATGATAACGACAGTGACGATGGCGGAAAGGACAAAATTAGCAATCCATTTGCATCATTGCAACATGCAGCAAGTGCGAGCCAGCAGGCAGCCACAGTGCTGGCAGCAGCAACACAGGCAATCACAACGATTGAAGATGAGACGTTAGATGATGAGGAGCCACCGGAGCTGTTGAGGGAAACTGCGCTACTGGACACTGTCGACGAGGATGACGATGAGGAAGATGAAGAGGACGATGATGATGACGATGAGGAAGAGGATGACGATGAAGATAGCGAGGAGGAAGAGGAGGACGAAGATGAAGAGGATGCCGCCTCCATTGTGACTGTTCATGCAAATAATGAAAAACTCTTCCTACGCACCGACGATGATTCCGGTCCATCTGATGATTTCGACAGTATTGGCATTTTCGGTCCTTCGTCCATTGATAGCGTGTCGTCCATATCAAAGTTGCGTATACAGCCCGTGCCGATAACAATACACCAGACACTGGCTAAGGAAGTCGTCGTAACAGCGCCTGTTGTGCCAGCTGGAGTACGCACAACAACGAAAACCGACTATCCAGCACACAGTATAACCGCAGCAAGCACAATTGTGGAGGTGGTTAATCCACTGATAACCGGCGAGGGGCAGGTGAAAAGTTTGGCAGTGGGAAGCACTGCTCAACGAGAATATCCAATTTTCGACAATGAAATAGAGAAGAGCTTGCGGTCGAAGCCATATGATGACCATATCGAAGATATTGTCAGGCGGAAAGGTGGCTATGACGAAGCAGCGGAAGATGAGCCTGATGATGACGGTGAGGCTGAGGAATTTTCAGCTGCAGCGACAGGAGTGTTACGTAGCGACACGTTTGTCATGCCGACAGTGCGGCAACAACAGCAACAGCGGCCACCGGAGGAACTCTCATTGAATGCCAAAATGAAGAATGTGTTGGTGGAGTTATTGGAGAACGAGCGTGTTAAATTGAATTTGCAGAAGAGTCTGGAGGAGGATGAGGAGGCACAGCATGAACTCGCCTATGGGGATCCTGACGATGAACAAGACATGGTTGACTATGTCGCATCACATGGTGCAAACCTCAGTGGGATTAGCCGTTCCGCAGCCAGAGCTGTTAGTGATGATAACGGTAATGAGCGACTGCTGCAAGAGCTAATAAGAGACAGTAATAGGAATACAATTAAAAAGCTAGCAGTTGGTTACGACGATGAAGAAAGTGAGGAGGACGATGACGGCGATGAAGAGGATGAAGAGGAAGAGTCTTTAGACTCCAGTGATTCGGAAGAAGACGGCGAAGCTGACGATGACGATGAGGCTGTAAATGTAACTTTTGTCGATGGTTGTCAAGTGATTGAGAATCCCAATGCGGAGTCAACACTAAAATTGCAAAAATCACAAACATACACTTCGATGAAAGAGGCGGATCAAACCGAAGCAAGCAAGCAAAGTGGCGCCGCACAAGAAGACATAGACAAGGACATCGAACACACTGTCGAAAAACTACAAGCCGAACAACGTAAGCTCGAGCAGATCACAAAACAACTACGCAAATCGGTGGAAAACCTGCTGGCCGATGACGATGAAATCGCAACGGCAATCAGCCAAGCAGTCATAGACGACGACGATGAGGTGGTCATAAAGCCACCGAAGCAAAATGTTGTGCACACTGTAGAAACCAAGACTGTCATCGGCGACGATGGTGTCAAGAAAACCATTATCACCGAGACGATACGCAAGCCGGAGCATAAGCAAACGCAACGCGAACCGCAAGACGAAGAGTCCGGCGAGGCACTTTTCAATAAACTGCTGCACGCCGGCGGCGATCACAAGCAGATATTCGATCAGCAAACGGGCGAGAGTGTAATAACGACGACCACCACCGATGCCGACGGCACTGTCACCACCACAACAACCACAATTTCGAATGTGATTAAAAGCGGCATCCCCAGAGCGGTGCTGCTGAAATCAGAAGCCAGCTCAGCAGGCACCAGCAGCAGCAGCAGCACGAGTACGCACACGAAACCAGAGAAGCAACAACATAGCAAACAAAAACGAAAAGGGAAGAATGGCAAGAAGTAAATGTGACACAAAATAAATGGCAAGGCATTGCACTAAATCTAACAGCAGCCCGGCAGCGCTGCACAGTGTCTCCAACTGCATGCAGTGGCGTACATATTTATGTGTAGGGGGGAAAGAATGATAAATATGTGCAAACATATTTACACTTTCTGCAACCAGTTGCATTTGTAAGAGAAGGGAAGTGGGTGTATATATAGTATATGCATAAACATATTGTGTAGGATTATGCATAAACAAGCGAGTAGCGAGTATAATATATACTAGTTAGAAATGTATACGAGTTTAAGTGTCCAGTAGAGGAGCTAAAGACGGGATCAGCAATTGCGCGGGCGTAGATTAACAGGCGACAGCAAGTTGCATATTTGGCGATTTGCAGAAATTTCGAAAATTGCGCTGAAAATATAAGTGACTGACATTTCGAGAGAAAAAAAATATAAATTTTGTTTTAAATTATATTTTTAGTTTAATTGCAGCTAATAAAGCAATTTATATTGGGTAGTCGAAAAAGTCTTTTCGTATTTTTTCAATTAATTGTTTAATAAAAAAGAAATAAAATTCGGCGAAACTGTAAAAAAGTTACAGCTGTTCATAAATGAGTGAAAATAATGGAGAATTTCGCTATATTTTAAAATACGAAAGTACTTTTTCGACTACCTAATATTACTCGAAAGTGTAATGTAAAGTAATTGCCACGAAATTGTAACGAAAAATATGCCGTTATTTACTGCGATTTGCATGTCGCATGTTATTACAGCCCTAGCGCCCCAATATATGAATCCCGATTTTATATTTTTACCGTTTTATGATATTTTAATTGTTTACATTTACTACAGCATATTATTTAATTGATAGTTATTATTTACCGTTTTAATTAACCACCATTCGCATTTATCATTTGTAACTAATTTAGCGTCCATAATATAATTTGTTGTGTTTATATGCATTTACAATGACGATACCCAAACGACATTAGTTTTAGTGATCCCACAAAAATTCTCAAGAAATGCTAAGATCCACCACGTTTTCGTTGATTGATTTTCTAAGCGAAAGATTTCATTTAATTAATTTAAATAAAATTATTATTTGCTTATTTGCTAACGAACTAATTTTTACCTTTATTTTTGCCGTCTTTTTTACTTTATTTTCATTGCTTCCCCAACGTTTATGCGGTTTGTTTTGTTTTTAGGCGAAAAAGTAGCATTGCACACGCTAAGTGACAGCTGAAAGTAGCTTGTAGCGCTAGTTAAGCATAAGCTAGTTTGCTACCAATAAGACGATGAACAAGATAACGCTTGAAGAAATTTAAAATAAAAAATTTAAAAAATATTATTTTATTAAAAAAATTTTAAAATATTATAAATAAAAATTTAAAATATTATTTTTATTTTTAAAAATATTAAAAATAAATGAAAAAATTTATTTTTTATTTAAAAAAGTTTAAAAAATTTAAAATATTATTTTTCAAGCAAAAGAAATATAATTAAAATTGATTTAATGCAAAAAAAAAAATAATAAAAAGAAATGAAAAATTAAAATATATTATTATTATTTAAAAAATAAAAAAAAATTAAAATATTATTTTAAAGCAAAAAGAAAAATTAATAAAAATTTTTTATGCGAAAAAAATATGCAATAAAATTAAAAATATATTTTTTTATTTTCAAAAATTTAAAAATATTATTTTAAAGCAAAAGAAAATAAAAACGAAAATAACGAAAATTTTAACGAAATCCAATCAGACAAAAAATTCGTCCTTTTAGCATGTAATTTGACCTGTCCAAAATTTTAAACTTCAAATGTGAAAGAATTTATTACAAAAAAAAAGAAAGCAAAAAATTATATAAAATCAAAAAAAGAAATATTTTTTGTATTTTAAATTTTAAACTTTTATGTAAAACAATTTATTCCAAAAAAAATATAAAAAATTGGAAAACGAAATATTTTTTATAACCCACAAAAATATGAAAGATTCTCAGTTTGCTGATTTCGCTTAAAACAACATTAAAACTATATAAGTGTTTTATCTTAAGTAATTCTATGTAATTTTTTTTTTGCATCATTCCGTATGTAATTTGATTTCTTTACAATAATTTAATAATAAAAGAGCAAACTGAATGTATTTTGCAATAGACTTAAGTTACATTTACACACACACACACACAAATGCGCTTAACGATTTGTATTTGTGTGTGTGTATGATGACTACAGATATACTTATTTGTAATGCAAATTGTAATTGAATTGTACGGTATTATAACATTAGATATACAGACATACACAATTTCATACAGGTGTAAATTCAATGCACAACTAATAAATTAAGAACAGCGTGTGTCACTGCGGCAAACACGCAAATATACAAATATACAAACAAGCAAACATACAAATATGAAGCATCATTTAAATATACAATATATCAGCAATGTGGCAGCTCACTGCTACCAAACACACATACATATGTAAACATGCATGTACAACTGTACAATAACTACATGAACACACAGACACATTTGAATGCATACAAGTATGCATGTATGTGTAACCCTCAACTGAGCATATGCAACCTGCATATGGCAAAGTGAAATTTGTAAAGTGACAATTTTATAAGAACTTTCAACGAAAAAAAAGTTGAAAATATTGCAAACAAATTATTGAATATATTTTATAGTAGATAACTGAATTTAAATGTAATAAAATTTGAATTACTTTTATTAAGAGAATTTTTTATTTATTTTTATTGGATGGAATATGGTAAGTGAGCTGAAATATTTTCACAATTTCACACAGTTGAAATATTTAAGCATTTTACTTAAAAATTGCTACATAGATTGAATTTATAATATATACATATATATGTATATACATAGAGAGATTTGATGTTTTGTATACCTCCGACACAATCACATAAAATTTTTAAATCTAATACTCTTTATTATCACTAAATTGCCGGCAAATTGAGATATTTCAAATATTTTATTATCACTTATAATTTTAAATAATTAAGTATAAAAATTGAATGGTTGTCTTATGCCAGATTACTAATTTGATGGGTCGAAAGATATACAATAATATGCTAAAACATCCTTTACATACATATGAGCTGGTGGATGCATGGAAAAGTAAGAGTAAGATTAGCCAGTGCTTAGGGGCATACATAGTGTGACAACTTAAAAAAACTACTGCATCGGTTGTTTTAATATTTTTAGTATTAGTATATTTATACTTCCTTCAAGAACCGACCCGATTTCACCCATTTTTGCCAATACTACATTCTACTAATATGCCATATATGTACTAATAAAATGTTCCCTGAGGTTCATGGTACCATGTTATGTGTTTGCCGTATGGGGCTAGGTCAAGCTTTCGCCCAATTTGATCCTTCTTAGTCACAAATATACAGTGTTATCAGTAAACCACGGTAAACACAGTAAAACATTAAAGATAACTCACAAGCTGGCCGATATATCCGGTATGAAGTCACCTGAAAGTTCCAAAATCGTTGTATTATATATATGTATGTGATCTAAAGAGAATATTGACACGATTCAGCTCAATTTTGACACACAGACATACCATTGTCAGGAAAAGATTATTAGGGAAAGCAATCGACGCCATATTTTTTCCCATCCTTTTGACATTCCTCTTCAGAATGGTTTGCCATTTCATCATGGAAAGATATACGTTGCAACAACGAGTCGAAATTATTAAAATTTACTACCGAAATTTGGAGTCCGTGGTCTCAACTTTAAGAGCGCAACTTCCAACTTACGGTCGTATGGTCGTCATAATCGTCCTGTCGGATTAACAATTGAGCGTCTAGTGGAAAAATTTGAATCCACAGGCACAGCACAAAACGTGCCTGTGAGAAAAAGATATGACCGTAGTGTCGAGAATATTGCTACCGCTAGCGCATCAATTGAGGAATACCAAAATCAGTCTCTCATACGTCGTTGTCAAGCGTTGGGCCCGCTTGACCACTAGAATTGTCGTATATTGTTGAATTGGGCTGAGCATGAAATGATCGGGATTTTCATCGAAAAATCATCTCCAGCGATGAGGCTTATTTCTGGCTGAATTGATTTGTCAATAAGCAGAATACGTTTACTCCATGAGTCACTGTTGCATTCCGAAAAAATTACAGTTTGGTGGGGCTTATGGGCCGGCGGCGTCATTGGGCCGTACTTCTTCTGTGATGATCAAGACCGGCACGTTACTGTGAATAGAAATCGCAACCGCTTAATGATAACCGAATAATTTTGGCCTGAATTGAATAATATAGACTTGTGGCCACAAGCCACACAATGAATGTTACAATCGATTTATTGAAAACCAAGTTTAGTGAACGTGTTGTCTCACGAAATAGCCCAGTCAATTGGCCGCCTCGGTCGTGCGATTTGACGCCGTTAGACTATTTCCTTTGAGGCTACGTCAAGTCTACGGTCTATGCCAACAAGCCAGCGACGATTGATGAACTTCGTTTGATTATTGAAAGTGAAATTTCTGCAGTAAATATGGTGACCATGCAAAAGAAATCGAGTTCCATACATAATGGAATTGAATGTACTTTAACAGGAATAAAGAATTTCTTTGATATCCCAAACCATGTTTGTACTACAAGCTGTTCTGTATTTATCGATGACATTTGCCTTTCTTGCGTCCTTGGCAAATGAAGTTCTTACGAGAAAATCGACTGACAACTGCATTCTGAAATTCAAAGATGAGTTCAACGCTTAATGTACGGATTTCAGGGTCGATCAAAAAGATATAATGTTTTCAAAATGCTCCTATCTTTTCGCACAAACTTCAAATGGTACATACAACACCAAAAGCTTAAACATGTTTTTCTAAGGATACAATGGAAAGGTTACCAACTTTAGCAACTTTTCCTATATAAAGGCACAATGGGAATTATTAAAGTGCTATTAATCCTAAAGTGTATCATCAGAAACCTTTACATTCATTCAATAATGCCACATTTTGAGGATCAAAAAGGGTATACGTTGTCTCTAGAATCTCTCGGGTTTTGTCAATGACCGCGTTTTTGGATAAATGGAAAAACATGAAACATAAAAAGTGGTTTCCGAATTCAATTTCTATTTGCTAAGACTTAAGTAAGTTCCTTTACTTTAACCTCATATAATCGAGCAAGTTATTGTTTAGAAACAAATTCCGGTTTATTAAGCTTATAATCCTCGCTTGAAAATGAAAGGACTCTATAAACTATACTTTGCAATTCATGTTATTGGCCTTCTGCATCCAAGCCTATTTTGGGTGCTGTCGGTATCTTCTAAGCTAGCAGGAATGTAAGACTTTCTTGACTATACAGTTTCCTTTGCCTTTACTCGCTCGTCAGATTCTACTTCATAATTAACAGGGTGTTCCACGCTTAGGAGGGATATCCTACGTTTTTGCATGACCACGCAACCAACATTTGCTTATTAAAGTGCTAGTAAATGGATCCTCTTGGTGGTTTTGTTTTCCACTGAGGTACTATGGAAAATATTCTGGTATCTAAAAGTAAATGTATAGAAACATATCTCTCTGTTTAAACAAAAATACTCATATCTTAAATGTGTAGTATTACGTTTGCTATCATATTTGGATGCAAAGTTCTTGGATGTGAAAAAAATGTTTTTCAATACAGACTTTTTATTAATTATTCACGATTTCACACTTATACATACATATATGCGTGGGTATATAGGTATAGTAATGCCTTAGAATGTGCAAATATGAAATTTTCATGGTTATCACGGCTGACGGCGAAAACTCACAGACGTCAAACGTTAGAAAGGTGAAGTTTTTCAAGGTCTCGGAGGAATGAGCAATGAAAGTGGAACGTCATATGGACATGAATCATTTATTTCCTTGACATACATATGCACTTCGCCGTTGGCAATACATAATTATATGTATGTACATACCTTATGTGGTTATGTGCCACACGATAGCATCTCGGTAAACTAAGGCATAATACTTCTTTGCAACTGATTTAAGTGAGTCGAATAGATATACTGTATATATTGTATGTATGTATGTTTATGAATATGTAAAGAAACTGGGTACTGAATAGGTGCCCTAAAGTAAGACAGATTTCGGAAATGCAAATTTTATTTTTTATTTGAATGTTCCGACCCCTAAGATTTATCAAAAACACTGGCTTAAGAGTGATACAAAACCTTCAAGGACAGTCGACAGATCGTTGCAGACATGCCTCGTTCTGGACAAGCTTCGACCTCTTCAACTGATGAAAATATAAAAAAATGTAGGATATAGTGCTTGCAAATGGCTAGGCAGAGAGATGGCAAAAGAATTCGACATCTCGCGAGACCGTTCGAATCATTTTGGTGGAAATTTTGGGTACATTGGACCACTTTGAAGGCGAAAAAACAAGGTTTGATGAATAATTAAATATTTTGCGTTTTATTTACAATTTCTGCCAAATATCTCAAAGTTCTCCTAAATATAAAACTTAAACTTAGTTGAGATGAACACACTGAGAGCAGGGCTTCCTGAATCTGAAACTCCCGCAGAAGAGCCATTAGCTCATCACAAGAGTCATTCTTCTCATATTAACCTATGGTGCGGTGGTATTATGGATGGCATTATCGAAAAAGGCTGCATTAAACCCCTGGAACAGGTGCAACAGGCTGGAGTTACCGGCGTAATGAAAACTAAAACTAGGGCTCTGGCTAAACTGGCAATGCGACTGAGAATGGGAGGCCTATAAGTAATTAAACACAACGTTTTCTTTTCCAAATGGAAAACAATGGACCAGTGTTGCTGTGTACGACAGTTCCAACGACGTAATCTACATTTTCACGGACGGATCAAAGGGTGAAATAAGAAAAAAAGCGGGCTTCATTATAGATATAAGGCAGATTCAAACTAAATGACTACAATTTAGTCTTTCTGGTGGAAATTGTGGTACCAAGAGGACTTTTGCTACCATCAGCAAGTCTATAAAACTTCTTGTGGGTAGTTTAGCGGTCATTAAGGCTAACGGTAGCGCTAATACTAATTTTCACCGCGTTAAGTTGTGCAAGCAGACAATACCAAGGCTATTAGTATGTAACTCAGTTAATACAAACTGGTTGCTCAGTAATATTGTAATAGAAAGATATGAAAAAGCAGGCGTGCTGGTCCGCGCTTGCATTGCTTAAACCAATGGATCCTACAGGAACACCCCCAGTCTTGGAACACTAGCGACACAGGGCATACCAAGTAGTTACTTTGGGGTAGTCTTGCTGGTAGACAAACCAAAAAGGTTATACTTCTAAGTGAGAGGGAACTTAGTTATACTTGTATTGTAAGGGTCATCACAAGGCACCTATCCTTAAGGTTCCACCTTCAAAAAATTGGGAAAATGATTGAAAATGAACATTATCTATGCGAATTGCTACTCTTCAGTCGGATGAGATGGAATATATTCCATGGCTCCCAATGCTCCAACTTAAAGAACATTGATCAGACGGGGTGGAAAAATCTGGTTCCCGAGGTAGAAAAAAAAATCCTTCAGAAAAATAAAAAATAAAAAATATTCTTAATCTACAAGGTATTGCCTATAAAGTGATTCATGTTGGAAGCCTTTGAAGAAATGTCGAATTTCGCTCAAAAATTGAGACCATTTTTGGTTGAATCAATGTATGAACAGAAGAGGTGATTGAACTGGACGGTTACACTTAAAAGGCTGTAACCCAAATATTTCTCGAAATATTCAATTCATATACATATAAGTAGATATTTTATTTTTAAGATAGAGAAGATAGAGTTTCAAAATATTCAAAATAAAAAAAAATGCTTTTCTTTTGAATTTTGAATTATAATAGATCAAAACCAATGATCTTACTAGACATATATGAAAACCGATCAGCCCTTATGTGACTCCAGATTTGTGAGATACTGGTGTGTGAACCACTCGATCTATTTTGGATCTAGCAAGCTAGGTGGGTTTGCAAACTCCACATTTTTTGCAAAAGTTTGTCCAAATACAGAGATATATTTATAATGAAAAAATACTGTTTTCATTAAACAGAGTTACACCGCATTCACCCACTGGGTTAGGACTGAGATTCCTTTTTCGAATTTTCGTTTGCAAATTGCCCACATCAATATGAACTGAAAACTGGCTGAGCCGTCCCGGCGGCGCTGTGTTCAAATATATGATAATGAACACGCATTTTCCAAAGCTCTCCACACTTCATTGTTCGTCGCAAAACAATTTAAATAGGCAGTCGGTACCAGCTTTGTGACGCTGCCGGCGGAATTGTAGATTTCGTTTTTAATTTTGGCGATTTGAAAATTTCATTGTGTGCGTCGGGAATCATACGCCTCGCTGCAAATATGTTACTTTACATATTATGTGTGTGTGTGTGTGTGTGTCTGTGTGCCCGTGTGTATTTGTATTTGCATATGTTTTGTGGTTGAGTTTCAGCTTGACTGCGTCGAAACAAAAACGAGCGAAATAAACGAGCAAAACATACAAAATGATAACCGCGGATGACAAATATGACTCAATGTCAGGGCACTTAAACGTACCCGAGCGACAGCCAGCGGGTCCAAATGCTCGGGCAGGATGTGGCTCCTCGCTGGGGTGAGTGCATAATCACAATGAACGCGAAGCGCTTACGGGCGCATCTGACATGGAAGCTAACAATGACGCGCAACAACAACAACCACACCAACAACAGCAACGACGGCGCCAACGAGATGCGGGAAGGCGCCAGCAGGTTTAAGCCATGTCATTCTCATTAGAAGTGTGCAGAATGTTTTGCGGAATGTCGGAACGCTTCGATGATGAGAACAGAGGCCGGCGAGTTGGCGTTGTGCGATGAGGGCACGAGGCGGCTTTCATCGCGACTGTTTTAGCAATACCAAAAATGAGTTTTTGATTAATGTGCCGGAAGAGCGTAATACGCTGCGGTGAGCTGGTGAGCTGCGGTGCGGTTGGGGCCAACACGCGGATGACAATGTTTTGCTGGTGTTGGCTTTGTCGGTGACGGTGACGGTGATGGCATTAACGGCACATGCAAATGTACGCTGCGCTAATATTAACCGCAATGCTGCAGAATAATATCTGCAACTGAAGGGCGCTACAATCCCGGAACAAATGCAAATAAGTACACTAAGTGTTGCAGGAAATACGCTAGCTATTTGTCTTACTATGACGGCGCTGCAGCAGCAATGGCCATTGTAACGGTTATGATTTAGCTGCCACTGACGGCATTGCAATATAAGCTTTGTAAATGCGCATAATGCACCAGCACCACCAGCACAAGCAGTAGCCAACCGACTAAGCGCCACCGATGACCTTATCAACTCGCCCAGAATGTTGGCTTTAACTTGATTACGTAAATGATTTGCAGCAAAATGTAACGTACATACATACATATATAAAGGCGCACTCTCTCCCACATACAAAAAAGTATGTATGTATGGATGTATGTGCACGCCTGCAGAGGGGTCATCAACAACCCGCTTGTTCATGGTTAGCTTCATACTGCCATAAGAATCGAGCATGCTGAAAAATGTTTTGTTGTTGGAGTGTATGAGTTTGCTACTTTTGTTGTTGACTGACGTTTGATGTTTGCTCGTTTAGTTTTTGTAGCACAGCAACAACTGTTTCGCATATTTTTGCTTTTACGTAAATATTTATGAATATTGGGCTCTCGCACATCTTCTTAGCAGCAGGTTCAGCATATAATACTCCTACCTCCAGATATACATACAAACACGTATTGAGATATACCCTATATGCATGTGTATGTATTTATGTATTATTGGAGGTGTGGCATAATATAAATTTATTGAATTAAGTAATATTTTAAATAAAATAATTTTTAGACTGTATTTTAAGCTATATCTGTCTATTAGCTAATCAGAGTCACAAAGCACTATTATTTTAATACATTTTGTGGCAAAAAAGAAGTCTGAAATTGTAATTAATTTCCCAGGCAAATTATATTTTTAAATAATGTATTTTACCATGTTGGTACGACTGTCCTTTATTACTATGCCAAATATGAGTGCGATTTGTCGACTAGTTTGCTTACAGCAGTTGCTTAAGCGGCTACAACTCAGGAGTGCTTTGCGATTTTTATAATAGATAAAAATAACGAACAACTTTTGTAGTAAAATTCGTAATCAGTCGCAATTTTCCTTCAGATTTGTTGAATAGTGTTATTAAAGAACATTAAATTTTGTAAGTGTACCATTTGTTCTTCTTATTTATTCATTAAATAAAATGCGTATTGAAAAAAGAAAAATCACAAATAACGAGTTTTTTTGACTGGCGAATGGTATAATCTCATAATTTTAACGCAATAAATGTGGTTATGTTCTTTTTAATGGGGATGTTTTTTTACGTGTCGGGTCTAAAACTGGAGAGGGATATTTCGCCTTCTTTCTTTAGCTCGCCTACAAGCGGATGTTTTCTGACTTAGTTTAAAACCGGAAGGCGTAAGCTACATAAGCGGTCAGCTTAAGGTAGCAGCCTGGTAACTTATGCCTATTTTCATGACTCTTTGGAGGGTGGTTTTTTATAGGAAAATAAAAATGAATTATCTTGAATATTTAGAGTGTTTTTATTTACATATTGAAAATAAAAAAAAAAATTTCTTTGAAAAAATTTAATACTTTATTACTATTATTATTATCACTCGAAGTTGGAACTTAAAAAAAGCGCACGTGGGTGGCCCAGGTGGTTTTGGCTCTTGATGTTATCTGAAATCAAATATCCTTGATTATTGTTAATCTATAGACATGTCATTCTGGCCGGAACTACTGAAGTTAAATTTCAAGGGTAAATAACAAAATCCTTTTATTTTAGCAAAGAAAGAACCCAAGTTACCAGACTACTACCTTAACAAAGTATTCAAAAAATTAAATTCTATCGCTATAAAGACTAGATTAATATCAGTCATTAATCGAAAGATTTGATAAAGAATGAATTTTTGGCAAAGTTGCAAACAAAATAGTCCGATTTTAGGCTTAATTTTTTACCACAAATTGTCTTGAAAAAATTAGTATGTATGTATTACGTCGACTTCTTCAACCTGCTTCTGGAGAAAATAGTTCGAGTTCGAGCAGCAGAACTAAATAGAGAAAGTACCATCTTCTATAAGAGTGTACACCTGCTGGCGTATGCCGATGATATTGATATATCATGACGTCACGAGTTTTCGAGACAAAGGTTCTGCGAAAGATTTATGGTACTTTGCGCATTGGCCACGGCGAATATCGCATTCGATGGAACGATGAGCTGTACGAGATATACGACGACATTGACATAGTTCAGCGAATTAAAAGACAGCGGCTACGCTGGCTAAGTCATGTTGTCCGGATGGATGAAAACACTCCAGCTCTGAAAGTATTCGACGCAGGAAGCAGAGGAAGAGGAAGACCTCCACTCCGTTGGAAGGACCAAGTGGAGAAGGACCTGGCTTCGCTTGGAATATCCAATTGGCACCACGTAGCGAAAAGAAGAAACGACTGGCGCGCTGTTGTTAACTCGGCTATAATCGAGTAAGCGGTGTCTACGCCAATTAAGAAGAAGAAGTCCCTCAGTTTTTAAGATATCGTTTTGAAATTTTGCAAACGTCATTTTCTCTTCAAGAAGCTGCTCATTTGTCGGAACTGCCGATATCGGATGACTATAACATATAGCTGTCATACAAACTGAACGATCGGAATCAAGTTCTTGTATGGAAAACTTTTGCATTTGACAAGATATATTCACGAAATTTGGTATATATTATTTTCTAAAGCAACAATGTAATCTCCGAAGAAATTGTTCAGATCGGATTACTATAGCATATACATAGCTTCCATATAAACTGAACACATAGTTACTAAAAGAAATGCACCTGTGAAGGGTATATTAGCTTCGGTGCAACCGAAGTTAACGTTTTTTCTTGTTTTTACCACAAATTGCCTTGAAAAAATTAGTTGTAATTGTATGTATGTATTAATGTAATTATCCTATTATTTTTTTTTTTCAAAACACACGTTAACTATCATTTATTGATGTGTATAATTGCTTTAATGAAAATATTGACTGAACGACCTGGGGCAATAATTACTCCATAAGGGTCTGGAAAGATCTCTAGTGATACGGAATTAAGAATTACTTTATAGAACTCATAACCACTACTTCCTCTTTGTTCATCAGGTTCGGTAATTATGTAATCCCACTTTTCGACGATTTAACATTTCAAGCTCGGACAAGCGATTTTTTGTGATTGGACTGTTTAGCGTCACAGTCAAGGTAAGGTCCAGGTACATATAAGATGAGACATTTTCAAGGTTAAGCAAAACTGCATACAACGTGACGACAAATTTATATGAAATCGTATCTTGTAAATAAAAACCGAGTATTTTTACTAAGACTTCTAATTTCAATGCAATTGTGGACTGAAAAAAATTCGTGTTCGTTAACTTTTTTGTTTTTGTAGACACTAACGACTATAGCTAATCATTTAGATGGTGATATTTAAGATTTTTATTTGGTAATGTAAAGTTTTACCAAATCTGAGCTCAACTAGTAACTAACTAGTAAGTTAATAAACCAGATATAATTTTAATAATTATATTTTTAGGCAAAATAACTAAAAAAAATAAAATTTGGTACTGATTTTTGTTTTTACATACATACCGGTATACATTCTCCAATTTCTGGCGCAAAATGAACCTTTATAATGCAGAATTAATGACGAAGAACTTTATGCGACAAAAGCTTATTGTTTTAGCATTATAACAGTGTGCTTATAGACTCCCTTTTGCGCGAGCTGAAGAAAAACTTTCTATTGACTTTGATGCACAAATTGATGTAACAAATTTGCGGCAGGATTTGAAGAGATTTGGAATATGCACTTGTCAACATAAACTCGTGCCGGTCGCCGTAGTAGCAGCGTAAAAGGAAATGCCGTTGGTGTTCCGCTCCACCATGCCAGCCACACCGTCCCTTGCATCAACCGACTGCCACCGGGCAATTTGTAGTCGTTCGTTCTTGCAGGATTTATCTGTTGAAATCAAATTTATTCGAAATGCAATTTTCTTCTTCAAAAGACTTGCAAAGCGAATGCGAAGAGAAAAACTTTACATTTTGAAGTGAATTTCTGGACATTAGTGCGCTCAAACGTAAATCGTAAATAACTTTGTATAGCAATGTGGGGCGGACAAGTAGCAGCGAGTGCACGTGACGCGGCCGAGCAGGTTGACCAGGCGCACGGTTGGCGAGGCGAAGCGGGGGCTGGTTTGGTAATGCCAAATGCTGCATTAGCAAGCATTGAACTTGTAATGGGCGCTTGTTATTCTTGCAAAACTTTTCGCTTCGCCTTCACAATAAAATTTGCAAATCGAAGTGCTCACAGTGCTGCAAATGCAAATATGCCGTTATGCAAAGGAGTAAACTAACAACAACAAACACAGCTACCAACAAAAGCATAAAAAAATCGAAAATGTGACCAATAAAAAGCGTTTCTAAATGGCAATGCAAGTTGTGAAGGAACCGAGCTGCAAATGGTTCATTATATGCGCCAACGGACGGTTTTATGGCCGCGCTTTTCACTTGTGGCTTTGTGTGTGTGCGTGCGTGCGTGGCGAACCAGACCTTATTCACGCCATTCGATTTGGGTCAACGCGCTGAAAAAATATTCTGAAACAATGACTACTTTATTGCTTTCTGCACCGCCCTAATGGCGCAAAGTATATCAGCTTGCAGCTTGATACTTTAATCCCCCGAATAGCCTGTTGCTGCGCCCCGCCACACACGCGTGCAGTTTGTTTGTGTCAGCTGGAAGTGTACAGGAAAATTTAATGAAAAACCAATTTATTTGTTGCGCATGCGCCAAAACACACTGTGCGCTCTCAGCTGGCGCTCTCTTACTGGAAATCACAGCGGTGCTGTTGGGTCACAGTTCGCTCTTAAAGTTCGCATTGTGCAACATCAGCTGTGCCACGCCGTGCAGCCAACGAGCATGCTTTGTGTGTGTCTGTTGGTGTGTGTATTGGTTTTGGGACAACAAAAGGCGCTGCTGTTGTTGCCTGCTAACGGTGACAACCGGCGTTTGTTTGTTGGTACTTTGCACTGCTATTTGGCTGGGCCGATGGGAGCTTTTGGGACACAATTGCTGGTTGTTCGTGCTGCGCCGTTCTTTAAGACGCTCCATCATATATTCGGGGATTGAGGCGCATTTTTATTGGTACCTAATGCAGTTTTCAAGGATATGCTTTAAGCAGATTTATACGAAGCAAAGTACGTGAATGGCATTAAAATTGAATAACTTGCATACCAATGCACGCATATGGTGAATATATACATATATACATAATGTATATTGAGCGCAATTTGGCTAATGGTCAATGGTAAATATGTATGTGTGCATATAGTGTTATCAGCGTGCTTGATTGCATTTAAATTCATTAAAATTTTAAAGACGCGCTGCATTTTCGGAAAATAACAATTTGTAGCCATGAATGTAAAATTATGTAAGAATTAATTAAAATTTCTTCGCATATAAGTACATATGTATATATGTATGAGAATTTGGTTTAAATATCATTTCGCCTAATATTAGTTGTCTTCTTCACCATACACTCGCTGTATGAATCTTTAACTGAATCAAATGTGTATATAATAATGTTTTTTTGTAGACTGACCACCTAATTGCGAATGTCGACTGATAGTAGAATACGAACTGGTCCGTTGATGTAGTCGATTGAGTCGCTTATAACGGATGGTGCAAGTAGAGGTACGTTTTTTAATAGCCGCTTTTGAAGGCTTATTTTTGTTCGTGTTAGTTCTGCTTTCTCCAGACTGGACAAGGAAGCAAAACAGATGGGTCTGGCAGTGAACGAGAGCAAGACGAAATATCTCCTGTCATCAAACAAACAGTCGTCGCACTTGCGACTTGGAACCAGCGTAAACACCACCAACAATGTCAGCCTGGAAATCCAACGCAGGATAACTCTTGCCAACAGGTGCTATTTCGGACTGAGTAAGCAATTGAGAAGCAAAGCACTATCTCGACGAACAAAAACCAAACTCTATAAGTCACTCATAATTCCCGTCCTGCTATATGGTGCAGAGGCTTGGACGATGACAACAACTGATGAGTCGTGTTGTTAACTCGGCTATAATCGCGTAAGCGGTGTTTACGCCAATTAAGAAGATGTCAACAAGCAAAAATGCTATATTTGAGACGAAGAGCAATGTGAAAAGATTCAAGAGTTATCATTTCATGCTGAAATAACAACGGTTTGGTATGGCTTGTGGTCTGCTGAAATCACCGGTCCATATTTCTTCAAAAATAATTCCAGTCACAGTCACCGTTATAGCGCTATGATAACCGACTCTTTGATGTCTGATATTGAAGCTCGTGATTTCGGCGCCATTTGCTTTCAACAAGCGGGCGCCACTTCTCACACATCGCAACAGTCAATGGATTTATTGAGAGAACATTTTGGGGAGCAGATAATTTCACGATTGGCCACCAAAAATATTTTTCTTAATTTGTCTTTAAAAAAATAGGAAACCTTGAAATGGATCAAACTTTATTTTATTTTTCTTTTGTACAACTTGATCGAATTGTGAATTGTGAATGGTAAACCGCTGTTTCATAGTTTGTTTACATGTGTATGTGTCAATTTTAAATATCTTAATGGCTTTATGTATTAGAAGATTGTATTTAAAAAAATAAGAAGTTGAATAAAGTTGAATAGTGGTTTGAAGATGACAATTAGGTGGAAAGTATTAGCTTAACCAAGTTAGACAAGTTAAAGGGAGGTCGAGATATGGTTTTGTTTATATATTTTATTTAAGCAATTAGCTGAAATTGTACGTATCATGAAAATGTTGTTTAAAAACTTTCGCTTGTGACAAGGCTAGTGGTAAGAATTAGATCGATTACAACGATATTATAGTTATATCATTAATTTATTATTATAGATATCATTAAAAGAAATTAATAACTAAATAACCTCTTTTGATTTATAGCAGCATTCCGATTTTGCTAATATTTTGAACGGACTGTGTTTCAGGTTTTTACTGTTTTTAATTTAATCCCGAATCGAAATGTCTTGCTCATCAGTGTGTCCCACCACTTCTTCGTTTCAAATTACCACTTATTTTATCGTGAACTTTATTTCTGATGTCTAGTGACTATTACGCAGTTTGTTACGATTGAATAGCTGTGAAAAAATAAACGTATGAAATGTACTCACAGTCGATGATTTAACGACAATAGTAGCGACGGTAATTATTTAGTAGTCATTTATCTACTGCTAGCAGACATTCGCAATAGAGCTGCGAAACATAGTTATTTGAAAGAAAACCTTCTCTTGATTAATGCTTCAGTTAGTGAATGATGCAAAATCGTGTATCGAATACGTAGCTGACACGGCCTATCTTATGAAAGCGCAATGCAACCACCGCTTCTACCATCCGTCACGTGATATCCGCGAAATTTGCAGTTTTCCCCATAAAAATCAAGTCAGCTGATTGCTCTCATACAACTCTGTTAGAGTGGTTCGATATTTTGTAGTAATTAAAAAATAAACTTAAATATATCTGACATAGTCTTAAACTAACGCAAAATACAGACGAATACAATTATTCAAAAATACACCCTGTTAATAAAGTAACGCGAATTTTTAAATAAAATGAAATTTTTTCCATTATCACCCAAATTTATTTTATCGCCTTCAAAGTAACATCCATTTGAAGCGATGCACATGTGCCAACGTTTCTTCCAATTCTCAAAACATTTTTTATAGGCACTTTCCGGGTTGGCCTTCAGCTCTCGCGTCGAATTTGTTTTGATGTCTTCAATTGAGTCGAAGCGTGTTCCGCGAAGTGAATACTTCAGTGCGGAGAATAAGAAAAAGTCACAGGACGCCATATTAGGTGAATACGGTGCGTGCTCAATGATGTTTGTTGAGTGTTTGGCCAAAAATTCATTCACAATAATGGCTTTGTGCGATGATGCGTTATCATGATGAAGAATCCACGAATTGTTGGCCCACAAACTGGATGAGATCGGATGATAATCCCATACACTCCTTGTATAACCGTACTGTAAAAACTACTAAAAGCACAATAAATCAATAACTTAATACGCCAGAGACATTCAATTTTACCTCTGATATGCTATAAGAGGGCCTTATGGGTGCCAGTGTCAAAATTGGACGATGGATGTGGCATTGCCCACTTTTAAGTGAAAACTCGAAACCCGCTCAACCTATTTCAACCAAATTCGGTACATGACATTCCTCTGACATTTTTATGTGAAAACGGGTGAGATCGGACAACAGCCCTACTAACCATATAACACAATTTTAAATTCTTTTTTTCTGTATTTTTTTCTTTTTTGAAACTTTCACTTTCCAATAAGCAAAACCAACTTTTATTGATATAATATATAAACTCCTGGAACAATTATTATCAAATAAAAATTGTAAAAAATTTGCTACTGCTTCCTAACATGCTTAGAAATTTTTTTTGTAATAATTTCTTGATTTTGATTTAACAGTTTGTATGGCGTTGTGGGGGAAAAGGCGTTTGGAAAATTTCTGAACAACTTCTTACGGTTTGAAATATATAAATGTAAACAAAGAAATTGAAGGACAAACGGATCAACGAACATGGCTGGACTCAGCTCCGAGTTTCTTTCTAGGTATCATAATTTTTGTAGTATACGTATCATACCTTTGGACAAATAATATTTCTAATCAAAAATAAACATGAAAGAAAGAAATATTTTTTCTATAAATTGCTTGGCAGTCTGGTTTACAACTTCCATATCATGAAACTTACTTATTTTGTAATACAGAAAATTTAAAAATGGTTCATTAATGAGGCGTACGAGTATCCACAACAAAGTAAAATGCAAACTTGCTTCCTGGAAGGCTTAAAACGGCTTTCCAACGGCAATTAAAGCACACCTTGAAGTTTCTTAGAAAGCAGATGGTATAAAAATGGGCTTAAGATTATGCCTTTCTGAAAAAAAAACAAAAAATTCAATGAAAAAATTGTCTGTATTTGAAACGTCCGATAATATATTTCAGAGCTCCTTGTAGTACATATCTTATTTATTGGTTCGTCAATTTTTCATGCAATGAAATTTAAATTTTTATTTCTAAACGTAGCGTCAATATATATTTAGATATATTTCCAATACCATACACACACACGCACAAACACATGTTCAACAGTAATTCAATATTCAGAACCTTTCTCAACTTTTTCCGGCCGCAATAAACATGAGCGAAAACTAATAATCATCCTGCTGCAGGTACGAATTTCGGGAACCATTAATCAATGTGCCAGGCCACCTTCGAGACTGGATAGTCATCCGCCATTTGCCTAAATTTTCAATGTAAAGTTTGCGCAAATGACATTTTTTATTTGCCGGCATTCGGATGCCAGCACGTGTGAGGGCTGGAATTTATGGCTTGACCTTTGCGTGAATTCAAATGAAACTCCAAAATCGATGCACACCCACACACATGCGCTGAAATATTTGTTCGACTTTGGAAGTTTCCACCACGAAATGCGCCTGCAGAAGGTATTTGTGACAATAAGCCCTTTATTAATACTTGAATGAGAAAGTGGAGTTTGTGCGGAAGTTAAATTTGTCAATTGAGACTAAGGTAAATTTACTTCTCTTGGCAAAGTGGCCGCTTATAGGCTTTCGAATTTCGTATAATTTTGAACTTCAACAATTGTAAATATTTGTGAGCTTTGAGAAAGGTGCAATTGTTTTCAAAAGTTTAAATTGCATGCTGAAACTAGGCGTTGCGTAACTGCTTTCAATATAGACTAAGTTTTCCGAGTTGTTGTGGAATGATGAAGAGAAAATTTTGAAAATGATTCTAATTTAAAATTCAGATTAAATTTTATCCGCTAAAATAATTAAAAAGAAACTACCGAAGCATGTCCATTCGTTTCTATCACATTTGGAAATAAGATCGAACGATATGTATTGATATCGAAATATTATTTCATCGGAATGTCAACAATATATTTATTTTCTTCTTTATTAGCGTAGCCATCTCTTACGCGGTAATAGCCGAGTTAACAACAGCGCTTCAAACGATTTTCCTTTTTGCTGTTTAATTGGAGATTCCAAGTGAAGGCAGGTCCTTCTCCATCTGGTCTTTCCAAAAGGAGTGGGAGTCTTCCTCTTCCTCTGCTTCCCTTGGCGGGTACTGCAACGAATACTCACAGATCTGGAGTGTTTTCACCCATTTGGACGACATGATCTAGCCAGTGAAGCCACTGTGTCTTAATTCACTGAACTATGTCAATGTCGTTGTATATCTCGTACATCGTTCCATCGTCTGTGATATTCGCCGTTGCCCATGCGCAAAGAACCATAAGTCCTCCGCAGAAACTTGGTTTGGCTGAAACCTAGTTTGGTATGGAACAGCTCGGAGAGGTTCTTTCCGATCCTGATGGAGCTTTTGCAATTGCTCAATATCAGCTTACTCCGTATTAGTTAGCGGCAGAAGACAGTTCCTGTTCGGACTGTAAAAAACAGCTTTGAAATCGACGAAGATGTGGTGTGAGTTTGTCGGTCCTTTGTTCACGGTTGCTTTCAAAGATTTGGCGAATGGTGAATATCTATTCAGTTGTTAATTTTTCAGGCCTAAAACCACACTGATAATGTCCAATCAGTTTGTTGACGGTGCGCTTTAATCTTGCACACAGTACGGTCGATAGAATCTTATATTCGATGTAGGCTTGTCCCACGGTAGTTGACGTAGATTGTGGGAACTCCCTCTTTGTTGATTGGGCAGAGCACACCTAAGTTCCAATCGTCGGACTTGCCTTCGTCCGACCATGTTCTACAAAGAAGGTGATGCAGGTTTTTTATCAGTTCTTCGCCACAGTATTGGAATAGCTCGTCCGGCAATCCGAACTTCTTCATGCTCGGCCAATGGAACGTCTGCTCCATCGTCATCGATTGTGGAATCGGGTTCGCCGTCTCCTGGTGTTATGCTTTCGTTGTCATTCAGAAGGCTGGAGAAGTTTTTCCTCCATAATTTCAGTATGTACTGGACAACAGTTATTAGATCACCTCTGGCAGTTCTACAAGAGTATGCTCCGGTCTAGGAACTTTCTGTTAGTCGCACAGACAGCTTGTCAAGCTCTTCGTACTAACGCATTGTTAAGTTAACTGGAAATTTGTACTTATAAATATTTATTACTTTTTTATATTTTATTTTTTTATTATACTTTAACTCATACATCCTTGTTAACTTTGAATTATTTCTGAAAATGCTGAAACTCATTTTAATTCAGCGCTTCCTCACTTAGTATTTAATAAGCTTAAAATTTATTTCCAGCAAGCGGGTGTACGATATGCTGTCAACCCAGCTGCTTGGGCGACAACTTGAGTAGCGACAAATTCACTTGGCTTAAGTTGGTCAGAGCGGTACATGATGTGACGCCACATGGAAGTCCTTCGGCGAATGAGCAGATCCGGCAGACAAATGACAGTCTTCATTCAGTTGCACTCATATTTGCATTTGCCAAAATGCAGTCAACTTAATTTTCGACGAACATGCACTTTATATTTGCTAGGTTATAGGGCACAGCCTGGCACTGACAAGAGCAGTAATGAAACCGCTGCTGCGTGGAAAAGACGGCACAGACGTCTAAATGGTAAGTCGACAAATTCAAGCTAAGCGCTCCAAATGCGTATAAAGAGGGCCGGTGACAGCTACAGCATCGTGTCATGCAATTGCTTAGCGAACAATGGGCTAATACGAATTGGATACATGAGCTACTGGCTGCCAGCTGCCGCCACTACTTGCCAACGTGGCAGCCCTGCCAGTGCGGTTGCCTGTCCCTTACATTTTTGCTGGCATTTTTTTATGCGTTCTCCCTTTTTGTTTGCCATTTTTCATCATTCTTCTAGTTTGCTATTGTAATTTCACATCTTTGTAATAAAATTTCTATGAAAAACGTTGCAGACGTGCATTCGCATATGTTGGCTTTGCACCCTGATGTGCACAGTGCTCCTCCTTGCCATATGGTTGCCTGGAACAAATATTCATATAAGTTTACGTACATAAATACCCATATAGTTTTGCATACGCAAAGGAGGCTTTATCCTTGAGGGAAAAGTTTTATTAAAAAAAAAATTATTTTCATAAATAGCGAAAGTCTCCGAGAGAGTCCGCATATTTTGAAAATGCTTTTGAACAAAATCGAAAAAATCTTCACGTCAGGGAAGATTTTCTTATCAAAATCAAATATTGTAGTAAGATTCCCTGAAATTGATAAAGCTCTTTGAACCCGGCGCTTCAATTAGACATTCGACGTAGAAGTAGCCCAGAAAACAAAACAAGCCTAAGACATCCCATTAAAAACTCGTCCCCTTGCATCAGCTTGAATAAGATTACGCCTTTCTAAGTCATCTAGCATATTCGCTTAGATTTACACAGCTGTAAAAATGCCCTCCACAAGCTAGTTAATTCCAACGGGGTATGTAAATATGCAATTCTGATCTACAACTACGCAATACAATTTTCCCATACCTTGGTGTATTTGCCTATCTTGCAACAGCATATACATTGCACATATACGTGGATTTGACGTTTACTTTATCTGCATTTTTGCCCGCGCTGTTCGGCTGTTGCAAGTGTAAAACACCCCTCTATTCTTGTTTCGTATTCCCCATTGTAATTTAAGACTCTAGTCGCGAGTTTCGCGTCGTACTCTGCAATACGAGTACAGCAGCAATAGCTGGATAGAATGCAATTTATGCAAAAAACAATTCGATACACAAGCAAACAAAGCTGCGAGAAGATTTACTGCCACCACCAGATGTCGCTGCGTCAATGACAAGCGTATATACATATATTTTATGTTAGGCATATACGTCACCACATATGCTAATTTAGTGACGTTATTAGAAACTCTTCTACTTCAATATCCATAAATTGTATTTGATAGGCTTTGCGCGAAGATTGCACTCGGAAAGAATACCGAGAGGAATTTACCGTAACAATTCATAGCTCTTAAATTTCATTGCCTCTACTCATTAACAGTAGTAATGATAAGTTTTTGAGTTTTTGAATTGAGCGAGTTTATAAAGTAAGGAAGCGCTAAGTTCGGGAGAAATCGGACTATTTCTACTCCTGCAACTTAGCATGATTACAGCAGATTTGGAAAGTGTTGCGATAGAATTCAACATTCATTAGTTATCGAAATCGGAACGGAATACCAACAATTTTAATATCTTTCTATCTTTTACTATACGCCATAAACTAAATTAGTTTTTTAAATATATTATTTCTTCCCGTCAGCGAAAATTATATTAAAATCAACCATAAATAAGAGATATCTGATATAAACTCAACAAATGAGGTTAAATTGAATATATTGAGGCGATAAGCAAAACGTCAGTATCTCAGTATCAAAACTTCGTAATTTATTTTATTAAGCATATGAGTTTTGGACCAAGGTCAAGACCAACATCATTCATATTCAGGCATAAATCATCAATAGAATTTTATAATTTTTAAGAAATCTTGTCCATTTAACACTAAAACATCACATGAACCTAAACGGTTTAAAGGTGGGAAGTCGAAAATCAGTATGTAGGGTATATTGAAGGCAGAAAAGGACTGGGCTGATTGCACAAACTTTTGGCATTACTCAGGTATAATCAAGAATATATTTTCAAGCAATATTATAAGTATATACTTGTGTAACTCATATACTGACCGACATGTTCGGCATAAGGTTTGTTGGAAAATTAATCATAACATGTAGTTCATCTGCGTCATAATTCGTAGACCAGTTTCACATACATATTATCAGCATCATTTAAGTTTGCTTAGATATCTTACATTTTGACAAATATACAATATTGTATAAAGCCTACAGGAAGTTTCGAAAAAATTATTGCTGTATGTTTATTTTACTTATTATTATATGAAAGTACAACATTTGAAGGATACTTAAAAAAAGTTTTATCGAAAAATAGCGAGGAATAACGGATTTATCGTCGATCTCTGCAGGCACCTCGAAAAGAAGTTTTTGTGCGGTGACCAGCCAACAGCACCACTGGATCTTCTGAAACCAAAAAATCAAAATGCTTTCTTTAGTTTATTAGTTTATCTTTCGATTGACGTCGAGTTTTTTTTTTAATTTTTCAATTTTTGGTACATTTTCAAGCCAAAATGACGATTTTAGACGAAAAAATCGACCTATTTGTTATTGTAAAATAGTTAGTAATTAAAATTTTTGGAAAAACTCGACGTCATTCGAGAGCTAAATATATATGTAGAATATTTGTACAAAATTTCAAAACGATCGATGTAGTAGTTTTTTCTGTAGGCTGGTCACCGACTTTAGAAATGACATATTTAGGAAAATCGATTCAAAGTTTTGTACACTCAACGCAGGGAGCTGGAAGGCACGCAAACCTAAGTTAGAGATACCGTTATTCAACCTGCTGTAACTCCGTTAGTTTTTCTCCGAATGACCTAAAACTTTAACACAATCTTCTTGAGATGTTGATGGTCCAGAAAAAAGAAAATAAAAAAAAAATGGGGGAAAAAAAAGTACACCCCCTTGGTCGCGTTGAAGAGTGTGAAACGATGCTTTTCGATTACCAGGGTGTCATGAAACGCAGTATAACTGGTGAGACTTGGATCTATGCTTACGACCTCGAAACAACCGATCAATCGAGCGAATATCGTGCCAAAAGAGAGCCGAGATCAAAAAAATCGCGCCAAAGTCGCTCAAAAATCAAGGTCATGTTGACTGTTTTCTTCGTTTATCGTGGTGTTGTGCATTATGAATTCAACCAACCGGTCAAACAGTCAACAAGGAATATTATTTGAACGATATGCTTCGTTTGCATAACGCTATCCGCCTAAAAAGGCCGGAATTGTGGAAAGACAATTCTTGGTTTTTACACCACGATAATGCACCATCCCATACTGCCCTCGTAATTCGTGATCATTTCGCCAAAAATTCAACCCATATTGTTCCGCAACCACCGTATTCACCTGATCTGGCGCCGTGCGACTTCTGGCTGTTCACCAAGCTCAAAAGACCGCTCCGGGGACACCGTTTTTATACGATAAAGGAGATTCAAGCCGCAGCGAAGACGGAACTGAAGGCCATCCCGGAAAGTGACTACAACCAGTGTTTCGAAGATTGGAAAATCCATTGGCATAAGTGCATTGCATCGGGAGGGGATTGAAGGGGATGAAATTAATTTGGAAGAATAAAGAATTTTCAAAATAAATACAATGTCACCTTATTTTTTGGGCACAGTTTTGGGAATTGTATATCACCTTTTCCTAACAATAGTGAAATTCGGTATGAGAAATGTATAAAATACTTCGCCGAGCCGCATATAGCTAATACATTTTAGTCAGGTTGTCTTTGGGTGAATACGTCGCTTAACGTGGTACTTTCGATTTGATGAAATCGATCCATATGTATATTACCTTAATTATCCAATCACTCATTATTCTGAGTGACTGTAATCGAAAAAGAGTATTCGCGTTAATTTCTGATTTAGATTTATATACACAACTGATTTCCGCGGCTAAAAAAATTTAAAAGCAGAAGATACTTTCCCAATATTAGTGTCTACTGGAATAAAGCTCGAAAATTCAATGAAAAGTGAACTGACATTTACTCTTTCTAATTTCTTTCATTTCTGGTGAATTTTCGAGATGGCTTTCGGCTTTTTCAGATTGTTGAAATTGTTTCCTTTTTATCATGCTCGAAATCACACACATATGTATGAATGTGGTTTTGTATGTAACGGAATGACTTTGCTGTCAATGTCGAATTACGTGCTAAAATTCATTGTCTTATGGTCATTCTGTGGCAAGCAAAGAAGATATTTATTTGTTGTTGCGCAGCAATTTAGCATTTATGCAAGTTTATGTGTGTGTGTGTGTGTGTTTGTATATGTATGTGCTTGAAAGTAGAACTGAGTACCGAGGTAAAGTGATGCAATATTTCAGTTGCAGCATGCCAATTTTGACAAGCAGATGCCACATATGAATGGCTCAAATGCAGAGGGTAGTTGACATGCACAATAAACATTGCAATACGACGCTTTGTTGCAAGTGCAAACAAGATTCATTTGAGTCATTGCAAAGAAAAATGAATTTAACAGCTCTAATGCACACACACTCATACATATGTACTACATAAATACTGCATATGTACATATGGACTTTGGTAAAAGTACCTGAGAAGCTCGGCGTCCCCACTGGCTTATCAGGGCTACGCATGCTTGTGAAGGAGGAAAAAATTCAATTTGAGCTCTTCTGTTGAACGATCTCTTGTCGATGCACTTGTGTGGCTTGCTACACACACACACACATGTGCAGAGCTGTGTGCGTGCGAATTCCAAAGGAGATTGAATGAAATCTAGTTATTTAAATTTTGAGGTAAATTCGGTTGCTTGAGCGACGTCGGCTGTCCGTAAATCATTGCAACAACAAACATGCCTGTGTACTTGCTGCGGTTCATTTCGGCAATATGCAGCAGTCACAACGCCACTCAGCGCCACTCTGCCCAGCCAGCAACAAGCTACTGTGTGGCAATGCAAACAACAGCAACAAAACAACAACAAAAGTGGCATACATATGTATAGCAGCAGCGCAACAACATTGGCAGCGTCAATAGGTAGCAGAGTAGCAGCGATGACAGATGGCAAAATTGAAAGCAGCAGCTGTCGCAGGCTGCAGCGGAGACGATGGGACGCTCGAGAAATCGGTAGCGACTTCTGCATTGATGGATTTTATGTGCAACAAAGGCAACCGACCAACACGCTGTGTGCTGCAACAATGCAATGGCTGACCGTTTGAGGCGGGCGAACACTGTGTGCGAAGTTTGCTGTGCAACTCAACTGCTGCTATCGCATGTCCGGACAGACCTGAGGTCAGTGTGGCGTGTGGCATGCAGTGTGCGGCAATGAGGCGTGCAGCGCACTGACAGTGGCAGACGCCATCTGGGCATGCCAATGCAGCCGCTGTGTCCAATGTGCACTTCTACTTGTTGTTGACTTGACAATGGGTGGCCGACGGTGTTGCCACCCACCCATGGCGTTGCCATCCGCCCACGGACCCATTACGCACAAGTGTGGCAACGGTATGCACCAGTGTATATGCAGTGGACATTAAGTACGAACAAAATTTATACTGGCAACAGACATTTTCGCATATTTCGAGTATTGAAACGCATGTTGCACGCAGCATGTACTTGGGAGGGAGGGAAGCTTTTGCCGCTTGTCAGTCGGTGCGTGTTTCTTTGTAACGACTCGCCACATATTTGCTTATATGCAAGAGTTGTGGCAGTTACCTTCACTGGTTGCACACAGTTTGTTGCCACACACTTACATTCTTTACATACATACATGCGCCTATTTGTTGCTTTCAGCATTGTTGCATGGCTATTGGTTATTATGGTCGTGTCGTGGCTTAGAATGCTCCAGTTACTGCTGTAATAAAGTGTGTTGCAATGTTGACAACTTCAACTTTCAAGGAATTGCAGTTGCCTTGCAACCCATGTTGTTGGCGCTGTTGTCGCAGTTGATGTTGTTAACTTGAATGAGTGAAATGTGAGTGCATAGAAGTGCCGAAAAGCAAACAAATCTTACTCGAAATCACTTTGTGCTGTGCTGTTAGGGGTATACACGTGCTATACTATATTGACGGTGCATTCCAGGACTAACGGACTACGAATTGTTTAATTAATTTCAGTTTTTTGGACGATTGGATATTGCTACTTAAATTAAAAAGCGTTTTAAGGCAGACGAAATATAACTTGGTTGTAGCTGATAACAGTAAACAAATATATTTAGATTTCGAAGTTATACCGTTTAAGTTACGACGCTCGATCTACTACTGAGGAGCAGCACTATCCAGAGGTACACACGGATCAAAAACACCTAAAGGCTTTGGAACAGGCATTGCGAGGCCGCATACCAAACTATTCATACTAATGGGATGCTTTCCGAGCACATTTCATGCAGAAGTCTTTGCTATAAGTCAGTGTGCAGAAATTAAACTCCAACTCTATTAGTAGAGGAGTGTATAGGAAGACTGAACCGCCTATCAATTTGCAACCGTGAGCACCCGATCTGGGTGCCGGGGCATAAAGGGGTAGCCGGCAATGAGCTGGCGGACGAACTAGCCCGCTCAGCCGCAGGTCAAAGTATAATGGGCCTTAACAATTCATTATGGTGAAGTCCCACACCATAAAGGAGTTGCTCCGCATGCAGAGGAGAATGGGGAGAGAACGGCACTGGCAACAGGACTGCGCCACGCCAAGTTACTATTGGGAGGTTACAACCTAGCAAGGTTTAGAGCTATGATCAGCCCCCCCAGAGAAAACTTCCGCCATCTTGTCGCGCGCTATGCTGGGTGCTGCAGCCTCAAGAAACACTTGTTCAACATGGGCATGGTCTCTGGCGCAAACTGCAGGTTTTGCGACATGGAACAGGAAACTCTAGATTCTAAATTGCCCAGCAGTTTGTAGAAGCAAGCTGAAGACCCTAGGATCCATCTACGTGGACAGGATCACATCACCTTCATAGCGCCCAGCAAGGTCTTGAAGTTATTTAGAGTGCTGGAGCCATATGCGATGAAGGACAGGGCACATACGACCTTAGGTCGCAGTGCAAAACCAATTATTTCCTATCTGTCTATCGAATTTTCATCACATTTGGCAATAAATCCAAATGATTCATCAGATTAGAAGTCAGATTCGCTGATTTCAAGAAGTATTTTGAATTTTCTAAAATGCTGCAAATTAAAAACACTTTATTTTTGATTTAAAATCACTGGTAAACACAGTTATTGTCACACCAACAAACAGCGGGAGATGTTCTGTCATGACATTTTCTTAACGCAGAAACGCTATGAAGGGAAATGGAGTGCAGGAATGCTAGCAGATTATTGTTGGAAACTTAAAAAAGACCTTAGAGAAGTCAAATATGCACGAGAATCTTAAGTTTTGTCCTCAATTCGGCACTATTTTTTCTTAATGTCGCTGGGAATTGTACTTTCAAAGAACATATATGTTTTGCTGCCACAAGAAAACCTGAGGCGTGAATTTTTTTCATTCACATTTTATAGTTTAGTAGCTATAGCACACTCAAAATTTTATATAAAGACAAAGAAAAAATTGTGTTAACTAGTGTAGTTAATTTATACCAAAATATTCCAAAATGAGATGGAATTTTATGATGAGAAAATATGTCATTTGTGCCTACAATGGAATGTTTCTCGAATGTGGCTATCAACTTTCAAGCATCTCTGTGTGCTCAGAGACATACCATATGTACATTACATACATATTAATGAAAACGAGTGCTCTTTCCAAATTTTCGGTTGAGTTTTTTGTTGCATTTTGGACTGTGGCCAAGCTTTTATGCAATTTCGAAAGTGAAGTCTTGATGAAAAAACGCCAATGATTATGCTTGTAGTACAACAAGGGGATGGCTGCACTGAATGATAGTTTGCATAAGTTAGGAGTAGGAGGTTTGATACATTTAAATAAGAGGAAGAGAGTTGAATGACCGTCAACTAACGCTTGTTGATTTTAAAGAGTTCTAAAATAATATTTACTTTATTTTGTTTTCAAAAATTTTCCAGGAAATATGTATGTGCCCCGGGGAATTTATTTGTTTAAGTTGAGAAATAATAGGCGGCATCGATTCGCCAATTCTCTGCTAGAAATATTTGGGTACTTCTCTTTTATCAAAACATTTTGAAGCAAAATTAAATCAGACTTAAAGTAATGGGAGCGAATGCGAGTTGAATTCGATGCAAGCGGTTAGATGGCAATTGTAAAAAAATTTTTATACGCTACTAGATCGAACGTTGTGATTCTGGGCTAACTGAGTTAAAACCATAAGGTCAACATGGGAAGAAAACTTCTCGGACTCGTCGATGGTTTTGTCTATTTGCTCATGATATTCTCGTCTTGCTAAACTAATGTTATCATTTATGCCAAAAAGTAATCAAAATATTGGCATACTAGAATGTGGGAACCATTAACTTATTGAGAGATAATACTTTATTATATCTTCTATAGATACAAATCTAAAAAGGGATAATGTCTTTGTATTTCCATTGTTAACATTGAAGAGAATACCAATTCTCAATCTAGAAGGTATGGCAAATTTCTTTCTCGTTCTTGTTGAAAGGGAAGATACCAAATGGTTTCAAGAAATGAGTAAAAATACCAAAGGAAATTAGAACTGTAATATCCTCTGCAAACAATCAAGCGAGATGGATATAAAGGATGATACCTACATATATCGTTGTTAAATTTTTTATAGAGATTAACGTTCGTTACTAAAAATTGAATTATATGATGGAAAGTTCGCAAATATTAATGAATTATTCAATTGAAGATTCCAAGTGTAGTCAGGTCCTTTTCCACCTGGTCTTTCCAATGAAGTGGAGAGCTTCCTTTTGCTCTGCTTCCCCCGGCGGGTACTGCGTCGAATACTTTCAGAGCTGGAGTGTTTTCGTCCATTCGGACGACATGACCTAGCCAACGTAGCCGCTGTCCCTTAATTTACTGAACTAAGTCAATGTCGTCATATTTCTCGTTTCGCTCATCGTTCCATCGTCTGTGATATTCGCCGTTGCCAATGCGCAAAGAACCATAAATCTTCCCCAGAACCTTCCTCTCGAAAATTCGTATTATCCACTCATCAGATGTCGTCATCGAACATGGCTCTGCACCATATAGCAGGACGGGCATGGATGAGTGACTTCTAGAATTTGGTCTTTGTTCGTCCAGAGAGAACTTTACTTCTCGATTGTCTACTCAGTCTGAAGTAGCACCTGTTGGCAAGAATTATTCTGTGTTGGATTTCGAGAATGACGTTTTTGTTGCTAGTAGTGCTGATTCCAAGATAGATTTATCTACGACTTTGAAGTTATGACTGTCAAGAGTGAGGTGTGAGCCAAGTGGCGAGTGCGACAACTGTTTGTTTGATGACAGGTGATGTTTTGTCTTGCCCTCGGTCACTATCAGACCCATACGCTTCTCTTCCTTTACCAGTATGAAGAAAGCAGAACTAACGGCACGGTTGTTGAGGCCGATGATATCGATATCATCGACGTACGCCAGCAATTGAACACACTTAAGATTGCATCTTGTCTATTTAGCTCTGTAGCTCGAATTATATTCTCCAGTAGTAGATTGCAGAAGTCCACCGATATGGAGTCATCTGAAACCTCGCTTGGTATCGAACGACTCGTTGAAGTCCTGTCCGATCCTGATGCATTTTTTGGTATTGTCCAACGTCAGTTTACACAGCCGCATTAGTTTTTCGGGGACTAGTTCGCATTTATAGTGTATGTACTGAAGGGCGAATAGATGAGCCAACGAATAAAGTTTGGTCCCATATCCAACCGAGAGTTGTACACTGATATATTTTTGGTAAAACCGAGCAGAGAAAGTAATATAAAAGTGATTTTCGGACAGTCAAATTTTAATCGCATTATCCTGCCATGCTTTGTTGATCAAATAAAAACTTTGCAATGCCACAAGCAATGGTCATGTAAGTTTACCCTCGAACTCACTTACCTAATATAGTTTTATGGCTTATTCACTGTTCGCCATTTAAAGTGTCATTAGAGTTCGTTACTGTAGGGATTTGGAGCCAATAAAAAGTGCAAGTTGTTGCTGGCGCTGGCTATGTGTGCATATGAGTGTGTATGTGAGTGCGCTTTCCGCTCGTGCTGTTTGCACCTTGGCATTTCGCCAGAAATAATAATATAAATATTTATGTGTGTGTCATTTCCGGGCATGCAACAGTATCAGAAATGGCAAAGAATCAACAGTTGCTTGGCCATTCGCCCATTTTCATCTGAAACCGCCGCCTGCACACGCCGCCGTACGCTTCCGCCACGCCATGCGGTTGGCAGTCAAAAAGTGACAGTTTGGCCTGTTGCTGTGGTAAATGAATTATTTTGCCACCAGCGCATATTTCGCTGTTAATATGCTTGTGAGCAAGCTGGCAGTTGCAGTTGCCAGCAACACATACTCAACTCAACGTGATGCAACAAGTGCAACAAGTGTAATTTAATTGATGGCTTTTAAATATGCACAAAAGGAAGGGAAAGAATTACGAAAAGTTGAAGTTTGCAAACAAATTGCAAGAAATTGTGCTCGGCGCTGAGTGCTGCGACTCGGAACTGTGGCGAATTTGTACAATTGCAATGTGCGATGCAACAATTACAACAATTCTGCAATGTTGACAACTTTGTGACACTTTGGCACTGCGGTTTAAGTTGAACCCATACAAAGCTAACGAACCGTTAGGGCTGCGCTGTGTTTGAGTAACCGCGGCAGGGATTTGCTTGTGTGCGGTGGCTCGCTCCAACAATGTGACATCATTATAGTTTCGTACAGCAGGGTAAGGGTGAGGGAAAGGGAAAAACGTCAACTAGAAAAACTTCAACAAAACCGCAGGAATTCGCCATCGCAGTCCTGACAATGGCAGGAAGCAGCATGACGGCGTGGCCCCTTTACTCGTCTAGACGCTAGACGATTTGACAAGCGCGACATTTGAATTCATCCGTTCATCTCATTTAGATTTTTGGTGAATTTTTTGAATGTCACTGCGAAATTGAATGGAATTGTCAGTGAGCATATTAAATTCAATAGTCTCTGTTTAAAGGTGCAGAACGCTTTCTAAATGCTCACAATCGTTCTTGTCAAATTTATTAAGGCATGTTGTGCGACATAAAGGCTTTCTTTAAGTTTAGTAATAGAAGATTTATAGTTCAACAGTTTCAATTAAGACAAAGAATTACACTGGATGTTTAACTGGAACTAAAGGTTCTTAATAATGCACTTTAAATGGCATCAAGCCGTTTTCTTATAGAAATACTAAGGCTGCCTGGTCTCATAGGGATAACAGGTAACTCTAACTCCATTGAGCTTATAATGAAAGAAACTTTTGTCTCACATTTATTAGAATGGGTGCAGTTCGTCTGAACCGAAATTAATCTAAGGAAGTCTAGTGAAGAATTTCCTCATATGTGTGGAATTTAGGTCGCCATTGTCCCATTATCCTCTACATTGCAAAGCCAAATATGTTTTATGTTCCCTTTTGACTGTCAAAAACCTTCAGATATTCGAGTTAAGTATATGGAATTCAAATAAAACGCTATGATACATTTTTGCAGGCTCTTCATCTATTAAATAGGACTACTAAAAAATTACATAACTTTTTCATTAGTTTGCTAAAGTGATATACATCAACCATATATGGACCGATTTAATGTATGGGTGCCAAAACGATTCGCAGACTTCGGTAGGGCTCCAACCATAGAAGCTGCAACGTGTCGCATGTACCTTTATGTCGGCTGCAATCCGCACTTGAGCGGCGGCAGCACTTGAAGTCATTCTTAAGCTCACACTACTTCCCCTAGTAATCGGTCAGGCAGCCAAACACACACTGCTACAAAAGACAGCAGTAGGGTATGGCAGAGGTAAGGTAATATCTTTCCAGCGGATGAAATAGTGGTGTAATATGATTGATTCTCCCAAGAGACAGTATTACCTAAAAAGTAAAGCAAGAAGTTCAAGTTTACCCTAAGCAGCAAGGATGAATGGAATGATTTCACTTTCGAGCTACGGCAAAGGGATAGATGCTGACAGCTCGGAAACGTCGGAAGGAATTGATGCAGGAGCCGCAGGACCACGCACCAAACTCTCCATACCTATAAGAATTTTTTCGTGAATTTTTCAGGCAGAAGTCTTTGTCAAAAGTCGGTGCATTGAGATATACCTCCAGCGCAACTATCGTAGCGAACGTATAGCCATACTTAGCGTTAGTCAAGCGGCACTTAAAGCAATTTCCTACTATGAGACTAAATCGGTACTGATGCAGGAGTGTAGAGAACGGCTAAATAGCCTAGCGGAACGTAACGATGTGTACCTCATCTGGAAGTCCATTCACAAATGTATAGCCGGGAAAGAAATGGCTGATGAGCTCGCCTACTCCGCAGCATCCACAAAGACGGTAGGACCTGAACACTTCATTGGGGTGGGTCTTCCTATCATAAAGAACCTGTTCCGCAAGGAAGAAGGATTAGAGAAAAGCTCGCACCGGTCGCCACTGCAAGCTGAAGGGGCACTTACACAACATAGGCATAAGCAAGAAGCTAGCGTAAATTGGCGGTTCTGCGATAGGTAGCTCGAAACACCAGAACACCTGCGAATTGGTTTATAAGTAGCCTGCAGCCGCGGGTTAAAGGCCTTTGGATCCATGTTTCCAGATTGGAATCACATTGCTTCGCTAGCACCCAGCAGTATTTTGGACTCTATCCATATGCTGGTGGTAGGTGAGTCTTTGTGATTTAAGATACGGCACAATAGACCTAAGGTCGCGGTGCATTCCTGTCAATCAATAAATGGGTGCCACACAAGTTAACGCAAAAATATTTAATGAATCGCAACAAAATCGATCCATAACTGAAGCGAATTGTTACTGGTGCTCACAAAGAAGTCTCTTCCGACAACGTCAAGCAAAAATTGGTGAGAATGTGTTGTAGTGAGCTGTTGCAAATGGTGGCCAAACTAAGACTGGCGGCTGGTAAAGTTTTGCAATGAGTTAGATGAGATTGCGATAGTATCATACATTATGAGTTGCTCTCCTACGGCCAACTCTGTACTCTATACTGTCAACAATTGGATCATCTTGTCTTGTCTGTTCCATAAGGACGATGTCAGTTCATACATAGATAGGGACTCGGATGAGCTCGTGAGCTTGGTTAAGAGGTTCTTATGACTCAACCTTATAGTATAAGTGTAATTGTTCTTGTCTGTGGTGGATGAATTTGCTGGTGTGTTGTCGTTGTTCCTGTCTGTGGTGAATGATTTTGGTGGTGGAAAATTCGCCTCATGGAAAGCTTCTGAAAATCGAATTTGTATGAAAGTGGCATTATGACAAAACGATAAAAACAAATCGAAAAATATTATAGAAAAATTTAAAGATTTATTTTTACTAACCTATATGAAATCTGTTACTAGAAAGATGCCTTTAGCAGTCCTTTGGGGAGCTTCGTCTCGGAAATGAGACATAGAACCCTACCTATCTAGAAGTCAAGTTAAAATATGCAAGTGAGACTGTGTTCTGCTGACGAAATAACGAAAATTGTGAGTTCTTGAATTAGCAGCGAATGGAGTATTAAGCACAACTAACGTAAGGGTAATCTGGCCTGTTTTTTGAAATTTGTTTTTCATAGAAATTTTTGTTCTACAGCAGAACTTTTTATTTTAAATTTTTCTCACGTTTTTTTACATAAATTTTGTCATAACATTGTCAATAAATTATAAAAAATATAGGGACGATAGCCAGGCGTTTTTTGAACATTTCAATAAAAAAATTAAGAAAATCGGTTGAGTAGTTCGACCGGAATAGTGTCCGCCAGTTTAAAAAAGTGTGTTTTGAGAAAAACGCGTTAAAAGTTTGAGATGTGCACTCCGAGCGCTCTAAACGACGAGCCGACGACGAGTATTATTCTTTTTGGGCCTTTTTCGAAACCTTCCAATGGTAAAGTGGGTTTCTACATTAAGTCTAACGGTATATGGGAACAGAAAATGCAAAAAAAAATTAAATTTTGAAAAAAATTAATCTACTGACCCCTTAATTTGCTTGAACGAAATGTAACCATCAACTAGACGGCAACCACCAACCGTTATCTACTTTAAAGACCTGCACGGCTGGCGAGCCACTTAAATAACGGCAAAAGTAAAGAGTATGTATAAAGAATACGCGAACGCGCTGTACGCTGCTAAGAAAAACGTATGTATAATGCGCATTTAAAATTCGAGCGCACAAAAAAAACTTGAATAAAAAGAAAGAAGAGCGAGTGAAAGAAATTTCAACAATCTTTGATATTAAAATTCGCCAGTTTACTTTTCATTTGGTTGCATTGCGTAGTTTTGCATTACGCGTCAGCGTTTCTTATTTCCTTTCACTAGGCGTGTAGCGGGCTTATGCCTCGCTCAAAGATGTGTGTGTGGCGTGTGCGTATGTGTGTGTGGGTGTGAAAAACATTTATTGAAATTCCTTCTGCTATCACTACGATTTGCCTGCCACCTTTTCGCTCCTTTTCTCATTCAACATCATCACAGCGTTTGCATTCTTTTATTCCTTTCGTGCGTCATTTACTCGACGCCCACTTGATTTAGCAAGACTGTTGCAGTGCCAGCGCCGCCCGCATCATTGCAACACAGCCTCGCACTCGCGCTCGCACCGTTGCATCCGCGTCTATCCGGACGGAGCGTTGTAACGGTGGCAGCGTCGTTGGTAACGGCAGTCAAACGCAGATCCTTAAGTGTGTTCTTAAGCTGAAAAGCGTCACTGACGATGCCAATGCTTGATGCTTGGCGCACTCTGTGGCGGCGGCTGGTGGCTCGGGTCGGGTCGGGCTGGAAATCCCGCAATTTGCAACATGATTGCAACGCCCGAATAAATCATTGCCATTGGAAGCGAGGAAACGAGAAAACGAACAGCCTGCATTGTTCCTTTTATTTTAATATTTAAAGAAAATGATGGCAGAACGTTGCCGCCGCGTTCAATGAAGTGCACTGAGTGGTAGTTGTGGCCTGAAGAGAGTCAAGTCGCGGATGTGAGGCGTACTGACGTGTGGCCTGCCACTGGCAGGTACTGTGGCCTATCGGTTAAATTCCTTGGTTAAGTGCTAATTCAACGCAAATTGTGTTAAGCAACGTCAATTTGGGACCGATGGTTTGAAATTTCAAAGGATATCAGATTTTTAGTTCACTGGAAAGGTTTTTATGAGTTTTTCGCTCGTTAGTCGTTTAGAGTTACAAAATATTGCTAAGCTCGAAAGATTTTTATGAGTTTTAGGTTCGCTAGCCGTATAGAGACACAAGATCCTGCTAAACTCGGCGCTGTTGCAATATGGAAACTTTGTAACCTGGACTCCTCGAACCACAGGAATGTGTAAGCCTTAGCTAAAGCAAATGAAACGACCGAAATTTGAGAATCTCTTACAGTCAGATAGTTCCAAACTGATGGCTCTCTATTACTAAACGCCCTAGTTAAGATGTTAAAAAGAAGTATATAAAACCTCGCGACCGCCATCATGCCATTAAATTTTATTGGGGAGGATGTGCCGAAAATGGGCTTACCATTACAATCACGCTTGTTGCAGTTATGTCTTCTCGAGGGAAAATCAAATACAGATTCTTCGGCGAATTGGTTACTTTCCGAAGATTCATCATATTAAGGAGTTGGGTTGCGGCTTAAAAACCTGCCATCAACCAACCAACCAAGATTTCCGTAAGGGTTTTTGAAAAATATTTTTTTGGCTGGATCACAATCTTATTTAGGCCACTGTTCTCTATCTACTTGTATACTATATGTAATGATAAAATATTATCGTTGAGTAAAGTGAAAATGCAACGGATTTTTCATTGTTCTTTGGTGTTGGTAATTGTCAGCCACATGTCTGGTAGATGAAAGGAATTGCGATTGCGATTATCTTTAAACAAAAGAATAAATTAAAAAAAACTGACAAATTTCCGTAAATCCTTTTGATTGGCTTTAATAAAAGCGGAAATCTCGTTTGAAAATATGGCAGGCGAAAGTGAATGCTGCGGTTCATTAAAGACCCGAGTGCAATGAATAAACCAACACTACATTGTTGGTGAAAGAGCGGATACTAGGCGCGAATATGTATCTTTTTATGAAGGCGTTATATGTATTGGCAGACACAACGGCTACGCTGGCTAGGTCATGTCATCAGAATGGATGAAAGTCCTCCAGCTCTGAGAGTATGCGCGGTTGTACTCGTCAGGGAAGCAGAAGAAGGGGAAGACCGTCAACACCACTGATGACACTTAACGTCATTTTATACATACATATCATCCATGGACATATCTGGCAGCTGCATTGCTGTGAAGGAGGTTATTGAACTCCGGAAAACTAGACACATTAGGGGTCCCAGAGAGCAACATTCCGAAAGACGCTCTCAATTCGTTTGCATCACTTGATAACTGCTCCGCAGAACCCACTCCTAGTGGATATAGTCGCTGAAGAAGAGGTACTGTGAGCTGTTTCACGGATGGATCGAAGGTTATGTGGAAGCTTGGAGTGGGATTCTTCTGTCGGGAGCTTTGAATTAATTTTTGTTTTAGACTGTCAGACAATGTCGTGTCCATCAATCAGAAGTAGCAGAAATCAGTGTAACAACAGATATACTTTTTCGAACAGCGATTTCTTTTACTTGTAGAGAGGTTACTCCACTCCGATAACAGAGCTGAAATACTGGCTTTGAGCTCGGTGACAGCTCAAGGTTAGTCAAGGACTGCAAGAGCTCACTTGCAGCTACTTACTACTAATATTAAACTTTGCCACGAGCTGAGCAACCGTTGGCCAATAGCCAGTACTTGTGGGATTCATTAACTTGCCAACTCTTAGCAAAGCTCACATAGTCGTACGGATAGACGTCCTAACTGGACACTGTTCAATTGGGATTCACGCGGTAAAACCAAAGATTTTAGAGAAGGCAACTTCTCAAATTTGCAATGAGTAAGATGAGGTGCAAACAGACATATGTATACTTTCTCCTCCACTGTCCCGCTTTCGACAGACTTAGGTTGAACCATCTTCGTTGCCATACTTTTTATTACTAGTACCGCGAATAGGTGGTTTGTTGTTGTTGTAGCGGCATAATTCTGTCTAGTTGACAGTGCTTAGCCGGTTAAAAAATTCGGATCGGTTCCGATTATGTAGACCCCACTGACGTGGGAATGGCCCTATAGGCTGGTCTTCTTCATGAGAAATCTGCGTATTTATCTAACCTAACCCAATCTAGATGAAAGCTCTAAACTGCTGTTTTCTTTGATAGATCTTTAACGGATCAAAACAAATTATGACAAATCGTGAGCAAGTCTGGCATCAAGCCGACTGTATACTTAATTTAATTGCTGATTCAAGAATCCTCTGCATATGTAGGTAGGTAGACTGACTTAAAATTCACAAGATAGCCTCCGCTATCAAAATCATAACACACCAGGGTGTTGCTTTTATATCCACAAATCCCATCCTTTACTTGCTTTTGTTCACCCATTTTTGCTCATCCTAAAAATCTTTCCTCTTCTCTCCATTCTAAAAAATACTTTTGTGTCAGATTTCAAGGTTCGTAAGAAACTTGAATGAGCCGGTTATTAAAAATAATTGTTTTCTTTCTATTTTGCTATTTGCATTCTGCGTTTTGTACGGCTCATTAAACTTAACCTTTTGCTATCATTGACTTGCCATTGAGAAGCCGTGCGCGCACAAATGTATGCTACATTTATGCCAGCATTGTGCTTTGTAGGCTTGTGGATGCGTATGTTTGCAGAAAGATATTAAGGCAATGTATTTAAGTACTGCCAGCTTAATTATTTTCATTTATATATATACAAGTAAATACATATGTGTATGGGTGTGTAATTTTGCTCGTTTGTATATAATTAGATTACCGTTTTTTGTGTAAGACGCGCGTGTGTTCAGAACAGATTTGGTTAAAAATTCTGCTTCAAGCTGTGCTGCTGGAGCATTTATAAGACTCTATATATACTTGTATATCTATATATACTACGTATATATGTATGAAACCGGAGCATTGATGTGCTTGTGTGTTTGTGTGTGTTTTTTCATTGTGGTTTCAGTTTCAGTTTACTTGTGCGCATAATTCTTTACCCCGTTATATTATGAGCAGAAACAGCTGCCTTTACCCGTTTTTTTTAATTTTTTAGAAGCAATTTTTTTTCCAAAATTTTTCGTGGAAGAGAACCGCACAGAGGTTGTTGAACTTCAGACGGTGGTTTTCGGTCAGAAATAAATGAACTGTTTGAACTTTCAAGACACAGAATGGTGGCTTTTGTATATAATTTTAGCGGGGAAAAATTACTGCAATAAATAATAATAAAGGACCATGAATGTAGGATGGAGCCATGTGTAGAAGTTCAGGAAAGTTCACTGAGCGCCATTTGCTTCCGAGTGGCCAGAAACCATTCTTTTACATACGGTTCAAGCAGCTCACGACTTCCGGTCTTAGACCAAGTAAGCTCTGGGTAGCCAAGCAACATCCGTTTAAAGGCGAGCTATAGTTAGAAGGCGAATCATCTCTTGCCAGGATTGTGCGTTCATTTTGGGATCCGTCATGTAAAAAGCACACCTCAAAGCAGTCTCGGACCTCTCTTTTGATGGCGACCACTGCAAGCGTGCTGAAGATTACGATTTAAGGGCATGCACCTGAAATGTCCGGTCCCTTAATTGGGAAAGTGTCCCTTCCCAGCTGGAAGATGTTTTCGTAAAAGCATAGGCTGACATCACCGCCGCCTAGAAGTGCGATGGAGGCGAGAAGAGCTGAGGCGAGTAGGTCCTTGTGGCATTTACTACAGTGGCCATATAAACGAGCTCAAATTCGGTTGGGATTCATCGCTGACTCCTGATGTTCACTCCGGCGGATGAACGTCTAACTACAAGCCGCAACAAAGCGAAGAGCTCTGATGTTTTCTCTGGGTGTCACGAATTTCTTGGTGTACTTAAAAAATAAAGTATACTCAAACATTTCGTGGCTATACCTTTCTAAGTATGGGAAATATTTTTTTCAAACCATTTTCCTGATTAAATTGTAATTCTCGGAGCATTTTTTGTAACATTTTTCCAAATTATTATACAAAATATTCCTAATTTTTTAAAGTATTTTTCTCTGTCACTTTCCATTCTTTTACAGAATTTTCACACTGCCGATATTTGCTGCTCATTTTGCGCTTTTTATTTCGCGCTCTCTATAACGGTTAATTAACTCACTCATATAGCCGTGAATGCGGTCAAAGTGCAATTAATGGCAGCGAAATTCATAAAATTCATTTGTGAATTGTTCGTGGGTGTGTATGTGTGTGGGTATATGTGTGGGTATCGCTTGTGATAGATACCCTTCTTGCTCTTTGCTGCCGTGTCTAGGCGCGACATGAACTGTCGGCAATTTCGGTTGCACACAACTGTTACCTTGTTTATGTTTCACAAGGCGCGCTCACACTCCTCGTTTCGGCAGCGGCATGCGCAATAATTTGCATACAGCCTGCTCCAGGTGTTACTTGCGGCAGGAGTGGCGGCAGCAGGCACGCGGCGGCCGTGTTATTTATGCAGGTGAATTTTTTTAAATATGCAGCTGTGTTGCATTACGCAGCGTATGTGGCATGTGCAACACTACGACGCGTGGCGGTGTAAGTCAACCAGAAATCGCGGTCGCGTCGGTCGTTCGCTGCAGCCACCGGTGCGTATACGCAATATTTTTGCATTGCTGTTGGTTGTGTGTGTGTGTTTATTCCTTCGCAAGCACATGCATTATTGCTACTTTGATTTTTACAACAACATTTTTAGTTTGTTTTTATTATCAGTCACCGCCGCGGGCAAACCGGTTTGTGTTGCCACATTTGCAGCGCGCACACACCACTGCAGGTGCATGCCTCACCATGCGGCAAGCTACGAGTGTGTGTCTTATACTATATAGTCTTTCATATATACTCACTTTGCATATTTATGTGCGTGTATTTGCATTTGTGGGGAGTTTTCGCATGGTTGCCTTTTTTTACTTTGGCAAAGCTTAATTTTTATGCAAACAACAACAGTATGTCGCACACAAACGCAAAGAGTTTTATTCAAAATAATCACACACACATATATCTACATGTTTACAGGCGCTCGCAGCGCTCCCCGTAACGATGCTTGGCTTACCGCACGCTTAATATTAATAACGGCGGCGACGGCAAAAGCTATCCATTTCCAGCTGAACTTTTAATTCTCATAAACGGCAGCGAAAACTTTTTCATTTATTACCAACAACTAATTGTTGTTGTCGTAATTTTGCGTGGTTGTATGTTTAGCATACGAATGCCAGCGAGCGCTCTCCAACTCGATGTCGGTGGCAGTTGTCATTGCCACATTAAAAAGTCAAGCGCATAAATATTGAAGTTTTTGAGGTTCAAGTTAGATTAATTTCAACAAAAAACAAAAACAATTGTAAGCTGTCGTAATTATTAAAAAACAAAAAAAAACAAGAAAAAACGTTAACTTCGGCTGCACCGAAGCTAATATACCCTTCACATATTACATTGGTGCCTTAGGAAATAATTTATACCAAATTTTGTAAATATATCTTGTCAAATGTGAAAGTTTTCCATACAAGAACTTGATTCCGATCGTTCAGTTTATATGGCAGCTATATGTTATAGTGGTCCGATATCGGCCGTTCCGACAAATGAGCAGCTTCTTGAAGAGAAAATGACGTTTGCAAAATTTCAAAAGGATATCTTAAAAACTGAGGGACTAGTTTGTATATATACAGAGAGACGGACAGACAGACGGACATGGCTAAATCGACTCAGCTCAACATACTGATCATTTATATATATACTTTATAGGGTCTCCGACGCTTCCTTCTAGGTGTTACAAACTTCGTGACAAACTTAATATACCCTGTTCAGGGTATAAAAACGTTAACTTCGGCTGCACCGAAGCTAATATACCATTCACAGGTGTATTTATTTTAGTGACTATGTGTTCCATATGTATGGAAGCTATATGCTATAGTAATCCGATCTGAACAATTTTTTCGGAGATTATGTTATTACCTTAAGCATTAATCCATGTAAAATTTCGTGAAGATACCACGTGAAATGCGAAAGTTTTCCATACAAGCCCTTGATTCCGATCATTCAGTTTGTATGGAGGCTATATGCTATAGTTACCCGATCTGAACAATTTTTTCGGAGATTACATTGTTGCTTTAGAAAATAATTTGTACCAAATTTCGTGAATATATCATGTCAAATGCAAAAATTTTTCATACCAGCACTAGATTCCGATCGTTCAGTTTATATGGCAGCTATATGTTATAGTGGTCCGATATCGCCAGTTCCGACAAATGAGCAGCTTCTTGAAGAGAAAATGACGTTTGCAAAATTTCAAAAGGATATCTTAAAAACTGAGGGACTAGTTCGTATATATACAGACAGACAGACTGACAGCCAGACACACAAACATGGCTAAATTGATTGACTCAGCTCAACATACTGATCATTTATATATACATATATACTTTATAGGGTCTCCGACGCTTCTTTCTGGGTGTTACAAACTTTCTTGACAAACTTAATATACCCTGTTCACGGTATAATTAATAAAATTTTTGAAGCTGTTTTCATTAGATTTGCTTAAGAGCTCTGTTTAAGGATTATATCCACTTGTGAAGTTCAAAGAATCGATTTTTGCATATATGTATGTATGTATATAAATCGAATGTACATACATATCGTCACCCAAAATGCAAAATAACGCAACGTTTTTATACCTAAGTTTATAGCCAAAGGAAAAATTATATAAAAGAAACCACTCATATTGAAACAAAATTTGAGTTTTGGTTATAAAATGGTTATATATTGGTTATATATTAGTTATATTGGTTGTATTTGACGGCGGAAGCTGAAGATTTTATGTACATATTTAATAATGTCTCTAAGTCGTATTCGTTAATAGTCTGAAAGCAACCAGCACCCCTTTTTTAAAATAAATAAAAGCTCTATTGAGCTGCAGGTAGATTAAGGCAGAAAGGAATGAAGCCAAATTGCTAAGATAAGCGTGAACAGGAACTTCTCAGAGGATTGTACTGTCCCATCTTCTATGATCACCTGTAGTAAATGAGCTTCTATTAAAAATTGAAAGAGGAGCACCGAAGCTGATAACCTATGTGGCCAACATAGCTATACTAGTGACAAGCTAGTTCCTAGACACAATTAGTAGCGTGATGAATAACGGTAAGACGGATATGGTACTTTTTAAAAGAGGTACAAAATCTTGACATGGAAACTACCCTGGTTATTAACGGGGTTGAGTTCACATTTAAGGAGTATACCGAGTACCTGGGAATAGTTTTGGATAGCGAACTGATGGGGAAACTCAATGTGGTGGAGACCGTGAAAAGCCCCTTGTTGTCCTATATGCATGTAACAAGATGCTAGGATCTGTAAGAGGCCTATCACCAGGTCTCATGCATTTGTGTTACACAATAATAGTCAAGCCAATCTTTCTTTACTGTGCTTTGGTGAGTTGGACCGCTGAAAGCAAAATCTCATACGGAAAACTGTTGGAGAGCGCCAAGAACCACTCCAACGGCTGCGCAGGAAATAACACAAAGAAGATTAATACTTATATAAGTATGTCGATAGCCATGTGGCAATTAAGGCAGTGTTCTCACATAAATACTTCACCACAAATTAAATTGAACCTCCATCTGGCATTACTAAGGACCAGTAGGTCTATGTATCGTAAGAGACTTTTTTCCGATTTGCATTGGAATATAATCTTTTAATTAGAAAATCAAACTTTTCTTTTCATAACTGGTTCATAACCATACATTCGATAGACTTCTTCGCTGCAATCGGCGGTAAGACTACTGGCTTCAGGAGAATTTACATATAAAGCCTTCAGGCATAGCTCGGTGAGTAATGACGGTTGGGCAAACACCAAGTACATGGTCCCACCTTTCAACTGGGAAAGAAGGTTCAAAGTAAACATCGAAAAAAATGGCTAGCGTAAAGGTATGTTAGCTACGCGCAACACGGGGGATATACTGTCCAGAGTTAGGCATAAGGCAACATTTTTAGTTGTGGGACCACTGTAGTATAATTCAAGCTTAGGTCTTTGCTATTGCGAAAGTCGTGGAGCTGACATCTAATTCCCCTGCAGGCAATTCCAGAGTCAACATCTACACAGACAGCCAAGCAGTAATCAAGGCAGTAATCTCGTATCGTATATTGGCCAGAAGTGTCTGCCAAGCAGGGCAGCAATGGAAAGTATCGCCAGAAGTAAGCAACTTCGCTTCTACTGGGTTTCAGGCCACAAAGATATCGGAGACAATGAAATAGTGGACGAGATTGCTAAGAATGGAGTTGACAGATCAAGAAGACTGCAGGAAATGCCTAGAGCAGGACACTAAAGATACAATTAAGCATTTCTTGTGCACTTGTCCCGCATTGGAAAGACTATGCTGTAAGCGTCTGGGGTCTCACAGTATGATACATTGGAGAAGGTATCGACAGTGAGGCCGCAGAGTCTGATATAATTCGTGCCAAGCGCAGGCATCCTAAACGATGACTACTCCTCTTGGACTTAGCAAGTGAACTCCATCTGGTATCGCAAAGGACCAAACTGATCTATTCGTGGCTTATTGGCCTACCCGATTTACCTAACCTAACCTAACCTAGTTGGAGAACGCACGAAGCTCAAAATTTTAACTCCGTTTTTAAGCAAAGCTCTAGCATATTTGGTAAATATAATTTTATTCTCAAAAATATTACCATTTTCTTATAGAACCTCTACTAGCTGCCTCAAAATACGCTACACATTACAATGTTTGCACCATAAAATCATCAAGACAGAGCTCTGTAAGTGCCTGTGCTCGGTGCCATTAGGATTTACAATGTGTGCATTTAAGCTCCAATTTCCCGCTTTACCGCCAATTACTGGCGCTGATTGTCGGAAAATTGCGACTAATTGATTAAATAAATAATTTCAATCCAGGCTCGTAAAAAGTGGGGAAGCCTTAAAGACTTCGTTCCATTTCATACGCACACAACTAAACGCACACGCTTTGTTGTATATGCCAAATATGTTTTTGTATTTGGTATGCATGTACATAATTATTCCTATATATGTGTATGTGTGAGTGGATTAATCCGGATTAATACTGGCAACCAAACGCACACATCCAATAAATAGTATAGTAGCGCGCTTTCAGGCGTCGAACAAACCTCGACCGCCTATTCAGCTTAACAGACTCACGGCTTGCCGCTCACCGCCGGCCGCACTGTTTAACGACTGCTCGTGTGGCTTTATTTGCCGTACAGTAGTCGTTATTTTGTGCTGATTTCATTGTGATAAAAATTAAGTCCTTGTGTAGCATTAATGCGCACTGTGTCAAACCGACGGCGCCACAATTCGGCAATAATGCAACAATAAAGCGAAACTGGGCGGCTAAACAATTACAACACCATCACACACACACAATTTCTCACGCTTCCGAATTTATATAAACATTCAACTCATAGGCATTCATGTGCATGTCATGTACATATGTATGTGTGTATGTATGAGTGAATGTATTTGTCTGACACCTTTATACGGCATGGTAATGCTCCATAAAGCTGCGTGGCAGTGTGGTTGGCAGCGAAGTGGTTAGGCGGCCACTTGATTACTTTCTCCCTTTTTGTATCTGTATGTGTATGTGTAATTATTTGTCAACACACTACGCGCTGTACATGTGTATGTGTGTGTGCGTGTGCGCCAAGCGGCAGCAATGCAAGATAAATGTCATGTGCAAAATGGCTTAAAACGATTTGGTGACTGTGACACGTTAAATAGATTATTTTGTAATTCTTTGCTGTTGTTTTTCTTAGCGTTGTACTTCTATTTAGACTTCTTTTTGTTGTTGCATGTGTTTGTTGATGCCATGTTTTTGACATTTATGTGGATACACTCAGCAGCAAATGTCACAACACATAAACGGCAGCAAGAAAAGCTAAAGTTGGCATAATTCCTATTCATCTCTATTAGCCTGAAACACATATACACATTTATACATGCATACAAAAAAAAAAAAAAACATGCTTACATATACATATTTATGAGCAGCGTGGAGCTGTGTAAACAAATGGTTGATTTTATGATTGTAATTGTAATAGAAGTCTGTCATTATGAAGGTGATTTCGGTAAAAAGTCGGGCTTACCATAGTACAACAAAAATTTGGGCAAAATTCGATTTTTTTTATTCGACATAGTTTCCGTCAAAGGTTATATACTGATTATAGCGACCCTCCAACTTTCGATACTAATTTTGTAGTACCATTTGTCCTTTGCTTCAAAGTGGCCTCAGTTTCGGCAATGACCTCTTCATTTGAAGAAATTTTCTTCCCAAGTTTCATACTATTGATATCTGAGAACACAAAATAATGGATGGGGGTCAGATCACGAGAATACAGTGGATATAGAAGCAATTCGAAGCCCGATTGGTGCATTGTTACCATCTTTTTTACTAACTTGTCACACGGTTCATTGTCTTGGTGGAACAGAACTTTCTTTTTCTTCAAATGGGGTCATTTCGATTTCGTCCTTCAAACGGTCCAATAAAACTGTGTAATAGGCGCTATAGATAGTTCTTCCTTTTTCAAGGTAGCCTATAAAAACTGTTCCATGCGCATCCCGAAATACAGACGCCGAAGCCTCGCCAGCTGACTGTTGCTTTTTTCCTCATTTTGGTGAGGTTTCGTGATGTGCTGTCCACTCGGGTGACAGTTGATTGAATTTCACCGTGAAATTGTGGAGCTTTGTCTCATCTTGTCACATATCGACACAAAAACTCGTGTTTGTTACGCCTGAAGATCTCCAAACATTGCTCCAAATTCGTCAACTTGTCGTTGTTTTTGATCAAAAGTGAGCTCGCTCGGCACTCACATTATACAAAACTTTCTCATACCCAAATATTCGCGTCAGATATGATCTACAAATTCAGTCGATATCTGTAAAGATATTTGGAAAAACCTTACCTTACGGGCATCTAAAATTATTTTATGGATTTCGATAACAACGTAACACTGCGTTCACGGTCTTCAGTGTTCTAATTCCACCACGCCTAAACTTAGCATAGTAATCCTTGATGGTTGGAGGTTTCAGGAAAGTCGTGATCAATTCAAGTTTGTGCTCAACTATATTTTTTTCCTAAAAAAAACAGGGTCATTTGACCTGTTATGCTTAGATTTTTAGAATTTCCTTTAAACCCTGCCCATATGTATACGCTTTCTGAGATCGATAGTCATACTGTTCTTCCAATCGGTGGATTCCGCGCTTACCTACTAATTTAAAGGTTCTGCTAGTGAAGGGTTTTTGCGTAATCTGAAAAAATTGGCTCTAAAAACATTACAAGCATTTATTTGGACTATAAAGCAAATGATCAGGAATCTCACATGCAAGCTCACGGAGCTTCATGCGCAAACTATCAATGGGTGACTTGGTATTGTTACAATGGAACCTCTTCTATTGGCCAAATATGGTCACTTCAGGGCGTTTCCTTGGTCAAAATAAGCCACGGTTCATCGCTATTCGACCGCAAGCGTTTTCACATGACACTGTCGTAAGCGACCCAGTTTTGATAATCTGCAACCATCCGCTTCAGAGGGGATCGACTATGTGGCAAAACAGCAGAGATTTGCAGTTTGACTGAATTTCGATCAGATTTTTTGCATTAAGTCGGGTAGCACTCATATTACCACTTTTTTTAGTGACAAATTAATATATAAAAACTTAATATTCTTTCCCGTTAAAAATAAAAATTAATTCTCATTTTACAATAAAACTTCCTCTTCTTCTTTTTTAATGCCATAGACACCGCTTAAGCGGTTAGAGCTGAGTTTATATCAGCTCTATACCCTGTTTGTCGCCAATTGAAGATTCCAATTGTAGGCAGATCCTTCTCCACCTGGTCGCTCCAACGGAGTAGAGGTCTTCCTCTTCCTCTGCGTTCCACTCAGAGATCTGGGATGTTTTAATCCCTTCGAACGAAATGACCTAGCTAGCATTTCCGCGGTCTCTTAATCCGCCGAACTATGTCAATATATATGTACTATGTCGTATATCTTGTAGAGTTCAGCATTTCATCGACTGCGATATTCGTCATTGCCAATAATTAGAGTATGGTCTTAATTCGTAAAGAGAGGACTTTACTTCTCAATTGTCTTCATAGTCCGAACCAGATTCTATTAGAAAGAGTTATTCTGCGTTGGATTTCGATGCCGAAGTTGTTGTTGGTGTTAATGCTTGTTCGAAGATAGACGAAATTATCAACAACTTCGAAGTTATGACTGTCAACCGTGACGTGGGAGCCAAGTCGAGAGGGCAATGACTGTTCGTTTGAGCATAATAAATATTATTCACGCGCTTGTTCTCTATTAGACCCATTTACTTCGTTTACTTATCCATTCTGGAGAAAGCAGAACTAAAGGCCCGGTCGTTGAGGCAGATTACATCAATATCATCGAGTACGCCAGCAGCTGTACACTGTTGTCGAAGATTGTATCTTCTCGATTCAGCTCTGCAGCCCGAACTATTTGCTCTAAAATTCTACAATGTGAAAATTCCATTGGAAAAGAACACTTTATCATTTAACAAGCAAGCAATGTATAACCTACAAAATTCCATTGCAAATTGCTTCTCGGAAATTCTTGGACTGTATATTTAATTTGTTTAGGATGCGGTAAATCAAACAAAGGAATGTGAAAGTGTAAATGATTAAAATGAAACAGGTAGAAGAGACGAGAATAAACCGAATTATGAACGAGACTGACGTTCGTAACTAAATGTGAAATGAAATTTTCTTTAGTGGAACTTTTTATGAAACGAATATACTCGCACTTGTGGATATCGCAACATCTACTCACATCAGTATGAATATACAAGGATATACAGATATGAAGTGAGTGGATTCTCATTTCCTTAACCGTACCATGCAAACCAGTTCGGACTAGTCTCAAAGTTTTGAGTTATGTAATGAACATTGGCGAGTAAAACCGCATAATTATTGACCAAGAAGAGAAAAAGTGCCGATTAGAATAGCTTAGCCGGTAAAGATTAAGTGCTAATATAGCAAAATGTAGATAAAATTTATATCTGTCATGAGAGAAGAGCCATTTCAGACTGCTCTTTGCACTTAATTACTAATAATTTCTGATAACTATATTTGTTTTGAGTATTTCTGAAGGTGTCACGATGTAATAGTGTTTGTTTACTGTAAATTATGTAACCTATTTCGTTCGAAGCAAGAAAGAAATCTTAAAATTTTTTAGTAACTCACAAAAGTTGCCTCAAAACTAGTCTTCGTACAACGCGGGTATTTCCCTTTTAACTGCTTAACTGACACGTGTCTGTTTACTCAGAAAACTTACGAACACAAGTGAGGTCGGAGTGATTCCCAAACCCACAATAAATATACACACTTACACATATGGAGGCTTTTGAGTAAAAATTGCGCTTTGCCAAAAATTACATTCTCATCAAAAGAAATGAGGCTGACTGCGGCTGCTGGTAGTGAATGACAGACGTCAAACGGCGAGCGAAGTGCTCTAACAGCGGCGACAATGTATTCTTTTAACCTCGCGTTGACGGCAGCGCGTGTCAAGCACCGTTGCCCCGCCACCGTTTGCACTTACACCTCCACCACACACACACTCGCGCACACACATCAAGTGCTGCTTATCAATATTTCAGCAGTTTCTTGACGTTTTTTCGTTGAGATTGCTGTCATTTTAAGGCAAATATTTCCATTTCGCTAACCAATGAAGCTTCTTGCTGCTTATATCCACCTAAAAGTAACAACAGCAAATTTTGAATGCAAAAAATGTACAACCACATAGAGATTACATATAAAGCTGTGAGTATTCTGCTTAAGGAAGTATACAGCTGTTTATGTATGTGCATGTGGTATATGTGCGGAGGAAGACACAATGACGTCGAGAGAAAAAAGAGCAACTAAATAAGAAATTGCAATGTAATCAAAAACTCATTGTCACAACTGCTGACGCGCCGCGGCAAGGCTGTGGTCGCAAGTTGCTCTGTTCTTTTGTAGCTCGAACTGTCGTGACGGCGAGCATGGCTTAACTCTTGTGTGTGTAAGCGGACAATGAACGCCTTACTTTGCTAATATAGTATTAAAAACTCCAGTGCTTTATATGCTAGAAGCTTTGCTTAAAATATATTACTCTTCTTAGTTTCGCTATATAAAAGGAACGGGCTATTATTATTGGCAATTCATAATATAAGTCTAAACTTTTTTCATATACATATTTATATCAAGAACCCATACATACATATATCATTTGTTATTCCAATGATTTGAACCGAACCAAAAGATCATGTAAGTGTTAGCTTTTTTTCGTCAAGTCCGAACATACCACCCAGTATCCAAACTTGTCTTTGACCAACAAACCTATATTACTTAGTGCCGAACTATCATGACCGGAAAATTACAAAGACATAATAAATGAACTCATAATCTCATTTAAAGCTATACATACACTTACGTTGAATATTATCTGGATTTCTTGTCAGCAAATTTGGGTGCTAAGAAGGGCGAGCAAGGCAGGAAGCTTCATAAGAATATTTTCCTAATGCAGAACCGATATTAAGGGAAATGGAGCGCAGGAATGCCAGTAGATTACCGTTGGTGACATAAAAAAGTCTAAACTAAATAAGTTTTTCTCAACAATAATTTCTCTTAATGAATCTGGTGTCTGTCTCTGCAAGAAAATATTGGATAGTGTTGGAGAAGTGAGACTTTAAGCTTCATTTTACCAAATAAAATTAAGTTCGGGGAAGTTGGAAAAAAAGTTATAGCTGTTCAAAAATGAGTGAAAATAATGAAGAAAATCGCTATATTTTCAAATTTTTGAATAAAAAGAGGAAGAATGCCATGCAAAAGCCACCAACAAAATTTGTGAAGCTTACTAAGACGATGCTCAATCAGTTCGTGCTCAATGGTTCGCTCGCTTCCGTTCTGGAAATTTCGATGTGAAATAATCACCTCGGTCTTGTAAACTGAAAAAGTCGATGAAATTATGGAAAATATTAAATAGGACTGTCGCATAAGCAGCCACGACATCCCTAAATAACTTAACATTCATCATCAAATGATTTTGAGCAATTTAAAAAAGGCTGGCTACAAAAAGGAGTTCTATGTTTGGGTATCAGAAGAATTGTCTAGGAAAAATTTAATGGACTGAATTAACATCTGCAATTCTTTGCTGAAACAAAGTGAAATCGAATCATTTCTGAAGCGAATGGTAACAGGAGACAAAAAATGGATCAAATACGACAATAATGTGTAAAAGTTATCATGGTCCAGGCGTGGTAAAGCTCAACAAATGGTCGCAAAGCCAGGATAGACGGCTCGAAAGGTTATGCTGAGTGTTCGGTGGGATTGGTAAGGAGTCATCGAATATGAGCTGCTCCAGCCTGGTCTTACGATTGATTCTACATTTTACTATCAACAAGTGATAAGATTGAAGCAAGCAATCGAAAAGAAAGGTTCAGAATTAATCAATGAAAAGAGCTTCGTCTTCCATCGTGATAACTCTAGACCACACACATTTTTGATGATTCGTTAAAAACTATGAGAGCTTGGCTGGGAAGTTGTGATGCATCCACCATATAGCCCTGACTTTGCACCATCAGACTACCATTTGTTTTGGTCAATGCAGAACACCCTTAGTGTAGTAACGTTGGCTTCCAGATAAGCCTCTAAATATTCTACAGCACTAAAATCTCATTTACTTTGACAAGTTTTTTTGAGAGGAATCTAATTTCTTTCTTTCAGGCTTAATTGAACATTTATTTTACCGTCTAAGAAAAAATTTAAATTTCCTTATTTATACCAAATGTGTACTGGCTTGCCGTCAAAGTTGCAAAAAATAAGTAATTGTAGGTAATTTAAATTATTATGTTCCTGTGAAGATACAGCTAAAATTTTTGTAAATTCTCCGAGTACAATTATCGCCGGATTTGAAAATGGAGTGTCGAGAAAAGGCTCTTCAAAGTCTAACATGCTGGAGCTGACTAACCCGAACGCTTGGACTGTACAGTGAAGTTGAGAGAGAAGCAGTTTTTTTTTTGCTTTTCTATGCATTGAAGTTTCATAGCTTAAGCAACCTTTGATTTAAAAATTTAGTCTTTTAGAAAACCTTAGACCTTCTATATATGTTTTAGAAACGTTTACTTTGTTGTAACTATTTGTTTTACATATTTTGAAAATAAAATACTGAACTTGGCAATCTTTCTATTTAATAATATGTATTTTCTCATAAACAGGTTAGAATTACTAGAACCTGTAACTCTAACCTCATTTAATCTGTTTCTCTTATTGAACAACCAAGTGTTAAAAATAATATTTGTGCGCGAATAGAAAGTAATGCAGCGTTATGCCATTGTATCGTGCTGCATTTATTAAAGGCGTGTGCCTCGCGAACACACACATTTGCATGCATACATATTTATTTATATTTATATATTATACACACATACATACATATATATTTGTTTATGAATATGTGTATTTGCCTGATGGCCTTTCAATGCTACTGTAAATGGCAATGTGACTCGCGCCTGCTTCGCCGTCGCCCTATCCGGACAACAGCAATACTGTGTTGTTGTATAGTTTCGCCGATTTTGCGCGCTCTTATTGCGCTTTAATAACTTTTCGTAAAGTTGACTTTTGATAAAAAGAAAATACGCGCATAACGGCCAAATTATTTTACAACATGATTATGATTTTTAAAGACTACACAAACCACCCACACACAGGCACACGCACACACACATAGCCAGTGTGCGACGGCGAAACGGTGTCATGTTGTTGATTATTGTCATAACTGTGTTTAATGACATAACCAAGCTCTAAGCTCCACCAGTCACACACATACGCAACACAAATTTAGCTGTACATTTATAACTCATCCCAAAAGTATGCAAGCATTTTGCTTGTGTAAGCTTTGTGCTGCCGCAGCTGTTGTCTGCTCCTTGCGAGCGCAAATAAAAACTTTGCAGCAAGATATGCCGTTTTTACGGTTATTATGAGTTTTTCTTTATAGCTTTAACTTTATTTAGGCTTTAAATAATAATTCATGGCACGACCACTTGGAAGTAACTTGATAAGCGAAGAGAATCTGCGCGCAGCAAACGAAAATAATGTGCACAACAGAAATGGTTTTAAAGGATTTTCATGCGCTAGTCACTTTAACGAATTTAATTAATTTTGCTACTTAGCTGGTGCATTGCTTGCGCTTATACGATTAAGGCTTTGTGTTTATATAATTGTGAATTTCAAAATATTGAGTTTTTTGCATCTATATCGAATATTTTAGAATAGCTTCCGAAAATTTGATATATAAGAATTTTTTTACATGCAATCGGCTGCCAAAATTTTAAAAAAATTTTCGAAACTCTGTTTTTAAAGTCGGAGAGGAAGATTTCTCTGAAACGATAGAACTGATCGACTTGAAATTTTCATACGACCTTTCTAGACATATTTGTCAGCTAATAATCGAAGGAACAATATTTTTATACTCGTGGAACCTGTTACTACAGAGTACAATAACTTTTTCTCCCAACGGTTGCATGTTTTACTTAATAGATACATAGATCGGGTAGAACGAAAAAGTCTTTCCACATTTCTAATCAAACTTCAACTTATTTTTTTATATATGTATATAATTAAATTTCATGAACCTAATATGTACCATTTTGGTCGAACACTTTTTGCCATTTTTCCACTAGAGACATTATTCCATCAATGCAACACTTTTCTGGATTCTCGGCGAAAAACTGCGACCAGTAATTTTCACAGGCTTCTCTTGAAGCCAACTTTACTCTATTAAGGGAGTTCTGCATTGACCGAAACAAATGGTAGTCCGATGGTGCAAGGTCAGGGCTATATGGTGGATGCATCAAAACTTCCCAGCCAAGCTCTCACAGTTTTTGCCGGGTCATCAAAGATGTTTGTGGTCTAGCGGTGTCCTGATGGAAGACGAGGTCCTTTCTGCTGATCAGTTCTGACCGTTTTTTTCGATTGCTTGCTTCAATCAGTTGTTGACAGTAAAATGTAGAATCAATCGTTCGACCAGGCTGCCGCAGCTCATAGTGGATGATTGCTTTCCAATCCCACCAAACACTCAGCATAACCTTCATGCATTCTTCTCTTTTTTATACAAAATATTGGAAAATATAGCGAATTTCTTTATTATTTTCTCTCATTTGTGAATATCTGAAACTTTTTTCAAATTCCCCGAATTTTTGGTTAAATGTAGCTTAAAATCAATGTGATAAGTAGCACTGGAGATATACGGCTGCAACGACGTCTATTAACAAAATACGAAAAGACTTTTTCGACCACTTAATATATGCGTATACGATCAGGATGAGACGAAAAGTTGTAACTCGGTTGACTGTCTGTCTGTCCGCCTGTGCAAACTGTAACTTCAGTAAAACATTAGATATCTTGATGAAACTTGATACGAGCATTCCTTGGCAAAAAGGAAAGAGCGAGTGCGAAGATGGGCGTAATGAAATATTCGGTTATACCCGAACGTAGCTCCTCCTTATTTGTTAAAATAATTTTGAATTTTTAAATCACTCTGAATATAATTTTTCACAAAAAACTTTTTTTATTGGAATGGAATTGGAATTTTGTCAAAAATAAAAATTTTGACGAGTCCTTCTATCAAGGCCAATACCTCATTTCGTAGGTCCTCCTGGGGATCGGCTAAAGAATCAATGGAATTTAAAATGTTTAAAAATTGAAGAGTAACATCTACTTTTCGTGGGACAATTATTTAAAACAGAAAAAATAAATTTTCGAACAAGATCGAGTTCTCGAAACTTTCAGTTTTCAGGCTGATTGCAAATCTTATTTAAATGTTCCTAAAAAATCTTGCTGAAAGGACTCGTTTTGACTGGGTTTAATCTCAATTTGTTTTCCCTCCTTTCCTTCCAATATTTCTACTGTCACCCCAAACAATAGTATTGACAAATAAATTTAAATTAAAGCAACCACTTTAGCAGCAACCGTTAAAGCAACGGCTCGCCACAACTCCAGAACCTTAAATACTTTCTGGGTGTAACAGTTTCAATGGCGTTGCTTGTTTATTTGGATCTTTTGTAGTATCTATATATCTGTATCTTTTGCGCGATGTCTGCCACTGTTATGGCTGGTTACTGATCTCTCGGCTAGTTCGCTGGCACATTTTAATGTGTTTTGCACTTTTTTAGGCCATTTTTGTCGTTCGTCGTTTGCCGTTGAGTAGCGCGTAGATAACGGGCTAGAGCAGCAGCAACAGCAAAGCCGAATTTATAACTCGGCCATAACGGCGCATCGCGCAATAAAGCACTCACATAACGCCCGCAACACTTGCAGTTAAGTGACAGTTAAAGAAAAAACAACAACAAATAACCATTATGAACAAACCGTTTGCAAGGAAGCATAAGCAAATGAAAAAAAGTTTTATGTATTGCATGGATATTTCGGTGTTGGTCAGCGTTGATGGCCAGCAAATGGAAGAAAACAGCGCAATTTACTTGCCTTAATTCCACATTTATATACACGTATGTATGTATGTATATACAAATATTTTGGTGTTAAAGCTTTTTATTCATCAAAAATATTGAGTTACGTAGGATTCCTAATAAAATCAAAAATGCCCATGAATGAAAAAAAAACTTGACACGGACAGTATCCGATGTTAAAAAGGTTCCTAAGGATATGAAATATGGATAATCTAACTAGCCGATGGATGATTATTTATTTCAAATAAGGCCAGCAAAATTAAATAATTAAAAAAAAAAAAATACTTTATCCAATAAGACTTCAACTTTTGAAGACTATCTGTCTTTATATCCAGAAAACTCGTTCCATTTAAGTTGTCAATTAGTGCTGAAGCACCTGTAAGAAACTCGTAGGTTTGCCTTTAGGTCTTCATTAACAAAATACTTAGTTCATCCAGTTCATCTTCAGTTTTAAAAAGTATGAAACAATAATGCCTTTGGCATGAAAGGGCGAGGCATAAAGCATCAATTGAAAATTTCCCAGCCTGACACTTATATGGCACTACTAGAACTTAATCCATATGATTTAATTAGCTGTAACCTTCAGAAGGCGCGTGTATAAATTTGACAGCTGTCGGCTCACAAGCATGTGAATTATAATTATTTTGAGTGAAGCAACTTTCTTTTTAATGCGAAAAGAGGTTACTACCGACAAAAACGCCAAAAAAGTCCACAAAATAATTTTGGATGACCGTAAAGCGAAGTGGGTGCCTCGCGAGCTAATGATTCGGAACAGCTTTTGGATATTTTTAACATAGCGTCTAGCATAGTTTCACACCGAAGTCCAATCGACAGCCATGCGAGTGGACTGCACACGATGAAACTGCTCCAAAGCGTGCAAAAAAGCAACAGTCGGGATGCGCTTGGAATAATTTTTATTGACTTCATTGAAAAAGGAAGAACCATCAACAGCGACTATTACATTATGTTATTGGACCGTTTGAAGGCCGAAATAGCCGAAAACGGTTTCAAAGAAAGTGCTGTTTCACCAAGACAATGCACCGTGTAACAAGTCAAAGAAAACGATGACAATTCATGAATTGGGCTTCCGCCAACACCGTAATCTCTAGTTCTGGCCCCAGTGATCATTTCCTATTTCCAGAGCTCAAAAGAATACGTGGTATGAAGAAATTTTCGCCGAATGAAGAGGTGATCACTGAAAGTGCGGCCTATTTTGAGGCAAAGGACAAATCGTACTACAAAAATAGTATAGAAAAGTTTGATAAAAGAAAACGAATTTTGACAAAAATGTGTTTTCCTATGGTAGGGCGAGGTCTTTTCAGTTGTTCCTTAAGACAGTTACTCTTTATGGATACAATGGATACTGAAAAATTTCCTCTGGATAATGTCTTTTAAGGAAGTTCACGAAGTGCGAAGGAGTAAATGTAAGTTAGGTAATGGTCCATTTATGGTAATGTGAAAGTTTTATCAACTTTTGTTAGTTATTCCTTTAAGAAATATAATATCTCTAACAAACATACTAGCACAACGCATATACCGGATCGAATAAAGTATAATTTGTGTGGAATCTCGACAAGTGTATGTTCTAATAAATTGTTCATCTAGCAAGGCCGGACCGTTGGAAAAAATGCATTTTGATAGGTTTACTCTTGGACATAAAGCAGGATTTTCAATTTACAAAGAAAATAGTTATTCGATCGGCAACATTTCCAGCTTATCAGTTCTTGTCCCATTCGGATGAAATTTTTGTCGATATAGAATAGATAGATTTAGATCTCCTTAATACTTAAATTCATAAGACTTTGGGTGCGGAAAAAATATGTTTCCTTTTGAAGAAGAGCAGGGGTGTTGTGATTGTTGCTTTATCGAACTAGTGCTGGGAAAAATCATTGCAGATGTCGAGTTTGAATCTTTTTATTAATTTTTGCATAAACTCGGCAGCTTCATAAATATTTTAAAACCCGTTCCTCTGTTTGTATTCAAGGAACTTTGTTTTTGGATGCACAATTATAGGTATAAGACTTTTCATATTATATATTACTAGTGGATGTGGCCATGCGTTGGTGTGGTATATATTTCATACTAATATTTATATAATAATCTATTCAATAAAGTGAAAATTTTATTATACGAATAAAGGCGAAAACCTTTTTGTCGGTATAAGAATCCGAGGGATTGTATTTGCGGTTTAATTTTGCATATGTTTATACAAATAAATTTCTTTTTATATATATAGATATATAGTAGAGTACATAAATCATGTGTCTTAAAAAACACGTATGCTTCATCTACACTTCAGGGCCTTAAAAAATCCAGCAGCATGAGATCAACGACTATACAAACATAAATATCTGTATGTGTGTAATATTTAAAAGTTCTTGTATTCCAAAATACTTATGTGAGTGTAGTGAAGCAACATATTTCCTACTTAACATTTGCTTTGTGTAATTACGGTACTTCCCTTGGTTAATGCTGGCGTTTAGTAACATTCATTCATTCCTTCACGGCACCCCAACGCTTTGTGCTCCTTTCAGTGAAGGTAAGTACACGTTTTAAATGACAATGGCGACGGCAGCGCCATCTGTCTTGACACATTGCAATGTTAAATAGATGATATTTTGTCAAACACGTTTGCTACGTGACTGAAAAATAAAAATTAGTCTGCTCGAGAACTCAATGCCGGGAAAATATTTGCAACTACTCGAGAGTGCACGACACTACAGATACACATACATATACTTATATACACACGCAAATATATCGTACATGCAAACGTACGTTCTACATATTTACAGTTGTATGTTATGTGTAACAAAACTGAAAGCGATAAGGACTTCAAGTGGCGGAAGGAGCTGCAGCAACAGCTTCCTTGAAGCTTCCTAGGTGGATGCGTTGGTTTGTAGGTGATTCCGGTTACAGGTATAAGTGGTGCCAAAGATTTACACTCGCGTGTAATATTATTGATTGTGAGAGAAAAAATGGTGCGACAGCGAGCACACCTGTGAATAATACGCGACAATGCGTACGTGCATGTCTAACACCCAATCCAACCCGATGCACCCTCGTCGTCTTCGCGTGGACTAAAAGTTTTCGGAAAAATGCTAAAAAGAGTGTGGAGTTACGTGTAAATGGGGACAGCAGTTAGAAGAAATGGCAGACTTCTACCGATTGGTGGTTACAATTTTGTAAGAAATTTGTTGAAAATGAGTTTGATGGTCCCTCCGTGCTGGTGTTGGGGAACTTATGATGTTTAATGTGTACTCTGTATTAGAGGTATATTTCTCAATAGCCTTTGTTTGACAGATCGGAGGTGAGTCGTGTAAATCTGTCATGTTCTTTTTGTTCCCTGTTGTTTGGCATTTCTTCATGGAAAGTCTTACGCCTAATCAACGTTTAAAAACCGTTCAATTTTATTACGAAAATTCACGTTCTGTAAAAAATGTGTTTCGGGCCATTCTTTCAACTTACGTTCAACATAATTAGCCTACTGAGCGTACTATTCGCAACACCATCACCCATCTTGAGACCCAGCATTCATTATTGGACACGAAGACCGTGGAGAGTCAATACAGCGCCGTTCATAGCAACTCGAACTGACGTATGGAACGACTTAGCGCATTTTTTGTCGAGATCTTAAATTGAGAGCGTACAAAATGCAGTTTTGTGCAAAGACTGAAGCCGACCGATCTTTCCAAGCGGCAGCGCTTCGCTCTATGGGCTCTTGAAGAGTTCCAAGAAGCTCCAAACGTTTTCGAGCCAGATTTTGTTCAACGACGAAGCTGATTTCTGGCTAAATGGATGTGTAAACAAGTAAAATTACTGCATTTGGGACGAAGAGATTGAATAACTACCATTTCACCTAGAGAAAATAATGGTTTGGTGTGGTTTGTGGGCTCGTGAAATCATCGCTCCATAGTTTTTCAAAAATGATATCGGTGAGAACGTAACCGTCAATGACGACCGCTTTCACGCCATGGTAAGCAACTATTTAATGTCTGATATTGAAGCTCATGATCTCGGCGACTGTCTGTCTGTGGATATATAAAGTCTAAAGCCTATACTACTATCCCCTTTACGATCTTGGCCATGGAGCAAAACATCACGCGGGTCATTCGCCAGTTACCAGT